>NW_026902405.1:10000-310000 GCF_027409185.1 Cynocephalus volans
TTAAACTTGCTTCTGAAAGCTCAACCTCCGGGGAGTCTGTTTGGCAGAGATATAGAACACACTTTTCCAAGCCTGTGGGAAGGCATTTGCAGTGTCATTTCGCGTCTAATTTCCCAAACCAAACTGCTTGCAGCTCTAACTCCCTTCTACTACCACTTCTTCGGTTCAGTGAGATATGCTGGATTCTAAACGGGGAAGCTTCTCTGACGCTTTTTCACAGAGATTTTGAAACTGAAATTTCCAAACCCGTTTCCAACGAAGGCGCCAATGGGCTTCCCCATACAACTTGCCAGCCTGAATTCCTACAGGCTAGATGTGAGAGGCACATTCTGCTGCTTCCTCCCTTAGAGTTAAACTTGCTTCTGAAAGCTCAACCTCCGGGGAGTCTGTTTGGCAGAGATATAGAACACACTTTTCCAAGCCTGTGGGAAGGCATTGGCAGTGTCATTTCGCGTCTAATTTCCCAAACCAAACTGCTTGCAGCTCTAACTCCCTTCTACTACCACTTCTTCGGTTCAGTGAGATATGCTGGATTCTAAACGGGGAAGCTTCTCTGACGCTTTTTCACAGAGATTTTGAAACTGAAATTTCCAAACCCGTTTCCAACGAAGGCGCCAATGGGCTTCCCCATACAACTTGCCAGCCTGAATTCCTACAGGCTAGATGTGAGAGGCACATTCTGCTGCTTCCTCCCTTAGAGTTAAACTAGCTTCTGAAAGCTCAACCTCCGGGGAGTCTGTTTGGCAGAGATATAGAACACACTTTTCCAAGCCTGTTGGAAGGCACTTGCAGTTTCATTTCGCGTCTAATATCCCAAACTACACTGCTTGCAGCTCTAAATCCCTTCTAACTGCCACTTCTTCGGTTCAGTGAGATATGCTGGATTCTAAACGGGGAAGCTTCTCTGACGCTTTTTCACAGAGATTTTGAAACTGGACTCTCCCATGCCGTTTCCAACATAGGTAGCAATGGGCTTCCCCATAGAATTTGCCAACCTGAATTCCTACAGGCTAGATGTGAGAGGCACATTCAGCGGCTTCCACCATAAGAGTTAAACTTGCTTCTGAAAGCTGAACCTCTGGGGAGTCTGTTTGGCAGAGATATAGAACACACTTTTCCAAGCCTGTTGGAAGGCCTTTGCACTGTGATTTCTTGTCTAATTTCCCAAACCAAACTGCTTGCAGCTCTAACTCCCTTCTAACTACCACTTCTTCGGTTCTGTGAGATATGCTGGATTCTAAACGGAGAAGCTTCTCTGATGCTTTTTCACAGAGATTTTGAAACTGAAATCTCCCATGCCCTTTCCACCATAGGCAGCAATGGGCTTCCCCATAGAACTTGCCAACCTGAATTCCTACAGGCTATATGTGAGAGGCACATTCTGCTGCTTCGTCCCTTAGAGTTAAACTTGCTTCTGAAAGCTCAACCTCCGGGGAGTCTGTTTGGCAGAGATATAGAACACACTTTTCCAAGCCTGTTGGAAGGCCTTTGCAGTGTCATTTCGCGTCTAATTTCCCAAACCAAACTGCTTGCAGCTCTAACTCCCTTCTAACTACCACTTGTTCGGTTCTGTGAGATATGCTGGATTCTAAACAGAGAAGCTTCTCTGACGCTTTTTCACAGAGATTTTGAAACTGAAATCTCCCATGCCGTTTCCACCATAGGCAGCAATGGGCTTCCCCATAGAACTTGCCAACCTGAATTCCTACAGGCCAGATGTGAGACGCACATTCTGCTGCTTCCTCCCTTAGAGTTAAACTTGCTTCTGAAAGCTCAACCTCCGGGGAGTCTGTTTGGCAGAGATATAGAACACACTTTTCCAAGCCTGTTGGAAGGCATTTGCAGTGTCATTTCGCGTGTAATTTCCCATACCAAACTGCTTGCAGCTCTAACTCCCTTCTACTACCACTTCTTCGGTTCACTGAGATATGCTGGATTCTAAACGGGGAAGCTTCTCTGACGCTTTTTCACAGAGATTTTGAAACTGAAATTTCCAAACCCGTTTCCAACGAAGGCGCCAACGGGCTTCCCCATAGAACTTGGCAACCTGAATTCCTACAGGCTAGATGTGAGAGGCACATTCTGATGCTTCCTCCCTTAGAGTTAAACTAGCTTCTGAAAGCTCAACCTCCGGGGAGTCTGTTTGGCAGAGATATAGAACACACTTTTCCAAGCCTGTTGGAAGGCCTTTGCAGTTTCATTTCGTGTCTAATTTCCCAAACCAAACTGCTTGCAGCTCTAACTCCCTTCTAACTACCACTTCTTCGGTTCTGTGAGATATGCTGGATTGTAAACGGAGAAGCTTCTCTGACGCTTTTTCACAGAGATTTTGAAACTGAAATCTCCCATGCCGTTTCCACCATAGGCAGCAATGGGCTTCCCCATACAACTTGCCAACCTGAATTCCTACAGGCTAGATGTGAGAGGCACATTCTGCTGCTTCCTCCCTTAGAGATAACTAGCTTCTGAAAGCTCAACCTCCGGGGAGTCTGTTTGGCAGAGATATAGAACACACTTTTCCAAGCCTGTTGGAAGGCACTTGCAGTTTCATTTCGCGTCTAATTTCCCAAACCAAACTGCTTGCAGCTCTAACTCCCTTCTAACTACCACTTCTTCGGTTCTGTGAGATATGCTGGATTCTAAACGGAGAAGCTTCTCTGACGCTTTTTCACAGAGATTTTGAAACTGAAATCTCCCATGCCGTTTCCACCATAGGCAGCAATGGGCTTCCCCATAGAACTTGCCAACCTGAATTCCTACAGGCTAGATGTGAGAGGCACATTCTGCTGCTTCCTCCCTTAGAGTTAAACTAGCTTCTGAAAGCTCAACCTCCGGGGAGTCTGTTTGGCAGAGATATAGAACACACTTTTCCAAGCCTGTTGGAAGGCACTTGCAGTTTCATTTCGCGTCTAATTTCCCATACCAAACTGCTTGCAGCTCTAACTCCCTTCTAACTACCACTTCTTCGGTTCTGTGAGATATGCTGGATTCTAAACGGAGAAGCTTCTCTGACGCTTTTTCACAGAGATTTTGAAACTGAAATCTCCCATGCCGTTTCCACCATAGGCAGCAATGGGCTTCCCCATAGAACTTGCCAACCTGAATTCCTACAGGCTAGATGTGAGAGGCACATTCTGCTGCTTCCTCCCTTAGAGTTAAACTAGCTTCTGAAAGCTCAACCTCCGGGGAGTCTGTTTGGCAGAGATATAGAACACACTTTTCCAAGCCTGTTGGAAGGCACTTGCAGTTTCATTTCGCGTCTAATTTCCCAAACCAAACTGCTTGCAGCTCTAACTCCCTTCTAACTACCACTTCTTCGGTTCAGTGAGATATGCTGGATTCTAAACGGAGAAGCTTCTCTGACGCTTTTTCACAGAGATTTTGAAACTGAAATCTCCCATGCCGATTCCACCATAGGCAGCAATTGGGCTTCCCCATAGAACTTGAAAACCTGAATTCCTACAGGCTAGATGTGAGAAGCACATTCTGCTCCTTCCTCCCTTAGAGTTAAACTAGCTTCTGAAAGCTCAACCTCCGGGGAGTCTGTTTGGCAGAGATATAGAACACACTTTTCCAAGCCTGTTGGAAGGCACTTGCAGTTTCATTTCGCGTCTAATTTCCCAAACCAAACTGCTTGCAGCTCTAACTCCCTTCTAACTACCACTTCTTCGGTTCAGTGAGATATCCTGGATTCTAAACGTGGAAGCTTCTTTGACGCTTTTTCACAGAGATTTTGAAACTGAAATTTCCAAACCCGTTTCCAACGAAGGCGCCAATGGGCTTCCCCATAGAACTTGCCAACCTGAATTCCTACAGGCTAGATGTGAGAGGCACATTCTGCTGCTTCCTCCCTTAGAGTTAAACTAGCTTCTGAAAGCTCAACCTCCGGGGAGTCTGTTTGGCAGAGATATAGAACACACTTTTCCAAGCCTGTTGGAAGGCACTTGCAGTTTCATTTCGCGTCTAATTTCCCAAACCAAACTGCTTGCAGCTCTAACTCCCTTCTAACTACCACTTCTTCGGTTCAGTGAGATATCCTGGATTCTAAACGTGGAAGCTTCTTTGACGCTTTTTCACAGAGATTTTGAAACTGAAATTTCCAAACCCGTTTCCAACGAAGGCGCCAATGGGCTTCCCCATAGAACTTGCCAACCTGAATTCCTACAGGCTAGATGTGAGAGGCACATTCTGCTGCTTCCTCCCTTAGAGTTAAACTAGCTTCTGAAAGCTCAACCTCCGGGGAGTCTGTTTGGCAGAGATATAGAACACACTTTTCCAAGCCTGTTGGAAGGCACTTGCAGTTTCATTTCGCGTCTAATTTCCCAAACCAAACTGCTTGCAGCTCTAACTCCCTTCTAACTACCACTTCTTCGGTTCTGTGAGATATGCTGGATTCTAAACGGAGAAGCTTCTCTGACGCTGTTTCACAGAGATTTTGAAACTGAAATCTCCCATGGCGTTTCCACCATAGGCAGCAATGGGCTTCCCCATAGAACTTGCCAACCTGAATTCCTACAGGCTAGATGTGAGAGGCACATTCTGCTGCTTCCTCCCTTACAGTTAAACTTGCTTCTGAAACCCCAACCTCCGGGGAGTCTGTTTGGCAGAGATATAGAACACACTTTTCCAAGCCTGTGGGAAGGCATTTGCAGTGTCATTTCGCGTCTAATTTCCCAAACCAAACTGCTTGCAGCTCTAACTCCCTTCTACTACCACTTCTTCGGTTCAGTGAGATATGCTGGATTCTAAACGGGGAAGCTTCTCTGACGGTTTTTCACAGATATTTTGAAACTGAAATTTCCAAACCCGTTTCCAACGAAGGCGCCAATGGGCTTCCCCATAGAACTTGCCAGCCTGAATTCCTACAGGCTAGATGTGAGAGGCACATTCTGCTGCTTCCTCCCTTAGAGGTAAACTAGCTTCTGAAAGCTCAACCTCCGGGGAGTCTGTTTGGCAGAGATATAGAACACACTTTTCCAAGCCTGTTGGAAGGCACTGGCAGTTTCATTTCGCGTCTAATATCCCAAACTACACTGCTTGCAGTTCTAAATCCCTTCTAACTGCCACTTCTTCGGTTCAGTGAGATATGCTGGATTCTAAACGGGGAAGCTTCTCTGACGCTTTTTCACAGAGATTTTGAAACTGAAATTTCCCATGCCGTTTCCACCATAGGCAGCAATGGGCTTCCCCATAGAACTTGCCAACCTGAATTCCTACAGGCTAGATGTGAGAGGCACATTCTGCTGCTTCCTCCCTTAGAGGTAAACTAGCTTCTGAAAGCTCAACCTCCGGGGAGTCTGTTTGGCAGAGATATAGAACACACTTTTCCAAGCCTGTTGGAAGGCACTTGCAGTTTCATTTCGCGTCTAATTTCCCAAACCAAACTGCTTGCAGCTCTAACTCCCTTCTAACTACCACTTCTTCGGTTCTGTGAGATATGCTGGATTCTAAACGGAGAAGCTTCTCTGACGCTTTTTCACACAGATTTTGAAACTGAAATCTCCCATGCCGTTTCCACCATAGGCAGCAATGGGCTTCCCCATAGAACTTGCCAACCTGAATTCCTACAGGCTAGATGTGAGAGGCACATTCTGCTGCTTCCTCCCTTAGAGTTAAACTTGCTTCTGAAAGCTCAACCTCCGGGGAGTCTGTTTGGCAGAGATATAGAACACACTTTTCCAAGCCTGTGGGAAGGCATTTGCAGTGTCATTTCGCGTCTAATTTCCCAAACCAAACTGCTTGCAGCTCTAACTCCCTTCTACTACCACTTCTTCGGTTCAGTGAGATATGCTGGATTCTAAACGGGGAAGCTTCTCTGACGCTTTTTCACAGAGATTTTGAAACTGAAATTTCCAAACCCGTTTCCAACGAAGGCGCCAATGGGCTTCCCCATACAACTTGCCAGCCTGAATTCCTACAGGCTAGATGTGAGAGGCACATTCTGCTGCTTCCTCCCTTAGAGTTAAACTAGCTTCTGAAAGCTCAACCTCCGGGGAGTCTGTTTGGCAGAGATATAGAACACACTTTTCCAAGCCTGTTGGAAGGCACTTGCAGTTTCATTTCGCGTCTAATATCCCAAACTACACTGCTTGCAGCTCTAAATCCCTTCTAACTGCCACTTCTTCGGTTCAGTGAGATATGCTGGATTCTAAACGGGGAAGCTTCTCTGACGCTTTTTCACAGAGATTTTGAAACTGGACTCTCCCATGCCGTTTCCAACATAGGTAGCAATGGGCTTCCCCATAGAACTTGCCAACCTGAATTCCTACAGGCTAGATGTGAGAGGCACATTCAGCGGCTTCCACCATAAGAGTTAAACTTGCTTCTGAAAGCTGAACCTCTGGGGAGTCTGTTTGGCAGAGATATAGAACACACTTTTCCAAGCCTGTTGGAAGGCCTTTGCACTGTGATTTCTTGTCTAATTTCCCAAACCAAACTGCTTGCAGCTCTAACTCCCTTCTAACTACCACTTCTTCGGTTCTGTGAGATATGCTGGATTCTAAACGGAGAAGCTTCTCTGATGCTTTTTCACAGAGATTTTGAAACTGAAATCTCCCATGCCCTTTCCACCATAGGCAGCAATGGGCTTCCCCATAGAACTTGCCAACCTGAATTCCTACAGGCTATATGTGAGAGGCACATTCTGCTGCTTCGTCCCTTAGAGTTAAACTTGCTTCTGAAAGCTCAACCTCCGGGGAGTCTGTTTGGCAGAGATATAGAACACACTTTTCCAAGCCTGTTGGAAGGCCTTTGCAGTGTCATTTCGCGTCTAATTTCCCAAACCAAACTGCTTGCAGCTCTAACTCCCTTCTAACTACCACTTGTTCGGTTCTGTGAGATATGCTGGATTCTAAACAGAGAAGCTTCTCTGACGCTTTTTCACAGAGATTTTGAAACTGAAATCTCCCATGCCGTTTCCACCATAGGCAGCAATGGGCTTCCCCATAGAACTTGCCAACCTGAATTCCTACAGGCTAGATGTGAGACGCACATTCTGCTGCTTCCTCCCTTAGAGTTAAACTTGCTTCTGAAAGCTCAACCTCCGGGGAGTCTGTTTGGCAGAGATATAGAACACACTTTTCCAAGCCTGTTGGAAGGCATTTGCAGTGTCATTTCGCGTCTAATTTCCCATACCAAACTGCTTGCAGCTCTAACTACCTTCTACTACCACTTCTTCGGTTCACTGAGATATGCTGGATTCTAAACGGGGAAGCTTCTCTGACGCTTTTTCACAGAGATTTTGAAACTGAAATTTCCAAACCCGTTTCCAACGAAGGCGCCAACGGGCTTCCCCATAGAACTTGGCAACCTGAATTCCTACAGGCTAGATGTGAGAGGCACATTCTGCTGCTTCCTCCCTTAGAGTTAAACTAGCTTCTGAAAGCTCAACCTCCGGGGAGTCTGTTTGGCAGAGATATAGAACACACTTTTCCAAGCCTGTTGGAAGGCCTTTGCAGTTTCATTTCGTGTCTAATTTCCCAAACCAAACTGCTTGCAGCTCTAACTCCCTTCTAACTACCACTTCTTCGGTTCTGTGAGATATGCTGGATTGTAAACGGAGAAGCTTCTCTGACGCTTTTTCACAGAGATTTTGAAACTGAAATCTCCCATGCCGTTTCCACCATAGGCAGCAATGGGCTTCCCCATACAACTTGCCAACCTGAATTCCTACAGGCTAGATGTGAGAGGCACATTCTGCTGCTTCCTCCCTTAGAGATAACTAGCTTCTGAAAGCTCAACCTCCGGGGAGTCTGTTTGGCAGAGATATAGAACACACTTTTCCAAGCCTGTTGGAAGGCACTTGCAGTTTCATTTCGCGTCTAATTTCCCAAACCAAACTGCTTGCAGCTCTAACTCCCTTCTAACTACCACTTCTTCGGTTCTGTGAGATATGCTGGATTCTAAACGGAGAAGCTTCTCTGACGCTTTTTCACAGAGATTTTGAAACTGAAATCTCCCATGCCGTTTCCACCATAGGCAGCAATGGGCTTCCCCATAGAACTTGCCAACCTGAATTCCTACAGGCTAGATGTGAGAGGCACATTCTGCTGCTTCCTCCCTTAGAGTTAAACTAGCTTCTGAAAGCTCAACCTCCGGGGAGTCTGTTTGGCAGAGATATAGAACACACTTTTCCAAGCCTGTTGGAAGGCACTTGCAGTTTCATTTCGCGTCTAATTTCCCAAACCAAACTGCTTGCAGCTCTAACTCCCTTCTAACTACCACTTCTTCGGTTCTGTGAGATATGCTGGATTCTAAACGGAGAAGCTTCTCTGACGCTTTTTCACAGAGATTTTGAAACTGAAATCTCCCATGCCGATTCCACCATAGGCAGCAATTGGGCTTCCCCATAGAACTTGAAAACCTGAATTCCTACAGGCTAGATGTGAGAAGCACATTCTGCTCCTTCCTCCCTTAGAGTTAAACTAGCTTCTGAAAGCTCAACCTCCGGGGAGTCTGTTTGGCAGAGATATAGAACACACTTTTCCAAGCCTGTTGGAAGGCACTTGCAGTTTCATTTCGCGTCTAATTTCCCAAACCAAACTGCTTGCAGCTCTAACTCCCTTCTAACTACCACTTCTTCGGTTCAGTGAGATATCCTGGATTCTAACCGTGGAAGCTTCTTTGACGCTTTTTCACAGAGATTTTGAAACTGAAATTTCCAAACCCGTTTCCAACGAAGGCGCCAATGGGCTTCCCCATAGAACTTGCCAACCTGAATTCCTACAGGCTAGATGTGAGAGGCACATTCTGCTGCTTCCTCCCTTAGAGTTAAACTAGCTTCTGAAAGCTCAACCTCCGGGGAGTCTGTTTGGCAGAGATATAGAACACACTTTTCCAAGCCTGTTGGAAGGCACTTGCAGTTTCATTTCGCGTCTAATTTCCCAAACCAAACTGCTTGCAGCTCTAACTCCCTTCTAACTACCACTTCTTCGGTTCAGTGAGATATCCTGGATTCTAAACGTGGAAGCTTCTTTGACGCTTTTTCACAGAGATTTTGAAACTGAAATTTCCAAACCCGTTTCCAACGAAGGCGCCAATGGGCTTCCCCATAGAACTTGCCAACCTGAATTCCTACAGGCTAGATGGGAGACGCACATTCTGCTGCTTCCTCCCTTAGAGTTAAACTAGCTTCTGAAAGCTCAACCTCCGGGGAGTCTGTTTGGCAGAGATATAGAACACACTTTTCCAAGCCTGTTGGAAGGCACTTGCAGTTTCATTTCGCGTCTAATTTCCCAAACCAAACTGCTTGCAGCTCTAACTCCCTTCTAACTACCACTTCTTCGGTTCTGTGAGATATGCTGGATTCTAAACGGAGAAGCTTCTCTGACGCTGTTTCACAGAGATTTTGAAACTGAAATCTCCCATGGCGTTTCCACCATAGGCAGCAATGGGCTTCCCCATAGAACTTGCCAACCTGAATTCCTACAGGCTAGATGTGAGAGGCACATTCTGCTGCTTCCTCCCTTACAGTTAAACTTGCTTCTGAAACCCCAACCTCCGGGGAGTCTGTTTGGCAGAGATATAGAACACACTTTTCCAAGCCTGTGGGAAGGCATTTGCAGTGTCATTTCGCGTCTAATTTCCCAAACCAAACTGCTTGCAGCTCTAACTCCCTTCTACTACCACTTCTTCGGTTCAGTGAGATATGCTGGATTCTAAACGGGGAAGCTTCTCTGACGGTTTTTCACAGATATTTTGAAACTGAAATTTCCAAACCCGTTTCCAACGAAGGCGCCAATGGGCTTCCCCATAGAACTTGCCAGCCTGAATTCCTACAGGCTAGATGTGAGAGGCACATTCTGCTGCTTCCTCCCTTAGAGGTAAACTAGCTTCTGAAAGCTCAACCTCCGGGGAGTCTGTTTGGCAGAGATATAGAACACACTTTTCCAAGCCTGTTGGAAGGCACTGGCAGTTTCATTTCGCGTCTAATATCCCAAACTACACTGCTTGCAGTTCTAAATCCCTTCTAACTGCCACTTCTTCGGTTCAGTGAGATATGCTGGATTCTAAACGGGGAAGCTTCTCTGACGCTTTTTCACAGAGATTTTGAAACTGAAATCTCCCATGCCGTTTCCACCATAGGCAGCAATGGGCTTCCCCATAGAACTTGCCAACCTGAATTCCTACAGGCTAGATGTGAGAGGCACATTCTGCTGCTTCCTCCCTTAGAGTTAAACTAGCTTCTGAAAGCTCAACCTCCGGGGAGTCTGTTTGGCAGAGATATAGAACACACTTTTCCAAGCCTGTTGGAAGGCACTTGCAGTTTCATTTCGCGTCTAATTTCCCAAACCAAACTGCTTGCAGCTCTAACTCCCTTCTAACTACCACTTCTTCGGTTCTGTGAGATATGCTGGATTCTAAACGGAGAAGCTTCTCTGACGCTTTTTCACAGAGATTTTGAAACTGAAATCTCCCATGCCGTTTCCACCATAGGCAGCAATGGGCTTCCCCATAGAACTTGCCAACCTGAATTCCTACAGGCTAGATGTGAGAGGTACATTCTGCTGCTTCCTCCCTTAGAGTTAAACTTGCTTCTGAAAGCTCAACCTCCGGGGAGTCTGTTTGGCAGAGATATAGAACACACTTTTCCAAGCCTGTGGGAAGGCATTTGCAGTGTCATTTCGCGTCTAATTTCCCAAACCAAACTGCTTGCAGCTCTAACTCCCTTCTACTACCACTTCTTCGGTTCAGTGAGATATGCTGGATTCTAAACGGGGAAGCTTCTCTGACGCTTTTTCACAGAGATTTTGAAACTGAAATTTCCAAACCCGTTTCCAATGAAGGCGCCAATGGGCTTCCCCATACAACTTGCCAGCCTGAATTCCTACAGGCTAGATGTGAGAGGCACATTCTGCTGCTTCCTCCCTTAGAGTTAAACTAGCTTCTGAAAGCTCAACATCCGGGGAGTCTGTTTGGCAGAGATATAGAACACACTTTTCCAAGCCTGTTGGAAGGCACTTGCAGTTTCATTTCGCGTCTAATATCCCAAACTACACTGCTTGCAGCTCTAAATCCCTTCTAACTGCCACTTCTTCGGTTCAGTGAGATATGCTGGATTCTAAACGGGGAAGCTTCTCTGACGCTTTTTCACAGAGATTTTGAAACTGAACTCTCCCATGCCGTTTCCAACATAGGTAGCAATGGGCTTCCCCATAGAACTTGCCAACCTGAATTCCTACAGGCTAGATGTGAGAGGCACATTCAGCGGCTTCCACCATAAGAGTTAAACTTGCTTCTGAAAGCTGAACCTCTGGGGAGTCTGTTTGGCAGAGATATAGAACACACTTTTCCAAGCCTGTTGGAAGGCCTTTGCACTGTGATTTCTTGTCTAATTTCCCAAACCAAACTGCTTGCAGCTCTAACTCCCTTCTAACTACCACTTCTTCGGTTCTGTGAGATATGCTGGATTCTAAACGGAGAAGCTTCTCTGATGCTTTTTCACAGAGATTTTGAAACTGAAATCTCCCATGCCCTTTCCACCATAGGCAGCAATGGGCTTCCCCATAGAACTTGCCAACCTGAATTCCTACAGGCTATATGTGAGAGGCACATTCTGCTGCTTCGTCCCTTAGAGTTAAACTTGCTTCTGAAAGCTCAACCTCCGGGGAGTCTGTTTGGCAGAGATATAGAACACACTTTTCCAAGCCTGTTGGAAGGCCTTTGCAGTGTCATTTCGCGTCTAATTTCCCAAACCAAACTGCTTGCAGCTCTAACTCCCTTCTAACTACCACTTGTTCGGTTCTGTGAGATATGCTGGATTCTAAACAGAGAAGCTTCTCTGACGCTTTTTCACAGAGATTTTGAAACTGAAATCTCCCATGCCGTTTCCACCATAGGCAGCAATGGGCTTCCCCATAGAACTTGCCAACCTGAATTCCTACAGGCTAGATGTGAGACGCACATTCTGCTGCTTCCTCCCTTAGAGTTAAACTTGCTTCTGAAAGCTCAACCTCCGGGGAGTCTGTTTGGCAGAGATATAGAACACACTTTTCCAAGCCTGTTGGAAGGCATTTGCAGTGTCATTTCGCGTCTAATTTCCCATACCAAACTGCTTGCAGCTCTAACTACCTTCTACTACCACTTCTTCGGTTCACTGAGATATGCTGGATTCTAAACGGGGAAGCTTCTCTGACGCTTTTTCACAGAGATTTTGAAACTGAAATTTCCAAACCCGTTTCCAACGAAGGCGCCAACGGGCTTCCCCATAGAACTTGGCAACCTGAATTCCTACAGGCTAGATGTGAGAGGCACATTCTGCTGCTTCCTCCCTTAGAGTTAAACTAGCTTCTGAAAGCTCAACCTCCGGGGAGTCTGTTTGGCAGAGATATAGAACACACTTTTCCAAGCCTGTTGGAAGGCCTTTGCAGTTTCATTTCGTGTCTAATTTCCCAAACCAAACTGCTTGCAGCTCTAACTCCCTTCTAACTACCACTTCTTCGGTTCTGTGAGATATGCTGGATTGTAAACGGAGAAGCTTCTCTGACGCTTTTTCACAGAGATTTTGAAACTGAAATCTCCCATGCCGTTTCCACCATAGGCAGCAATGGGCTTCCCCATACAACTTGCCAACCTGAATTCCTACAGGCTAGATGTGAGAGGCACATTCTGCTGCTTCCTCCCTTAGAGATAACTAGCTTCTGAAAGCTCAACCTCCGGGGAGTCTGTTTGGCAGAGATATAGAACACACTTTTCCAAGCCTGTTGGAAGGCACTTGCAGTTTCATTTCGCGTCTAATTTCCCAAACCAAACTGCTTGCAGCTCTAACTCCCTTCTAACTACCACTTCTTCGGTTCTGTGAGATATGCTGGATTCTAAACGGAGAAGCTTCTCTGACGCTTTTTCACAGAGATTTTGAAACTGAAATCTCCCATGCCGTTTCCACCATAGGCAGCAATGGGCTTCCCCATAGAACTTGCCAACCTGAATTCCTACAGGCTAGATGTGAGAGGCACATTCTGCTGCTTCCTCCCTTAGAGTTAAACTAGCTTCTGAAAGCTCAACCTCCGGGGAGTCTGTTTGGCAGAGATATAGAACACACTTTTCCAAGCCTGTTGGAAGGCACTTGCAGTTTCATTTCGCGTCTAATTTCCCAAACCAAACTGCTTGCAGCTCTAACTCCCTTCTAACTACCACTTCTTCGGTTCTGTGAGATATGCTGGATTCTAAACGGAGAAGCTTCTCTGAAGCTTTTTCACAGAGATTTTGAAACTGAAATCTCCCATGCCGTTTCCACCATAGGCAGCAATGGGCTTCCCCATAGAACTTGCCAACCTGAATTCCTACAGGCTAGATGTGAGAGGCACATTCTGCTGCTTCCTCCCTTAGAGTTAAACTAGCTTCTGAAAGCTCAACCTCCGGGGAGTCTGTTTGGCAGAGATATAGAACACACTTTTCCAAGCCTTTTGGAAGGCACTTCCAGTTTCATTTCGCGTCTAATTTCCCAAACCAAACTGCTTGCAGCTCTAACTCCCTTCTAACTACCACTTCTTCGGTTCAGTGAGATATGCTGGATTCTAAACGGAGAAGCTTCTCTGACGCTTTTTCACAGAGATTTTGAAACTGAAATCTCCCATGCCGATTCCACCATAGGCAGCAATTGGGCTTCCCCATAGAACTTGAAAACCTGAATTCCTACAGGCTAGATGTGAGAAGCACATTCTGCTCCTTCCTCCCTTAGAGTTAAACTAGCTTCTGAAAGCTCAACCTCCGGGGAGTCTGTTTGGCAGAGATATAGAACACACTTTTCCAAGCCTGTTGGAAGGCACTTGCAGTTTCATTTCGCGTCTAATTTCCCAAACCAAACTGCTTGCAGCTCTAACTCCCTTCTAACTACCACTTCTTCGGTTCAGTGAGATATCCTGGATTCTAACCGTGGAAGCTTCTTTGACGCTTTTTCACAGAGATTTTGAAACTGAAATTTCCAAACCCGTTTCCAACGAAGGCGCCAATGGGCTTCCCCATAGAACTTGCCAACCTGAATTCCTACAGGCTAGATGTGAGAGGCACATTCTGCTGCTTCCTCCCTTAGAGTTAAACTAGCTTCTGAAAGCTCAACCTCCGGGGAGTCTGTTTGGCAGAGATATAGAACACACTTTTCCAAGCCTGTTGGAAGGCACTTGCAGTTTCATTTCGCGTCTAATTTCCCAAACCAAACTGCTTGCAGCTCTAACTCCCTTCTAACTACCACTTCTTCGGTTCAGTGAGATATCCTGGATTCTAAACGTGGAAGCTTCTTTGACGCTTTTTCACAGAGATTTTGAAACTGAAATTTCCAAACCCGTTTCCAACGAAGGCGCCAATGGGCTTCCCCATAGAACTTGCCAACCTGAATTCCTACAGGCTAGATGGGAGACGCACATTCTGCTGCTTCCTCCCTTAGAGTTAAACTAGCTTCTGAAAGCTCAACCTCCGGGGAGTCTGTTTGGCAGAGATATAGAACACACTTTTCCAAGCCTGTTGGAAGGCACTTGCAGTTTCATTTCGCGTCTAATTTCCCAAACCAAACTGCTTGCAGCTCTAACTCCCTTCTAACTACCACTTCTTCGGTTCTGTGAGATATGCTGGATTCTAAACGGAGAAGCTTCTCTGACGCTGTTTCACAGAGATTTTGAAACTGAAATCTCCCATGGCGTTTCCACCATAGGCAGCAATGGGCTTCCCCATAGAACTTGCCAACCTGAATTCCTACAGGCTAGATGTGAGAGGCACATTCTGCTGCTTCCTCCCTTACAGTTAAACTTGCTTCTGAAACCCCAACCTCCGGGGAGTCTGTTTGGCAGAGATATAGAACACACTTTTCCAAGCCTGTGGGAAGGCATTTGCAGTGTCATTTCGCGTCTAATTTCCCAAACCAAACTGCTTGCAGCTCTAACTCCCTTCTACTACCACTTCTTCGGTTCAGTGAGATATGCTGGATTCTAAACGGGGAAGCTTCTCTGACGGTTTTTCACAGATATTTTGAAACTGAAATTTCCAAACCCGTTTCCAACGAAGGCGCCAATGGGCTTCCCCATAGAACTTGCCAGCCTGAATTCCTACAGGCTAGATGTGAGAGGCACATTCTGCTGCTTCCTCCCTTAGAGGTAAACTAGCTTCTGAAAGCTCAACCTCCGGGGAGTCTGTTTGGCAGAGATATAGAACACACTTTTCCAAGCCTGTTGGAAGGCACTGGCAGTTTCATTTCGCGTCTAATATCCCAAACTACACTGCTTGCAGTTCTAAATCCCTTCTAACTGCCACTTCTTCGGTTCAGTGAGATATGCTGGATTCTAAACGGGGAAGCTTCTCTGACGCTTTTTCACAGAGATTTTGAAACTGAAATCTCCCATGCCGTTTCCACCATAGGCAGCAATGGGCTTCCCCATAGAACTTGCCAACCTGAATTCCTACAGGCTAGATGTGAGAGGCACATTCTGCTGCTTCCTCCCTTAGAGTTAAACTAGCTTCTGAAAGCTCAACCTCCGGGGAGTCTGTTTGGCAGAGATATAGAACACACTTTTCCAAGCCTGTTGGAAGGCACTTGCAGTTTCATTTCGCGTCTAATTTCCCAAACCAAACTGCTTGCAGCTCTAACTCCCTTCTAACTACCACTTCTTCGGTTCTGTGAGATATGCTGGATTCTAAACGGAGAAGCTTCTCTGACGCTTTTTCACAGAGATTTTGAAACTGAAATCTCCCATGCCGTTTCCACCATAGGCAGCAATGGGCTTCCCCATAGAACTTGCCAACCTGAATTCCTACAGGCTAGATGTGAGAGGTACATTCTGCTGCTTCCTCCCTTAGAGTTAAACTTGCTTCTGAAAGCTCAACCTCCGGGGAGTCTGTTTGGCAGAGATATAGAACACACTTTTCCAAGCCTGTGGGAAGGCATTTGCAGTGTCATTTCGCGTCTAATTTCCCAAACCAAACTGCTTGCAGCTCTAACTCCCTTCTACTACCACTTCTTCGGTTCAGTGAGATATGCTGGATTCTAAACGGGGAAGCTTCTCTGACGCTTTTTCACAGAGATTTTGAAACTGAAATTTCCAAACCCGTTTCCAATGAAGGCGCCAATGGGCTTCCCCATACAACTTGCCAGCCTGAATTCCTACAGGCTAGATGTGAGAGGCACATTCTGCTGCTTCCTCCCTTAGAGTTAAACTAGCTTCTGAAAGCTCAACATCCGGGGAGTCTGTTTGGCAGAGATATAGAACACACTTTTCCAAGCCTGTTGGAAGGCACTTGCAGTTTCATTTCGCGTCTAATATCCCAAACTACACTGCTTGCAGCTCTAAATCCCTTCTAACTGCCACTTCTTCGGTTCAGTGAGATATGCTGGATTCTAAACGGGGAAGCTTCTCTGACGCTTTTTCACAGAGATTTTGAAACTGAACTCTCCCATGCCGTTTCCAACATAGGTAGCAATGGGCTTCCCCATAGAACTTGCCAACCTGAATTCCTACAGGCTAGATGTGAGAGGCACATTCAGCGGCTTCCACCATAAGAGTTAAACTTGCTTCTGAAAGCTGAACCTCTGGGGAGTCTGTTTGGCAGAGATATAGAACACACTTTTCCAAGCCTGTTGGAAGGCCTTTGCACTGTGATTTCTTGTCTAATTTCCCAAACCAAACTGCTTGCAGCTCTAACTCCCTTCTAACTACCACTTCTTCGGTTCTGTGAGATATGCTGGATTCTAAACGGAGAAGCTTCTCTGATGCTTTTTCACAGAGATTTTGAAACTGAAATCTCCCATGCCCTTTCCACCATAGGCAGCAATGGGCTTCCCCATAGAACTTGCCAACCTGAATTCCTACAGGCTAGATGTGAGAGGCACATTCTGCTGCTTCGTCCCTTAGAGTTAAACTTGCTTCTGAAAGCTCAACCTCCGGGGAGTCTGTTTGGCAGAGATATAGAACACACTTTTCCAAGCCTGTTGGAAGGCCTTTGCAGTGTCATTTCGCGTCTAATTTCCCAAACCAAACTGCTTGCAGCTCTACCTCCCTTCTAACTACCACTTGTTCGGTTCTGTGAGATATGCTGGATTCTAAACAGAGAAGCTTCTCTGACGCTTTTTCACAGAGATTTTGAAACTGAAATCTCCCATGCCGTTTCCACCATAGGCAGCAATGGGCTTCCCCATAGAACTTGCCAACCTGAATTCCTACAGGCTAGATGTGAGACGCACATTCTGCTGCTTCCTCCCTTAGAGTTAAACTTGCTTCTGAAAGCTCAACCTCCGGGGAGTCTGTTTGGCAGAGATATAGAACACACTTTTCCAAGCCTGTTGGAAGGCATTTGCAGTGTCATTTCGCGTCTAATTTCCCATACCAAACTGCTTGCAGCTCTAACTACCTTCTACTACCACTTCTTCGGTTCACTGAGATATGCTGGATTCTAAACGGGGAAGCTTCTCTGACGCTTTTTCACAGAGATTTTGAAACTGAAACTTCCAAACCCGTTTCCAACGAAGGCGCCAACGGGCTTCCCCATAGAACTTGGCAACCTGAATTCCTACAGGCTAGATGTGAGAGGCACATTCTGCTGCTTCCTCCCTTAGAGTTAAACTAGCTTCTGAAAGCTCAACCTCCGGGGAGTCTGTTTGGCAGAGATATAGAACACACTTTTCCAAGCCTGTTGGAAGGCCTTTGCAGTTTCATTTCGTGTCTAATTTCCCAAACCAAACTGCTTGCAGCTCTAACTCCCTTCTAACTACCACTTCTTCGGTTCTGTGAGATATGCTGGATTGTAAACGGAGAAGCTTCTCTGACGCTTTTTCACAGAGATTTTGAAACTGAAATCTCCCATGCCGTTTCCACCATAGGCAGCAATGGGCTTCCCCATACAACTTGCCAACCTGAATTCCTACAGGCTAGATGTGAGAGGCACATTCTGCTGCTTCCTCCCTTAGAGATAACTAGCTTCTGAAAGCTCAACCTCCGGGGAGTCTGTTTGGCAGAGATATAGAACACACTTTTCCAAGCCTGTTGGAAGGCACTTGCAGTTTCATTTCGCGTCTAATTTCCCAAACCAAACTGCTTGCAGCTCTAACTCCCTTCTAACTACCACTTCTTCGGTTCTGTGAGATATGCTGGATTCTAAACGGAGAAGCTTCTCTGACGCTTTTTCACAGAGATTTTGAAACTGAAATCTCCCATGCCGTTTCCACCATAGGCAGCAATGGGCTTCCCCATAGAACTTGCCAACCTGAATTCCTACAGGCTAGATGTGAGAGGCACATTCTGCTGCTTCCTCCCTTAGAGTTAAACTAGCTTCTGAAAGCTCAACCTCCGGGGAGTCTGTTTGGCAGAGATATAGAACACACTTTTCCAAGCCTGTTGGAAGGCACTTGCAGTTTCATTTCGCGTCTAATTTCCCAAACCAAACTGCTTGCAGCTCTAACTCCCTTCTAACTACCACTTCTTCGGTTCTGTGAGATATGCTGGATTCTAAACGGAGAAGCTTCTCTGAAGCTTTTTCACAGAGATTTTGAAACTGAAATCTCCCATGCCGTTTCCACCATAGGCAGCAATGGGCTTCCCCATAGAACTTGCCAACCTGAATTCCTACAGGCTAGATGTGAGAGGCACATTCTGCTGCTTCCTCCCTTAGAGTTAAACTAGCTTCTGAAAGCTCAACCTCCGGGGAGTCTGTTTGGCAGAGATATAGAACACACTTTTCCAAGCCTGTTGGAAGGCACTTCCAGTTTCATTTCGCGTCTAATTTCCCAAACCAAACTGCTTGCAGCTCTAACTCCCTTCTAACTACCACTTCTTCGGTTCAGTGAGATATGCTGGATTCTAAACGGAGAAGCTTCTCTGACGCTTTTTCACAGAGATTTTGAAACTGAAATGTCCCATGCCGTTTCCACCCTAGGCAGCAATGGGCTTCCCCATAGAACTTGCCAACCTGAATTCCTACAGGCTAGATGTGAGAGGCACATTCTGCTGCTTCCTCCCTTAGAGTTAAACTAGCTTCTGAAAGCTCAACCTCCGGGGAGTCTGTTTGGCAGAGATATAGAACACACTTTTCCAAGCCTGTTGGAAGGCACTTGCAGTTTCATTTCGCGTCTAATTTCCCAAACCAAACTGCTTGCAGCTCTAACTCCCTTCTAACTACCACTTCTTCGGTTCAGTGAGATATCCTGGATTCTAAACGTGGAAGCTTCTTTGACGCTTTTTCACAGAGATTTTGAAACTGAAATTTCCAAACCCGTTTCCAACGAAGGCGCCAATGGGCTTCCCCATAGAACTTGCCAACCTGAATTCCTACAGGCTAGATGTGAGAGGCACATTCTGCTGCTTCCTCCCTTAGAGTTAAACTAGCTTCTGAAAGCTCAACCTCCGGGGAGTCTGTTTGGCAGAGATATAGAACACACTTTTCCAAGCCTGTTGGAAGGCACTTGCAGTTTCATTTCGCGTCTAATTTCCCAAACCAAACTGCTTGCAGCTCTAACTCCCTTCTAACTACCACTTCTTCGGTTCAGTGAGATATGCTGGATTCTAAACGGAGAAGCTTCTCTGACGCTTTTTCACAGAGATTTTGAAACTGAAATCTCCCATGCCGTTTCCACCATAGGCAGCAACGGGCTTCCCCATAGAACTTGCCAACCTGAATTCCTACAGGCTAGATGTGAGAGGCACATTCTGCTGCTTCGTCCCTTAGAGTTAAACTAGCTTCTGAAAGCTCAACCTCCGGGGAGTCTGTTTGGCAGAGATATAGAACACACTTTTCCTAGCCTGTTGGAAGGCCTTTGCAGTTTCATTTCGCGTCTAATTTCCCAAACCAAACTGCTTGCAGCTCTAACTCCCTTCTAACTACCACTTCTTCGGTTCAGTGAGATATGCTGGATTCTAAACGGAGAAGCTTCTCTGACGCTTTTTCACAGAGATTTTGAAACTGAAATCTCCCATGCCGATTCCACCATAGGCAGCAATTGGGCTTCCCCATAGAACTTGAAAACCTTAATTCCTACAGGCTAGATGTGAGAAGCACATTCTGCTGCTTCCTCCCTTAGAGTTAAACTAGCTTCTGAAAGCTCAACCTCCGGGGAGTCTGTTTGGCAGAGATATAGAACACACTTTTCCAAGCCTGTTGGAAGGCACTTGCAGTTTCATTTCGCGTCTAATTTCCCAAACCAAACTGCTTGCAGCTCTAACTCCCTTCTAACTACCACTTCTTCGGTTCAGTGAGATATCCTGGATTCTAAACGTGGAAGCTTCTTTGACGCTTTTTCACAGAGATTTTGAAACTGAAATTTCCAAACCCGTTTCCAACGAAGGCGCCAATGGGCTTCCCCATAGAACTTGCCAACCTGAATTCCTACAGGCTAGATGTGAGAGGCACATTCTGCTGCTTCCTCCCTTAGAGTTAAACTAGCTTCTGAAAGCTCAACCTCCGGGGAGTCTGTTTGGCAGAGATATAGAACACACTTTTCCAAGCCTGTTGGAAGGCACTTGCAGTTTCATTTCGCGTCTAATTTCCCAAACCAAACTGCTTGCAGCTCTAACTCCCTTCTAACTACCACTTCTTCGGTTCTGTGAGATATGCTGGATTCTAAACGGAGAAGCTTCTCTGACGCTGTTTCACAGAGATTTTGAAACTGAAATCTCCCATGGCGTTTCCACCATAGGCAGCAATGGGCTTCCCCATAGAACTTGCCAACCTGAATTCCTACAGGCTAGATGTGAGAGGCACATTCTGCTGCTTCCTCCCTTACAGTTAAACTTGCTTCTGAAACCCCAACCTCCGGGGAGTCTGTTTGGCAGAGATATAGAACACACTTTTCCAAGCCTGTGGGAAGGCATTTGCAGTGTCATTTCGCGTCTAATTTCCCAAACCAAACTGCTTGCAGCTCTAACTCCCTTCTACTACCACTTCTTCGGTTCAGTGAGATATGCTGGATTCTAAACGGGGAAGCTTCTCTGACGGTTTTTCACAGATATTTTGAAACTGAAATTTCCAAACCCGTTTCCAACGAAGGCGCCAATGGGCTTCCCCATAGAACTTGCCAGCCTGAATTCCTACAGGCTAGATGTGAGAGGCACATTCTGCTGCTTCCTCCCTTAGAGGTAAACTAGCTTCTGAAAGCTCAACCTCCGGGGAGTCTGTTTGGCAGAGATATAGAACACACTTTTCCAAGCCTGTTGGAAGGCACTGGCAGTTTCATTTCGCGTCTAATATCCCAAACTACACTGCTTGCAGTTCTAAATCCCTTCTAACTGCCACTTCTTCGGTTCAGTGAGATATATGCTGGATTCTAAACGGGGAAGCTTCTCTGACGCTTTTTCACAGAGATTTTGAAACTGAAATCTCCCATGCCGTTTCCACCATAGGCAGCAATGGGCTTCCCCATAGAACTTGCCAACCTGAATTCCTACAGGCTAGATGTGAGAGGCACATTCTGCTGCTTCCTCCCTTAGAGTTAAACTAGCTTCTGAAAGCTCAACGTCCGGGGAGTCTGTTTGGCAGAGATATAGAACACACTTTTCCAAGCCTGTTGGAAGGCACTTGCAGTTTCATTTCGCGTCTAATATCCCAAACTACACTGCTTGCAGCTCTAAATCCCTTCTAACTGCCACTTCTTCGGTTCAGTGAGATATGCTGGATTCTAAACGGGGAAGCTTCTCTGACGCTTTTTCACAGAGATTTTGAAACTGAACTCGCCCATGCCGTTTCCAACATAGGTAGCAATGGGCTTCCCCATAGAACTTGCCAACCTGAATTCCTACAGGCTAGATGTGAGAGGCACATTCTGCTGCTTCGTCCCTTAGAGTTAAACTTGCTTCTGAAAGCTCAACCTCCGGGGAGTCTGTTTGGCAGAGATATAGAACACACTTTTCCAAGCCTGTTGGAAGGCCTTTGCAGTGTCATTTCGCGTCTAATTTCCCAATCCAAACTGCTTGCAGCTCTAACTCCCTTCTAACTACCACTTGTTCGGTTCTGTGAGATATGCTGGATTCTAAGCAGAGAAGCTTCTCTGACGCTTTTTCACAGAGATTTTGAAACTGAAATCTCCCATGCCGTTTCCACCATAGGCAGCAATGGGCTTCCCCATAGAACTTGCCAACCTGAATTCCTACAGGCTAGATGTGAGAGGCACATTCTGCTGCTTCCTCCCTTAGAGTTAAACGTGCTTCTGAAAGCTCAACCTCCGGGGAGTCTGTTTGGCAGAGATATAGAACACGCTTTTCCAAGCCTGTTGGAAGGCATTTGCAGTGTCATTTCGCGTCTAATTTCCCATACCAAACTGCTTGCAGCTCTAACTCCCTTCTACTACCACTTCTTCGGTTCAGTGAGATATGCTGGATTCTAAACGGGGAAGCTTCTCTGACGCTTTTTCACAGAGATTTAGAAACTGAAATCTCCCATGCCGTTTCCACCATAGGCAGCAATGGGCTTCCCCATAGAACTTGCCAACCTGAATTCCTACAGGCTAGATGTGAGAGGCACATTCTGCTGCTTCCTCCCTTAGAGTTAAACTAGCTTCTGAAAGCTCAACCTCCGGGGAGTCTGTTTGGCAGAGATATAGAACACACTTTTCCAAGCCTGTTGGAAGGCACTTGCAGTTTCATTTCGCGTCTAATTTCCCAAACCAAACTGCTTGCAGCTCTAACTCCCTTCTAACTACCACTTCTTCGGTTCTGTGAGATATGCTGGATTCTAAACGGAGAAGCTTCTCTGAAGCTTTTTCACAGAGATTTTGAAACTGAAATCTCCCATGCCGTTTCCACCATAGGCAGCAATGGGCTTCCCCATAGAACTTGCCAACCTGAATTCCTACAGGCTAGATGTGAGAGGCACATTCTGCTGCTTCCTCCCTTAGAGTTAAACTAGCTTCTGAAAGCTCAACCTCCGGGGAGTCTGTTTGGCAGAGATATAGAACACACTTTTCCAAGCCTGTTGGAAGGCACTTCCAGTTTCATTTCGCGTCTAATTTCCCAAACCAAACTGCTTGCAGCTCTAACTCCCTTCTAACTACCACTTCTTCGGTTCAGTGAGATATGCTGGATTCTAAACGGAGAAGCTTCTCTGACGCTTTTTCACAGAGATTTTGAAACTGAAATGTCCCATGCCGTTTCCACCATAGGCAGCAATGGGCTTCCCCATAGAACTTGCCAACCTGAATTCCTACAGGCTAGATGTGAGAGGCACATTCTGCTGCTTCCTCCCTTAGAGTTAAACTAGCTTCTGAAAGCTCAACCTCCGGGGAGTCTGTTTGGCAGAGATATAGAACACACTTTTCCAAGCCTGTTGGAAGGCACTTGCAGTTTCATTTCGCGTCTAATTTCCCAAACCAAACTGCTTGCAGCTCTAACTCCCTTCTAACTACCACTTCTTCGGTTCAGTGAGATATCCTGGATTCTAAACGTGGAAGCTTCTTTGACGCTTTTTCACAGAGATTTTGAAACTGAAATTTCCAAACCCGTTTCCAACGAAGGCGCCAATGGGCTTCCCCATAGAACTTGCCAACCTGAATTCCTACAGGCTAGATGTGAGAGGCACATTCTGCTGCTTCCTCCCTTAGAGTTAAACTAGCTTCTGAAAGCTCAACCTCCGGGGAGTCTGTTTGGCAGAGATATAGAACACACTTTTCCAAGCCTGTTGGAAGGCACTTGCAGTTTCATTTCGCGTCTAATTTCCCAAACCAAACTGCTTGCAGCTCTAACTCCCTTCTAACTACCACTTCTTCGGTTCAGTGAGATATGCTGGATTCTAAACGGAGAAGCTTCTCTGACGCTTTTTCACAGAGATTTTGAAACTGAAATCTCCCATGCCGTTTCCACCATAGGCAGCAACGGGCTTCCCCATAGAACTTGCCAACCTGAATTCCTACAGGCTAGATGTGAGAGGCACATTCTGCTGCTTCGTCCCTTAGAGTTAAACTAGCTTCTGAAAGCTCAACCTCCGGGGAGTCTGTTTGGCAGAGATATAGAACACACTTTTCCTAGCCTGTTGGAAGGCCTTTGCAGTTTCATTTCGCGTCTAATTTCCCAAACCAAACTGCTTGCAGCTCTAACTCCCTTCTAACTACCACTTCTTCGGTTCAGTGAGATATGCTGGATTCTAAACGGAGAAGCTTCTCTGACGCTTTTTCACAGAGATTTTGAAACTGAAATCTCCCATGCCGATTCCACCATAGGCAGCAATTGGGCTTCCCCATAGAACTTGAAAACCTTAATTCCTACAGGCTAGATGTGAGAAGCACATTCTGCTGCTTCCTCCCTTAGAGTTAAACTAGCTTCTGAAAGCTCAACCTCCGGGGAGTCTGTTTGGCAGAGATATAGAACACACTTTTCCAAGCCTGTTGGAAGGCACTTGCAGTTTCATTTCGCGTCTAATTTCCCAAACCAAACTGCTTGCAGCTCTAACTCCCTTCTAACTACCACTTCTTCGGTTCAGTGAGATATCCTGGATTCTAAACGTGGAAGCTTCTTTGACGCTTTTTCACAGAGATTTTGAAACTGAAATTTCCAAACCCGTTTCCAACGAAGGCGCCAATGGGCTTCCCCATAGAACTTGCCAACCTGAATTCCTACAGGCTAGATGTGAGAGGCACATTCTGCTGCTTCCTCCCTTAGAGTTAAACTAGCTTCTGAAAGCTCAACCTCCGGGGAGTCTGTTTGGCAGAGATATAGAACACACTTTTCCAAGCCTGTTGGAAGGCACTTGCAGTTTCATTTCGCGTCTAATTTCCCAAACCAAACTGCTTGCAGCTCTAACTCCCTTCTAACTACCACTTCTTCGGTTCTGTGAGATATGCTGGATTCTAAACGGAGAAGCTTCTCTGACGCTGTTTCACAGAGATTTTGAAACTGAAATCTCCCATGGCGTTTCCACCATAGGCAGCAATGGGCTTCCCCATAGAACTTGCCAACCTGAATTCCTACAGGCTAGATGTGAGAGGCACATTCTGCTGCTTCCTCCCTTACAGTTAAACTTGCTTCTGAAACCCCAACCTCCGGGGAGTCTGTTTGGCAGAGATATAGAACACACTTTTCCAAGCCTGTGGGAAGGCATTTGCAGTGTCATTTCGCGTCTAATTTCCCAAACCAAACTGCTTGCAGCTCTAACTCCCTTCTACTACCACTTCTTCGGTTCAGTGAGATATGCTGGATTCTAAACGGGGAAGCTTCTCTGACGGTTTTTCACAGATATTTTGAAACTGAAATTTCCAAACCCGTTTCCAACGAAGGCGCCAATGGGCTTCCCCATAGAACTTGCCAGCCTGAATTCCTACAGGCTAGATGTGAGAGGCACATTCTGCTGCTTCCTCCCTTAGAGGTAAACTAGCTTCTGAAAGCTCAACCTCCGGGGAGTCTGTTTGGCAGAGATATAGAACACACTTTTCCAAGCCTGTTGGAAGGCACTGGCAGTTTCATTTCGCGTCTAATATCCCAAACTACACTGCTTGCAGTTCTAAATCCCTTCTAACTGCCACTTCTTCGGTTCAGTGAGATATGCTGGATTCTAAACGGGGAAGCTTCTCTGACGCTTTTTCACAGAGATTTTGAAACTGAAATCTCCCATGCCGTTTCCACCATAGGCAGCAATGGGCTTCCCCATAGAACTTGCCAACCTGAATTCCTACAGGCTAGATGTGAGAGGCACATTCTGCTGCTTCCTCCCTTAGAGTTAAACTAGCTTCTGAAAGCTCAACGTCCGGGGAGTCTGTTTGGCAGAGATATAGAACACACTTTCCCAAGCCTGTTGGAAGGCACTTGCAGTTTCATTTCGCGTCTAATATCCCAAACTACACTGCTTGCAGCTCTAAATCCCTTCTAACTGCCACTTCTTCGGTTCAGTGAGATATGCTGGATTCTAAACGGGGAAGCTTCTCTGACGCTTTTTCACAGAGATTTTGAAACTGAACTCGCCCATGCCGTTTCCAACATAGGTAGCAATGGGCTTCCCCATAGAACTTGCCAACCTGAATTCCTACAGGCTAGATGTGAGAGGCACATTCTGCTGCTTCGTCCCTTAGAGTTAAACTTGCTTCTGAAAGCTCAACCTCCGGGGAGTCTGTTTGGCAGAGATATAGAACACACTTTTCCAAGCCTGTTGGAAGGCCTTTGCAGTGTCATTTCGCGTCTAATTTCCCAAACCAAACTGCTTGCAGCTCTAACTCCCTTCTAACTACCACTTGTTCGGTTCTGTGAGATATGCTGGATTCTAAGCAGAGAAGCTTCTCTGACGCTTTTTCACAGAGATTTTGAAACTGAAATCTCCCATGCCGTTTCCACCATAGGCAGCAATGGGCTTCCCCATAGAACTTGCCAACCTGAATTCCTACAGGCTAGATGTGAGAGGCACATTCTGCTGCTTCCTCCCTTAGAGTTAAACGTGCTTCTGAAAGCTCAACCTCCGGGGAGTCTGTTTGGCAGAGATATAGAACACGCTTTTCCAAGCCTGTTGGAAGGCATTTGCAGTGTCATTTCGCGTCTAATTTCCCATACCAAACTGCTTGCAGCTCTAACTCCCTTCTACTACCACTTCTTCGGTTCAGTGAGATATGCTGGATTCTAAACGGGGAAGCTTCTCTGACGCTTTTTCACAGAGATTTAGAAACTGAAATCTCCCATGCCGTTTCCACCATAGGCAGCAATGGGCTTCCCCATAGAACTTGCCAACCTGAATTCCTACAGGCTAGATGTGAGAGGCACATTCTGCTGCTTCCTCCCTTAGAGTTAAACTAGCTTCTGAAAGCTCAACCTCCGGGGAGTCTGTTTGGCAGAGATATAGAACACACTTTTCCAAGCCTGTTGGAAGGCACTTGCAGTTTCATTTCGCGTCTAATTTCCCAAACCAAACTGCTTGCAGCTCTAACTCCCTTCTAACTACCACTTCTTCGGTTCTGTGAGATATGCTGGATTCTAAACGGAGAAGCTTCTCTGACGCTTTTTCACAGAGATTTTGAAACTGAAATCTCCCATGCCGTTTCCACCATAGGCAGCAATGGGCTTCCCCATAGAACTTGCCAACCTGAATTCCTACAGGCTAGATGTGAGAGGCACATTCTGCTGCTTCCTCCCTTAGAGTTAAACTGGCTTCTGAAAGCTCAACCTCCGGGGAGTCTGTTTGGCAGAGATATAGAACACACTTTTCCAAGCCTGTTGGAAGGCACTTGCAGTTTCATTTCGCGTCTAATTTCCCAAACCAAACTGCTTGCAGCTCTAACTCCGTTCTAACTACCACTTCTTCGGTTCAGTGAGATATGCTGGATTCTAAACGGAGAAGCTTCTCTGACGCTTTTTCACAGAGATTTTGAAACTGAAATGTCCCATGCCGTTTCCACCATAGGCAGCAATGGGCTTCCCCATAGAACTTGCCAACCTGAATTCCTACAGGCTAGATGTGAGAGGCACATTCTGCTGCTTCCTCCGTTAGAGTTAAACTTGCTTCTGAAAGCTCACCCTCCGGGGAGTCTGTTTGGCAGAGATATAGAACACAATTTTCCAAGCCTGTTGGAAGGCCTTTGCAGTTTCATTTCGCGTCTAATTTCCCAAACCAAACTGCTTGCAGCTCTAACTCCCTTCTAACTACCACTTCTTCGGTTCAGTGAGATATGCTGGATTCTAAACGGAGAAGCTTCTCTGACACTTTTTCACAGAGATTTTGAAACTGAAATCTCCCATGCCGTTTCCACCATAGGCAGCAATGGGCTTCCCCATAGAACTTGCCAACCTGAATTCCTACAGGCTAGATGTGAGAGGCACATTCTGCTGCTTCCTCCCTTAGAGTTAAACTAGCTTCTGAAAGCTCAACCTCCGGGGAGTCTGTTTGGCAGAGATATAGAACACACTTTTCCAAGCCTGTTGGAAGGCCTTTGCAGTTTCATTTCGTGTCTAATTTCCCAAACCAAACTGCTTGCAGCTCTAACTCCCTTCTAACTACCACTTCTTCGGTTCTGTGAGATATGCTGGATTCTAAACGGAGAAGCTTCTCTGACGCTTTTTCACAGAGATTTTGAAACTGAAATCTCCCATGCCGTTTCCACCATAGGCAGCAATGGGCTTCCCCATAGAACTTGCCAACCTGAATTCCTACAGGCAAGATGTGAGAGGCACATTCTGCTGCTTCCTCCCTTAGAGTTAAACTAGCTTCTGAAAGCTCAACCTCCGGGGAGTCTGTTTGGCAGAGATATAGAACACACTTTTCCAAGCCTGTTGGAAGGCACTTGCAGTTTCATTTCGCGTCTAATTTCCCAAACCAAACTGCTTGCAGCTCTAACTCCCTTCTAACTACCACTTCTTCGGTTCTGTGAGATATGCTGGATTCTAAACGGAGAAGCTTCTCTGACGCTTTTTCACAGAGATTTTGAAACTGAAATCTCCCATGCCGTTTCCACCATAGGCAGCAATGGGCTTCCCCATAGAACTTGCCAACCTGAATTCCTACAGGCTAGATGTGAGAGGCACATTCAGCGGCTTCCACCATAAGAGTTAAACTTGCTTCTGAAAGCTGAACCTCTGGGGAGTCTGTTTGGCAGAGATATAGAACACACTTTTCCAAGCCTGTTGAAAGGCCTTTGCACTGTGATTTCTTGTCTAATTTCCCAAACCAAACTGCTTGCAGCTCTAACTCCCTTCTAACTACCACTTCTTCGGTTCTGTGAGATATGCTGGATTCTAAACGGAGAAGCTTCTCTGATGCTTTTTCACAGAGATTTTGAAACTGAAATCTCCCATGCCCTTTCCACCATAGGCAGCAATGGGCTTCCCCATAGAACTTGCCAACCTGAATTCCTACAGGCTAGATGTGAGAGGCACATTCTGCTGCTTCGTCCCTTAGAGTTAAACTTGCTTCTGAAAGCTCAACCTCCGGGGATTCTGTTTGGCAGAGATATAGAACACACTTTTCCAAGCCTGTTGGAAGGCCTTTGCAGTGTCATTTCGCGTCTAATTTCCCAAACCAAACTGCTTGCAGCTCTACCTCCCTTCTAACTACCACTTGTTCGGTTCTGTGAGATATGCTGGATTCTAAACAGAGAAGCTTCTCTGACGCTTTTTCACAGAGATTTTGAAACTGAAATCTCCCATGCCGTTTCCACCATAGGCAGCAATGGGCTTCCCCATAGAACTTGCCAACCTGAATTCCTACAGGCTAGATGGGAGACGCACATTCTGCTGCTTCCTCCCTTAGAGTTAAACTTGCTTCTGAAAGCTCAACCTCCGGGGAGTCTGTTTGGCAGAGATATAGAACACACTTTTCCAAGCCTGTTGGAAGGCATTTGCAGTGTCATTTCGCGTCTAATTTCCCATACCAAACTGCTTGCAGCTCTAACTCCCTTCTACTACCACTTCTTCGGTTCACTGAGATATGCTGGATTCTAAACGGGGAAGCTTCTCTGACGCTTTTTCACAGAGATTTTGAAACTGAAATTTCCAAACCCGTTTCCAACGAAGGCGCCAACGGGCTTCCCCATAGAACTTGGCAACCTGAATTCCTACAGGCTAGATGTGAGAGGCACATTCTGCTGCTTCCTCCCTTAGAGTTAAACTAGCTTCTGAAAGCTCAACCTCCGGGGAGTCTGTTTGGCAGAGATATAGAACACACTTTTCCAAGCCTGTTGGAAGGCCTTTGCAGTTTCATTTCGTGTCTAATTTCCCAAACCAAACTGCTTGCAGCTCTAACTCCCTTCTAACTACCACTTCTTCGGTTCTGTGAGATATGCTGGATTGTAAACGGAGAAGCTTCTCTGACGCTTTTTCACAGAGATTTTGAAACTGAAATCTCCCATGCCGTTTCCACCATAGGCAGCAATGGGCTTCCCCATACAACTTGCCAACCTGAATTCCTACAGGCTAGATGTGAGAGGCACATTCTGCTGCTTCCTCCCTTAGAGATAACTAGCTTCTGAAAGCTCAACCTCCGGGGAGTCTGTTTGGCAGAGATATAGAACACACTTTTCCAAGCCTGTTGGAAGGCACTTGCAGTTTCATTTCGCGTCTAATTTCCCAAACCAAACTGCTTGCAGCTCTAACTCCCTTCTAACTTCCACTTCTTCGGTTCTGTGAGATATGCTGGATTCTAAACTGAGAAGCTTCTCTGACGCTTTTTCACAGAGATTTTGAAACTGAAATCTCCCATGCCGTTTCCACCATAGGCAGCAATGGGCTTCCCCATAGAACTTGCCAACCTGAATTCCTACAGGCTAGATGTGAGAGGCACATTCTGCTGCTTCCTCCCTTAGAGTTAAACTAGCTTCTGAAAGCTCAACCTCCGGGGAGTCTGTTTGGCAGAGATATAGAACACACTTTTCCAAGCCTGTTGGAAGGCACTTGCAGTTTCATTTCGCGTCTAATTTCCCAAACCAAACTGCTTGCAGCTCTAACTCCCTTCTAACTACCACTTCTTCGGTTCTGTGAGATATGCTGGATTCTAAACGGAGAAGCTTCTCTGACGCTTTTTCACAGAGATTTTGAAACTGAAATCTCCCATGCCGTTTCCACCATAGGCAGCAATGGGCTTCCCCATAGAACTTGCCAACCTGAATTCCTACAGGCTAGATGTGAGAGGCACATTCTGCTGCTTCCTCCCTTAGAGTTAAACTAGCTTCTGAAAGCTCAACCTCCGGGGAGTCTGTTTGGCAGAGATATAGAACACACTTTTCCAAGCCTGTTGGAAGGCACTTGCAGTTTCATTTCGCGTCTAATTTCCCAAACCAAACTGCTTGCAGCTCTAACTCCCTTCTAACTACCACTTCTTCGGTTCAGTGAGATATGCTGGATTCTAAACTGAGAAGCTTCTCTGACGCTTTTTCACAGAGATTTTGAAACTGAAATCTCCCATGCCGTTTCCACCATAGGCAGCAATGGGCTTCCCCATAGAACTTGCCAACCTGAATTCCTACAGGCTAGATGTGAGAGGCACATTCTCCTGCTTCGTCCCTTAGAGTTAAACTAGCTTCTGAAAGCTCAACCTCCGGGGAGTCTGTTTGGCAGAGATATAGAACACACTTTTCCTAGCCTGTTGGAAGGCCTTTGCAGTTTCATTTCGCGTCTAATTTCCCAAACCAAACTGCTTGCAGCTCTAACTCCCTTCTAACTACCACTTCTTCGGTTCAGTGAGATATGCTGGATTCTAAACGGAGAAGCTTCTCTGACGCTTTTTCACAGAGATTTTGAAACTGAAATCTCCCATGCCGATTCCACCATAGGCAGCAATTGGGCTTCCCCATAGAACTTGAAAACCTGAATTCCTACAGGCTAGATGTGAGAAGCACATTCTGCTGCTTCCTCCCTTAGAGTTAAACTAGCTTCTGAAAGCTCAACCTCCGGGGAGTCTGTTTGGCAGAGATATAGAACACACTTTTCCAAGCCTGTTGGAAGGCACTTGCAGTTTCATTTCGCGTCTAATTTCCCAAACCAAACTGCTTGCAGCTCTAACTCCCTTCTAACTACCACTTCTTCGGTTCAGTGAGATATCCTGGATTGTAAACGTGGAAGCTTCTTTGACGCTTTTTCACAGAGATTTTGAAACTGAAATTTCCAAACCCGTTTCCAACGAAGGCGCCAATGGGCTTCCCCATAGAACTTGCCAACCTGAATTCCTACAGGCTAGATGTGAGAGGCACATTCTGCTGCTTCCTCCCTTAGAGTTAAACTAGCTTCTGAAAGCTCAACCTCCGGGGAGTCTGTTTGGCAGAGATATAGAACACACTTTTCCAAGCCTGTTGGAAGGCACTTGCAGTTTCATTTCGCGTCTAATTTCCCAAACCAAACTGCTTGCAGCTCTAACTCCCTTCTAACTACCACTTCTTCGGTTCAGTGAGATATCCTGGATTCTAAACGTGGAAGCTTCTTTGACGTTTTTTCACAGAGATTTTGAAACTGAAATTTCCAAACCCGTTTCCAACGAAGGCGCCAATGGGCTTCCCCATAGAACTTGCCAACCTGAATTCCTACAGGCTAGATGTGAGAGGCACATTCTGCTGCTTCCTCCCTTAGAGTTAAACTAGCTTCTGAAAGCTCAACCTCCGGGGAGTCTGTTTGGCAGAGATATAGAACACACTTTTCCAAGCCTGTTGGAAGGCACTTGCAGTTTCATTTCGCGTCTAATTTCCCAAACCAAACTGCTTGCAGCTCTAACTCCCTTCTAACTACCACTTCTTCGGTTCTGTGAGATATGCTGGATTCTAAACGGAGAAGCTTCTCTGACGCTGTTTCACAGAGATTTTGAAACTGAAATCTCCCATGGCGTTTCCACCATAGGCAGCAATGGGCTTCCCCATAGAACTTGCCAACCTGAATTCCTACAGGCTAGATGTGAGAGGCACATTCTGCTGCTTCCTCCCTTACAGTTAAACTTGCTTCTGAAACCCCAACCTCCGGGGAGTCTGTTTGGCAGAGATATAGAACACACTTTTCCAAGCCTGTGGGAAGGCATTTGCAGTGTCATTTCGCGTCTAATTTCCCAAACCAAACTGCTTGCAGCTCTAACTCCCTTCTACTACCACTTCTTCGGTTCAGTGAGATATGCTGGATTCTAAACGGGGAAGCTTCTCTGACGGTTTTTCACAGATATTTTGAAACTGAAATTTCCAAACCCGTTTCCAACGAAGGCGCCAATGGGCTTCCCCATAGAACTTGCCAGCCTGAATTCCTACAGGCTAGATGTGAGAGGCACATTCTGCTGCTTCCTCCCTTAGAGGTAAACTAGCTTCTGAAAGCTCAACCTCCGGGGAGTCTGTTTGGCAGAGATATAGAACACACTTTTCCAAGCCTGTTGGAAGGCACTGGCAGTTTCATTTCGCGTCTAATTTCCCAAACCAAACTGCTTGCAGCTCTAACTCCCTTCTAACTACCACTTCTTCGGTTCTGTGAGATATGCTGGATTCTAAACGGAGAAGCTTCTCTGACGCTTTTTCACAGAGATTTTGAAACTGAAATCTCCCATGCCGTTTCCACCATAGGCAGCAATGGGCTTCCCCATAGAACTTGCCAACCTGAATTCCTACAGGCTAGATGTGAGAGGCACATTCTGCTGCTTCCTCCCTTAGAGTTAAACTTGCTTCTGAAAGCTCAACGTCCGGGGAGTCTGTTTGGCAGAGATATAGAACACACTTTTCCAAGCCTGTTGGAAGGCACTTGCAGTTTCATTTCGCGTCTAATATCCCAAACTACACTGCTTGCAGCTCTAAATCCCTTCTAACTGCCACTTCTTCGGTTCAGTGAGATATGCTGGATTCTAAACGGGGAAGCTTCTCTGACGCTTTTTCACAGAGATTTTGAAGCTGAACTCTCCCATGCCGTTTCCAACATAGGTAGCAATGGGCTTCCCCATAGAACTTGCCAACCTGAATTCCTACAGGCTAGATGTGAGAGGCACATTCTGCTGCTTCGTCCCTTAGAGTTAAACTTGCTTCTGAAAGCTCAACCTCCGGGGAGTCTGTTTGGCAGAGATATAGAACACACTTTTCCAAGCCTGTTGGAAGGCCTTTGCAGTGTCATTTCGCGTCTAATTTCCCAAACCAAACTGCTTGCAGCTCTAACTCCCTTCTAACTACCACTTGTTCGGTTCTGTGAGATATGCTGGATTCTAAGCAGAGAAGCTTCTCTGACGCTTTTTCACAGAGATTTTGAAACTGAAATCTCCCATGCCGTTTCCACCATAGGCAGCAATGGGCTTCCCCATAGAACTTGCCAACCTGAATTCCTACAGGCTAGATGTGAGAGGCACATTCTGCTGCTTCCTCCCTTAGAGTTAAACTTGCTTCTGAAAGCTCAACCTCCGGGGAGTCTGTTTGGCAGAGATATAGAACACACTTTTCCAAGCCTGTTGGAAGGCATTTGCAGTGTCATTTCGCGTCTAATTTCCCATACCAAACTGCTTGCAGCTCTAACTCCCTTCTACTACCACTTCTTCGGTTCACTGAGATATGCTGGATTCTAAACGGGGAAGCTTCTCTGACGCTTTTTCACAGAGATTTTGAAACTGAAATTTCCAAACCCGTTTCCAACGAAGGCGCCAACGGGCTTCCCCATAGAACTTGGCAACCTGAATTCCTACAGGCTAGATGTGAGAGGCACATTCTGCTGCTTCCTCCCTTAGAGTTAAACTAGCTTCTGAAAGCTCAACCTCCGGGGAGTCTGTTTGGCAGAGATATAGAACACACTTTTCCAAGCCTGTTGGAAGGCCTTTGCAGTTTCATTTCGTGTCTAATTTCCCAAACCAAACTGCTTGCAGCTCTAACTCCCTTCTAACTACCACTTCTTCGGTTCTGTGAGATATGCTGGATTGTAAACGGAGAAGATTCTCTGACGCTTTTTCACAGAGATTTTGAAACTGAAATCTCCCATGCCGTTTCCACCATAGGCAGCAATGGGCTTCCCCATACAACTTGCAAACCTGAATTCCTACAGGCTAGATGTGAGAGGCACATTCTGCTGCTTCCTCCCTTAGAGATAACTAGCTTCTGAAAGCTCAACCTCCGGGGAGTCTGTTTGGCAGAGATATAGAACACACTTTTCCAAGCCTGTTGGAAGGCACTTGCAGTTTCATTTCGCGTCTAATTTCCCAAACCAAACTGCTTGCAGCTCTAACTCCCTTCTAACTACCACTTCTTCGGTTCTGTGAGATATGCTGGATTCTAAACGGAGAAGCTTCTCTGACGCTTTTTCACAGAGATTTAGAAACTGAAATCTCCCATGCCGTTTCCACCATAGGCAGCAATGGGCTTCCCCATAGAACTTGCCAACCTGAATTCCTACAGGCTAGATGTGAGAGGCACATTCTGCTGCTTCCTCCCTTAGAGTTAAACTAGCTTCTGAAAGCTCAACCTCCGGGGAGTCTGTTTGGCAGAGATATAGAACACACTTTTCCAAGCCTGTTGGAAGGCACTTGCAGTTTCATTTCGCGTCTAATTTCCCAAACCAAACTGCTTGCAGCTCTAACTCCCTTCTAACTACCACTTCTTCGGTTCTGTGAGATATGCTGGATTCTAAACGGAGAAGCTTCTCTGACGCTTTTTCACAGAGATTTTGAAACTGAAATCTCCCATGCCGTTTCCACCATAGGCAGCAATGGGCTTCCCCATAGAACTTGCCAACCTGAATTCCTACAGGCTAGATGTGAGAGGCACATTCTGCTGCTTCCTCCCTTAGAGTTAAACTAGCTTCTGAAAGCTCAACCTCCGGGGAGTCTGTTTGGCAGAGATATAGAACACACTTTTCCAAGCCTGTTGGAAGGCACTTGCAGTTTCATTTCGCGTCTAATTTCCCAAACCAAACTGCTTGCAGCTCTAACTCCCTTCTAACTACCACTTCTTCGGTTCAGTGAGATATCCTGGATTCTAAACGTGGAAGCTTCTTTGACGCTTTTTCACAGAGATTTTGAAACTGAAATTTCCAAACCCGTTTCCAACGAAGGCGCCAATGGGCTTCCCCATAGAACTTGCCAACCTGAATTCCTACAGGCTAGATGTGAGAGGCACATTCTGCTGGTTCCTCCCTTAGAGTTAAACTAGCTTCTGAAAGCTCAACCTCCGGGGAGTCTGTTTGGCAGAGATATAGAACACACTTTTCCAAGCCTGTTGGAAGGCACTTGCAGTTTCATTTCGCGTCTAATTTCCCAAACCAAACTGCTTGCAGCTCTAACTCCCTTGTAACTACCACTTCTTCGGTTCAGTGAGATATGCTGGATTCTAAACGGGGAAGCTTCTCTGACGCTTTTTCACAGAGATTTTGAAACTGAAATCTCCCATGCCGTTTCCACCATAGGCAGCAATGGGCTTCCCCGTACAACTTGCCAACCTGAATTCCTGCAGGCTAGATGTGAAAGGCACATTCTGCTGCTTCCTCCCTTAGAGTTAAACTAGCTTCTGAAAGCTCAACCTCCGGGGAGTCTGTTTGGCAGAGATATAGAACACACTTTTCCAAGCCTGTTCTAAGGCATTTGCAGTTTCATTTCGCGACTAATTTCCCAAACCAAACTGCTTGCAGCTCTAACTCCGTTCTAACTACCACTTCTTCGGTTCAGTGAGATATGCTGGATTCTAAAAGGAGAAGCTTCTCTGACGCTTTTTCACAGAGATTTTGAAACTGAAATGTCCCATGCCGTTTCCACCATAGGCAGCAATGGGCTTCCCCATAGAACTTGCCAACCTGAATTCCTACAGGCTAGATGTGAGAGGCACATTCTGCTGCTTCCTCCCTTAGAGTTAAACTTGCTTCTGAAAGCTCAACCTCCGGGGAGTCTGTTTGGCAGAGATATAGAACACAATTTTCCACGCCTGTTGGAATGCCTTTGCAGTTTCATTTCGCGTCTAATTTCCCAAACCAAACTGCTTGCAGCTCTAACTCCCTTCTAACTACCACTTCTTCGGTTCTGTGAGATATGCTGGATTCTAAACGGAGAAGCTTCTCTGACGCTTTTTCACAGAGATTTTGAAACTGAAATCTCCCATGCCGTTTCCACCATAGGCAGCAATGGGCTTCCCCATAGAACTTGCCAACCTGAATTCCTACAGGCTAGAGGTGAGAGGCACATTCTGCTGCTTGCTCCCTTAGAGTTAAACTAGCTTCTGTAAGCTCACCCTCCGGGGAGTCTGTTTGGCAGAGATATAGAACACAATTTTCCAAGCCTGTTGGAAGGCCTTTGCAGTTTCATTTCGCGTCTAATTTCCCAAACCAAACTGCTTGCAGCTCTAACTCCCTTCTAACTACCACTTCTTCGGTTCAGTGAGATATGCTGGATTCTAAACGGAGAAGCTTCTCTGACACTTTTTCACAGAGATTTTGAAACTGAAATCTCCCATGCCGTTTCCACCATAGGCAGCAATGGGCTTCCCCATAGAACTTGCCAACCTGAATTCCTACAGGCTAGATGTGAGAGGCACATTCTGCTGCTTCCTCCCTTAGAGTTAAACTAGCTTCTGAAAGGTCAACCTCCGGGGAGTCTGTTTGGCAGAGATATAGAACACACTTTTCCAAGCCTGTTGGAAGGCCTTTGCAGTTTCATTTCGTGTCTAATTTCCCAAACCAAACTGCTTGCAGCTCTAACTCCCTTCTAACTACCACTTCTTCGGTTCTGTGAGATATGCTGGATTGTAAACGGAGAAGCTTCTCTGACGCTTTTTCACAGAGATTTTGAAACTGAAATCTCCCATGCCGTTTCCACCATAGGCAGCAATGGGCTTCCCCATACAACTTGCCAACCTGAATTCCTACAGGCTAGATGTGAGAGGCACATTCTGCTGCTTCCTCCCTTAGAGATAACTAGCTTCTGAAAGCTCAACCTCCGGGGAGTCTGTTTGGCAGAGATATAGAACACACTTTTCCAAGCCTGTTGGAAGGCACTTGCAGTTTCATTTCGCGTCTAATTTCCCAAACCAAACTGCTTGCAGCTCTAACTCCCTTCTAACTACCACTTCTTCGGTTCAGTGAGATATGCTGGATTCTAAACGGAGAAGCTTCTCTGACGCTTTTTCACAGAGATTTTGAAACTGAAATCTCCCATGCCGTTTCCACCATAGGCAGCAATGGGCTTCCCCATAGAACTTGCCAACCTGAATTCCTACAGGCTAGAGGTGAGAGGCACATTCTGCTGCTTGCTCCCTTAGAGTTAAACTAGCTTCTGTAAGCTCACCCTCCGGGGAGTCTGTTTGGCAGAGATATAGAACACAATTTTCCAAGCCTGTTGGAAGGCCTTTGCAGTTTCATTTCGCGTCTAATTTCCCAAACCAAACTGCTTGCAGCTCTAACTCCCTTCTAACTACCACTTCTTCGGTTCAGTGAGATATGCTGGATTCTAAACGGAGAAGCTTCTCTGACACTTTTTCACAGAGATTTTGAAACTGAAATCTCCCATGCCGTTTCCACCATAGGCAGCAATGGGCTTCCCCATAGAACTTGCCAACCTGAATTCCTACAGGCTAGATGTGAGAGGCACATTCTGCTGCTTCCTCCCTTAGAGTTAAACTAGCTTCTGAAAGGTCAACCTCCGGGGAGTCTGTTTGGCAGAGATATAGAACACACTTTTCCAAGCCTGTTGGAAGGCCTTTGCAGTTTCATTTCGTGTCTAATTTCCCAAACCAAACTGCTTGCAGCTCTAACTCCCTTCTAACTACCACTTCTTCGGTTCTGTGAGATATGCTGGATTGTAAACGGAGAATCTTCTCTGACGCTTTTTCACAGAGATTTTGAAACTGAAATCTCCCATGCCGTTTCCACCATAGGCAGCAATGGGCTTCCCCATACAACTTGCCAACCTGAATTCCTACAGGCTAGATGTGAGAGGCACATTCTGCTGCTTCCTCCCTTAGAGATAACTAGCTTCTGAAAGCTCAACCTCCGGGGAGTCTGTTTGGCAGAGATATAGAACACACTTTTCCAAGCCTGTTGGAAGGCACTTGCAGTTTCATTTCGCGTCTAATTTCCCAAACCAAACTGCTTGCAGCTCTAACTCCCTTCTAACTACCACTTCTTCGGTTCTGTGAGATATGCTGGATTCTAAACGGAGAAGCTTCTCTGACGCTTTTTCACAGAGATTTTGAAACTGAAATCTCCCATGCCGTTTCCACCATAGGCAGCAATGGGCTTCCCCATAGAACTTGCCAACCTGAATTCCTACAGGCTAGATGTGAGAGGCACATTCTGCTGCTTCCTCCCTTGGAGTTAAACTAGCTTCTGAAAGCTCAACCTCCGGGGAGTCTGTTTGGCAGAGATATAGAACACACTTTTCCAAGCCTGTTGGAAGGCACTTGCAGTTTCATTTCGCGTCTAATTTCCCAAACCAAACTGCTTGCAGCTCTAACTCCCTTCTAACTACCACTTCTTCGGTTCTGTGAGATATGCTGGATTCTAAACGGAGAAGCTTCTCTGACGCTTTTTCACAGAGATTTTGAAACTGAAATCTCCCATGCCGTTTCCACCATAGGCAGCAATGGGCTTCCCCATAGAACTTGCCAACCTGAATTCCTACAGGCTAGATGTGAGAGGCACATTCTGCTGCTTCCTCCCTTAGAGTTAAACTTGCTTCTGAAAGCTCAACCTCCGGGGAGTCTGTTTGGCAGAGATATAGAACACAATTTTCCACGCCTGTTGGAAGGCCTTTGCAGTTTCATTTCGCGTCTAATTTCCCAAACCAAACTGCTTGCAGCTCTAACTCCCTTCTAACTACCACTTCTTCGGTTCTGTGAGATATGCTGGATTCTAAACGGAGAAGCTTCTCTGACGCTTTTTCACAGAGATTTTGAAACTGAAATCTCCCATGCCGTTTCCACCATAGGCAGCAATGGGCTTCCCCATAGAACTTGCCAACCTGAATTCCTACAGGCTAGAGGTGAGAGGCACATTCTGCTGCTTGCTCCCTTAGAGATAAACTAGCTTCTGTAAGCTCACCCTCCGGGGAGTCTGTTTGGCAGAGATATAGAACACAATTTTCCAAGCCTGTTGGAAGGCCTTTGCAGTTTCATTTCGCGTCTAATTTCCCAAACCAAACTGCTTGCAGCTCTAACTCCCTTCTAACTACCACTTCTTCGGTTCTGTGAGATATGCTGGATTCGAAACGGAGAAGCTTCTCTGACGCTGTTTCACAGAGATTTTGAAACTGAAATCTCCCATGCCGTTTCCACCATAGGCAGCAATGGGCTTCCCCATAGAACTTGCCAACCTGAATTCCTACAGGCTAGATGTGAGAGGCACATTCTGCTGCTTCCTCCCTTAGAGATAACTAGCTTCTGAAAGCTCAACCTCCGGGGAGTCTGTTTGGCAGAGATATAGAACACACTTTTCCAAGCCTGTTGGAAGGCACTTGCAGTTTCATTTCGCGTCTAATTTCCCAAACCAAACTGCTTGCAGCTCTAACTCCCTTCTAACTACCACTTCTTCGGTTCTGTGAGATATGCTGGATTCTAAACGGAGAAGCTTCTCTGACGCTTTTTCACAGAGATTTTGAAACTGAAATCTCCCATGCCGTTTCCACCATAGGCAGCAATGGGCTTCCCCATAGAACTTGCCAACCTGAATTCCTACAGGCTAGATGTGAGAGGCACATTCTGCTGCTTCCTCCCTTACAGTTAAACTTGCTTCTGAAACCCCAACCTCCGGGGAGTCTGTTTGGCAGAGATATAGAACACACTTTTCCAAGCCTGTGGGAAGGCATTTGCAGTGTCATTTCGCGTCTAATTTCCCAAACCAAACTGCTTGCAGCTCTAACTCCCTTCTACTACCACTTCTTCGGTTCAGTGAGATATGCTGGATTCTAAACGGGGAAGCTTCTCTGACGGTTTTTCACAGATATTTTGAAACTGAAATTTCCAAACCCGTTTCCAACGAAGGCGCCAATGGGCTTCCCCATAGAACTTGCCAGCCTGAATTCCTACAGGCTAGATGTGAGAGGCACATTCTGCTGCTTCCTCCCTTAGAGGTAAACTAGCTTCTGAAAGCTCAACCTCCGGGGAGTCTGTTTGGCAGAGATATAGAACACACTTTTCCAAGCCTGTTGGAAGGCACTGGCAGTTTCATTTCGCGTCTAATATCCCAAACTACACTGCTTGCAGTTCTAAATCCCTTCTAACTGCCACTTCTTCGGTTCAGTGAGATATGCTGGATTCTAAACGGGGAAGCTTCTCTGACGCTTTTTCACAGAGATTTTGAAACTGAAATCTCCCATGCCGTTTCCACCATAGGCAGCAATGGGCTTCCCCATAGAACTTGCCAACCTGAATTCCTACAGGCTAGATGTGAGAGGCACATTCTGCTGCTTCCTCCCTTAGAGTTAAACTAGCTTCTGAAAGCTCAACCTCCGGGGAGTCTGTTTGGCAGAGATATAGAACACACTTTTCCAAGCCTGTTGGAAGGCACTTGCAGTTTCATTTCGCGTCTAATTTCCCAAACCAAACTGCTTGCAGCTCTAACTCCCTTGTAACTACCACTTCTTCGGTTCAGTGAGATATGCTGGATTCTAAACGGGGAAGCTTCTCTGACGCTTTTTCACAGAGATTTTGAAACTGAAATCTCCCATGCCGTTTCCACCATAGGCAGCAATGGGCTTCCCCGTACAACTTGCCAACCTGAATTCCTGCAGGCTAGATGTGAAAGGCACATTCTGCTGCTTCCTCCCTTAGAGTTAAACTAGCTTCTGAAAGCTCAACCTCCGGGGAGTCTGTTTGGCAGAGATATAGAACACACTTTTCCAAGCCTGTTCTAAGGCATTTGCAGTTTCATTTCGCGACTAATTTCCCAAACCAAACTGCTTGCAGCTCTAACTCCGTTCTAACTACCACTTCTTCGGTTCAGTGAGATATGCTGGATTCTAAAAGGAGAAGCTTCTCTGACGCTTTTTCACAGAGATTTTGAAACTGAAATGTCCCATGCCGTTTCCACCATAGGCAGCAATGGGCTTCCCCATAGAACTTGCCAACCTGAATTCCTACAGGCTAGATGTGAGAGGCACATTCTGCTGCTTCCTCCCTTAGAGTTAAACTTGCTTCTGAAAGCTCAACCTCCGGGGAGTCTGTTTGGCAGAGATATAGAACACAATTTTCCACGCCTGTTGGAAGGCCTTTGCAGTTTCATTTCGCGTCTAATTTCCCAAACCAAACTGCTTGCAGCTCTAACTCCCTTCTAACTACCACTTCTTCGGTTCTGTGAGATATGCTGGATTCTAAACGGAGAAGCTTCTCTGACGCTTTTTCACAGAGATTTTGAAACTGAAATCTCCCATGCCGTTTCCACCATAGGCAGCAATGGGCTTCCCCATAGAACTTGCCAACCTGAATTCCTACAGGCTAGAGGTGAGAGGCACATTCTGCTGCTTGCTCCCTTAGAGTTAAACTAGCTTCTGTAATCTCACCCTCCGGGGAGTCTGTTTGGCAGAGATATAGAACACAATTTTCCAAGCCTGTTGGAAGGCCTTTGCAGTTTCATTTCGCGTCTAATTTCCCAAACCAAACTGCTTGCAGCTCTAACTCCCTTCTAACTACCACTTCTTCGGTTCAGTGAGATATGCTGGATTCTAAACGGAGAAGCTTCTCTGACACTTTTTCACAGAGATTTTGAAACTGAAATCTCCCATGCCGTTTCCACCATAGGCAGCAATGGGCTTCCCCATAGAACTTGCCAACCTGAATTCCTACAGGCTAGATGTGAGAGGCACATTCTGCTGCTTCCTCCCTTAGTGTTAAACTAGCTTCTGAAAGCTCAACCTCCGGGGAGTCTGTTTGGCAGAGATATAGAACACACTTTTCCAAGCCTGTTGGAAGGCCTTTGCAGTTTCATTTCGTGTCTAATTTCCCAAACCAAACTGCTTGCAGCTCTAACTCCCTTCTAACTACCACTTCTTCGGTTCTGTGAGATATGCTGGATTGTAAACGGAGAAGCTTCTCTGACGCTTTTTCACAGAGATTTTGAAACTGAAATCTCCCATGCCGTTTCCACCATAGGCAGCAATGGGCTTCCCCATACAACTTGCCAACCTGAATTCCTACAGGCTAGATGTGAGAGGCACATTCTGCTGCTTCCTCCCTTAGAGATAACTAGCTTCTGAAAGCTCAACCTCCGGGGAGTCTGTTTGGCAGAGATATAGAACACACTTTTCCAAGCCTGTTGGAAGGCACTTGCAGTTTCATTTCGCGTCTAATTTCCCAAACCAAACTGCTTGCAGCTCTAACTCCCTTCTAACTACCACTTCTTCGGTTCTGTGAGATATGCTGGATTCTAAACGGAGAAGCTTCTCTGACGCTTTTTCACAGAGATTTTGAAACTGAAATCTCCCATGCCGTTTCCACCATAGGCAGCAATGGGCTTCCCCATAGAACTTGCCAACCTGAATTCCTACAGGCTAGATGTGAGAGGCACATTCTGCTGCTTCCTCCCTTGGAGTTAAACTAGCTTCTGAAAGCTCAACCTCCGGGGAGTCTGTTTGGCAGAGATATAGAACACACTTTTCCAAGCCTGTTGGAAGGCACTTGCAGTTTCATTTCGCGTCTAATTTCCCAAACCAAACTGCTTGCAGCTCTAACTCCCTTCTAACTACCACTTCTTCGGTTCTGTGAGATATGCTGGATTCTAAACGGAGAAGCTTCTCTGACGCTTTTTCACAGAGATTTTGAAACTGAAATCTCCCATGCCGTTTCCACCATAGGCAGCAATGGGCTTCCCCATAGAACTTGCCAACCTGAATTCCTACAGGCTAGATGTGAGAGGCACATTCTGCTGCTTCCTCCCTTAGAGTTAAACTTGCTTCTGAAAGCTCAACCTCCGGGGAGTCTGTTTGGCAGAGATATAGAACACAATTTTCCACGCCTGTTGGAAGGCCTTTGCAGTTTCATTTCGCGTCTAATTTCCCAAACCAAACTGCTTGCAGCTCTAACTCCCTTCTAACTACCACTTCTTCGGTTCTGTGAGATATGCTGGATTCTAAACGGAGAAGCTTCTCTGACGCTTTTTCACAGAGATTTTGAAACTGAAATCTCCCATGCCGTTTCCACCATAGGCAGCAATGGGCTTCCCCATAGAACTTGCCAACCTGAATTCCTACAGGCTAGAGGTGAGAGGCACATTCTGCTGCTTGCTCCCTTAGAGATAAACTAGCTTCTGTAAGCTCACCCTCCGGGGAGTCTGTTTGGCAGAGATATAGAACACAATTTTCCAAGCCTGTTGGAAGGCCTTTGCAGTTTCATTTCGCGTCTAATTTCCCAAACCAAACTGCTTGCAGCTCTAACTCCCTTCTAACTACCACTTCTTCGGTTCTGTGAGATATGCTGGATTCGAAACGGAGAAGCTTCTCTGACGCTGTTTCACAGAGATTTTGAAACTGAAATCTCCCATGCCGTTTCCACCATAGGCAGCAATGGGCTTCCCCATAGAACTTGCCAACCTGAATTCCTACAGGCTAGATGTGAGAGGCACATTCTGCTGCTTCCTCCCTTAGAGATAACTAGCTTCTGAAAGCTCAACCTCCGGGGAGTCTGTTTGGCAGAGATATAGAACACACTTTTCCAAGCCTGTTGGAAGGCACTTGCAGTTTCATTTCGCGTCTAATTTCCCAAACCAAACTGCTTGCAGCTCTAACTCCCTTCTAACTACCACTTCTTCGGTTCTGTGAGATATGCTGGATTCTAAACGGAGAAGCTTCTCTGACGCTTTTTCACAGAGATTTTGAAACTGAAATCTCCCATGCCGTTTCCACCATAGGCAGCAATGGGCTTCCCCATAGAACTTGCCAACCTGAATTCCTACAGGCTAGATGTGAGAGGCACATTCTGCTGCTTCCTCCCTTACAGTTAAACTTGCTTCTGAAACCCCAACCTCCGGGGAGTCTGTTTGGCAGAGATATAGAACACACTTTTCCAAGCCTGTGGGAAGGCATTTGCAGTGTCATTTCGCGTCTAATTTCCCAAACCAAACTGCTTGCAGCTCTAACTCCCTTCTACTACCACTTCTTCGGTTCAGTGAGATATGCTGGATTCTAAACGGGGAAGCTTCTCTGACGGTTTTTCACAGATATTTTGAAACTGAAATTTCCAAACCCGTTTCCAACGAAGGCGCCAATGGGCTTCCCCATAGAACTTGCCAGCCTGAATTCCTACAGGCTAGATGTGAGAGGCACATTCTGCTGCTTCCTCCCTTAGAGGTAAACTAGCTTCTGAAAGCTCAACCTCCGGGGAGTCTGTTTGGCAGAGATATAGAACACACTTTTCCAAGCCTGTTGGAAGGCCTTTGCAGTGTCATTTCGCGTCTAATTTCCCAAACCAAACTGCTTGCAGCTCTAACTCCCTTCTAACTACCACTTGTTCGGTTCTGTGAGATATGCTGGATTCTAAACAGAGAAGCTTCTCTGACGCTTTTTCACAGAGATTTTGAAACTGAAATCTCCCATGCCGTTTCCACCATAGGCAGCAATGGGCTTCCCCATAGAACTTGCCAACCTGAATTCCTACAGGCTAGATGTGAGACGCACATTCTGCTGCTTCCTCCCTTAGAGTTAAACTTGCTTCTGAAAGCTCAACCTCCGGGGAGTCTGTTTGGCAGAGATATAGAACACACTTTTCCAAGCCTGTTGGAAGGCATTTGCAGTGTCATTTCGCGTCTAATTTCCCATACCAAACTGCTTGCAGCTCTAACTACCTTCTACTACCACTTCTTCGGTTCACTGAGATATGCTGGATTCTAAACGGGGAAGCTTCTCTGACGCTTTTTCACAGAGATTTTGAAACTGAAATTTCCAAACCCGTTTCCAACGAAGGCGCCAACGGGCTTCCCCATAGAACTTGGCAACCTGAATTCCTACAGGCTAGATGTGAGAGGCACATTCTGCTGCTTCCTCCCTTAGAGTTAAACTAGCTTCTGAAAGCTCAACCTCCGGGGAGTCTGTTTGGCAGAGATATAGAACACACTTTTCCAAGCCTGTTGGAAGGCCTTTGCAGTTTCATTTCGTGTCTAATTTCCCAAACCAAACTGCTTGCAGCTCTAACTCCCTTCTAACTACCACTTCTTCGGTTCTGTGAGATATGCTGGATTGTAAACGGAGAAGCTTCTCTGACGCTTTTTCACAGAGATTTTGAAACTGAAATCTCCCATGCCGTTTCCACCATAGGCAGCAATGGGCTTCCCCATACAACTTGCCAACCTGAATTCCTACAGGCTAGATGTGAGAGGCACATTCTGCTGCTTCCTCCCTTAGAGATAACTAGCTTCTGAAAGCTCAACCTCCGGGGAGTCTGTTTGGCAGAGATATAGAACACACTTTTCCAAGCCTGTTGGAAGGCACTTGCAGTTTCATTTCGCGTCTAATTTCCCAAACCAAACTGCTTGCAGCTCTAACTCCCTTCTAACTACCACTTCTTCGGTTCTGTGAGATATGCTGGATTCTAAACGGAGAAGCTTCTCTGACGCTTTTTCACAGAGATTTTGAAACTGAAATGTCCCATGCCGTTTCCACCATAGGCAGCAATGGGCTTCCCCATAGAACTTGCCAACCTGAATTCCTACAGGCTAGATGTGAGAGGCACATTCTGCTGCTTCCTCCCTTAGAGTTAAACTAGCTTCTGAAAGCTCAACCTCCGGGGAGTCTGTTTGGCAGAGATATAGAACACACTTTTCCAAGCCTGTTGGAAGGCACTTGCAGTTTCATTTCGCGTCTAATTTCCCAAACCAAACTGCTTGCAGCTCTAACTCCCTTCTAACTACCACTTCTTCGGTTCTGTGAGATATGCTGGATTCTAAACGGAGAAGCTTCTCTGAAGCTTTTTCACAGAGATTTTGAAACTGAAATCTCCCATGCCGTTTCCACCATAGGCAGCAATGGGCTTCCCCATAGAACTTGCCAACCTGAATTCCTACAGGCTAGATGTGAGAGGCACATTCTGCTGCTTCCTCCCTTAGAGTTAAACTAGCTTCTGAAAGCTCAACCTCCGGGGAGTCTGTTTGGCAGAGATATAGAACACACTTTTCCAAGCCTGTTGGAAGGCACTTCCAGTTTCATTTCGCGTCTAATTTCCCAAACCAAACTGCTTGCAGCTCTAACTCCCTTCTAACTACCACTTCTTCGGTTCAGTGAGATATGCTGGATTCTAAACGGAGAAGCTTCTCTGACGCTTTTTCACAGAGATTTTGAAACTGAAATCTCCCATGCCGATTCCACCATAGGCAGCAATTGGGCTTCCCCATAGAACTTGAAAACCTGAATTCCTACAGGCTAGATGTGAGAAGCACATTCTGCTCCTTCCTCCCTTAGAGTTAAACTAGCTTCTGAAAGCTCAACCTCCGGGGAGTCTGTTTGGCAGAGATATAGAACACACTTTTCCAAGCCTGTTGGAAGGCACTTGCAGTTTCATTTCGCGTCTAATTTCCCAAACCAAACTGCTTGCAGCTCTAACTCCCTTCTAACTACCACTTCTTCGGTTCAGTGAGATATCCTGGATTCTAAACGTGGAAGCTTCTTTGACGCTTTTTCACAGAGATTTTGAAACTGAAATTTCCAAACCCGTTTCCAACGAAGGCGCCAATGGGCTTCCCCATAGAACTTGCCAACCTGAATTCCTACAGGCTAGATGTGAGAGGCACATTCTGCTGCTTCCTCCCTTAGAGTTAAACTAGCTTCTGAAAGCTCAACCTCCGGGGAGTCTGTTTGGCAGAGATATAGAACACACTTTTCCAAGCCTGTTGGAAGGCACTTGCAGTTTCATTTCGCGTCTAATTTCCCAAACCAAACTGCTTGCAGCTCTAACTCCCTTCTAACTACCACTTCTTCGGTTCAGTGAGATATCCTGGATTCTAAACGTGGAAGCTTCTTTGACGCTTTTTCACAGAGATTTTGAAACTGAAATTTCCAAACCCGTTTCCAACGAAGGCGCCAATGGGCTTCCCCATAGAACTTGCCAACCTGAATTCCTACAGGCTAGATGTGAGAGGCACATTCTGCTGCTTCCTCCCTTACAGTTAAACTTGCTTCTGAAACCCCAACCTCCGGGGAGTCTGTTTGGCAGAGATATAGAACACACTTTTCCAAGCCTGTGGGAAGGCATTTGCAGTGTCATTTCGCGTCTAATTTCCCAAACCAAACTGCTTGCAGCTCTAACTCCCTTCTACTACCACTTCTTCGGTTCAGTGAGATATGCTGGATTCTAAACGGGGAAGCTTCTCTGACGGTTTTTCACAGATATTTTGAAACTGAAATTTCCAAACCCGTTTCCAACGAAGGCGCCAATGGGCTTCCCCATAGAACTTGCCAGCCTGAATTCCTACAGGCTAGATGTGAGAGGCACATTCTGCTGCTTCCTCCCTTAGAGGTAAACTAGCTTCTGAAAGCTCAACCTCCGGGGAGTCTGTTTGGCAGAGATATAGAACACACTTTTCCAAGCCTGTTGGAAGGCACTGGCAGTTTCATTTCGCGTCTAATATCCCAAACTACACTGCTTGCAGTTCTAAATCCCTTCTAACTGCCACTTCTTCGGTTCAGTGAGATATGCTGGATTCTAAACGGGGAAGCTTCTCTGACGCTTTTTCACAGAGATTTTGAAACTGAAATCTCCCATGCCGTTTCCACCATAGGCAGCAATGGGCTTCCCCATAGAACTTGCCAACCTGAATTCCTACAGGCTAGATGTGAGAGGCACATTCTGCTGCTTCCTCCCTTAGAGTTAAACTAGCTTCTGAAAGCTCAACCTCCGGGGAGTCTGTTTGGCAGAGATATAGAACACACTTTTCCAAGCCTGTTGGAAGGCACTTGCAGTTTCATTTCGCGTCTAATTTCCCAAACCAAACTGCTTGCAGCTCTAACTCCCTTCTAACTACCACTTCTTCGGTTCTGTGAGATATGCTGGATTCTAAACGGAGAAGCTTCTCTGACGCTTTTTCACAGAGATTTTGAAACTGAAATCTCCCATGCCGTTTCCACCATAGGCAGCAATGGGCTTCCCCATAGAACTTGCCAACCTGAATTCCTACAGGCTAGATGTGAGAGGTACATTCTGCTGCTTCCTCCCTTAGAGTTAAACTTGCTTCTGAAAGCTCAACCTCCGGGGAGTCTGTTTGGCAGAGATATAGAACACACTTTTCCAAGCCTGTGGGAAGGCATTTGCAGTGTCATTTCGCGTCTAATTTCCCAAACCAAACTGCTTGCAGCTCTAACTCCCTTCTACTACCACTTCTTCGGTTCAGTGAGATATGCTGGATTCTAAACGGGGAAGCTTCTCTGACGCTTTTTCACAGAGATTTTGAAACTGAAATTTCCAAACCCGTTTCCAATGAAGGCGCCAATGGGCTTCCCCATACAACTTGCCAGCCTGAATTCCTACAGGCTAGATGTGAGAGGCACATTCTGCTGCTTCCTCCCTTAGAGTTAAACTAGCTTCTGAAAGCTCAACATCCGGGGAGTCTGTTTGGCAGAGATATAGAACACACTTTTCCAAGCCTGTTGGAAGGCACTTGCAGTTTCATTTCGCGTCTAATATCCCAAACTACACTGCTTGCAGCTCTAAATCCCTTCTAACTGCCACTTCTTCGGTTCAGTGAGATATGCTGGATTCTAAACGGGGAAGCTTCTCTGACGCTTTTTCACAGAGATTTTGAAACTGAACTCTCCCATGCCGTTTCCAACATAGGTAGCAATGGGCTTCCCCATAGAACTTGCCAACCTGAATTCCTACAGGCTAGATGTGAGAGGCACATTCAGCGGCTTCCACCATAAGAGTTAAACTTGCTTCTGAAAGCTGAACCTCTGGGGAGTCTGTTTGGCAGAGATATAGAACACACTTTTCCAAGCCTGTTGGAAGGCCTTTGCACTGTGATTTCTTGTCTAATTTCCCAAACCAAACTGCTTGCAGCTCTAACTCCCTTCTAACTACCACTTCTTCGGTTCTGTGAGATATGCTGGATTCTAAACGGAGAAGCTTCTCTGATGCTTTTTCACAGAGATTTTGAAACTGAAATCTCCCATGCCCTTTCCACCATAGGCAGCAATGGGCTTCCCCATAGAACTTGCCAACCTGAATTCCTACAGGCTAGATGTGAGAGGCACATTCTGCTGCTTCGTCCCTTAGAGTTAAACTTGCTTCTGAAAGCTCAACCTCCGGGGAGTCTGTTTGGCAGAGATATAGAACACACTTTTCCAAGCCTGTTGGAAGGCCTTTGCAGTGTCATTTCGCGTCTAATTTCCCAAACCAAACTGCTTGCAGCTCTACCTCCCTTCTAACTACCACTTGTTCGGTTCTGTGAGATATGCTGGATTCTAAACAGAGAAGCTTCTCTGACGCTTTTTCACAGAGATTTTGAAACTGAAATCTCCCATGCCGTTTCCACCATAGGCAGCAATGGGCTTCCCCATAGAACTTGCCAACCTGAATTCCTACAGGCTAGATGGGAGACGCACATTCTGCTGCTTCCTCCCTTAGAGTTAAACTTGCTTCTGAAAGCTCAACCTCCGGGGAGTCTGTTTGGCAGAGATATAGAACACACTTTTCCAAGCCTGTTGGAAGGCATTTGCAGTGTCATTTCGCGTCTAATTTCCCATACCAAACTGCTTGCAGCTCTAACTCCCTTCTACTACCACTTCTTCGGTTCACTGAGATATGCTGGATTCTAAACGGGGAAGCTTCTCTGACGCTTTTTCACAGAGATTTTGAAACTGAAATTTCCAAACCCGTTTCCAACGAAGGCGCCAACGGGCTTCCCCATAGAACTTGGCAACCTGAATTCCTACAGGCTAGATGTGAGAGGCACATTCTGCTGCTTCCTCCCTTAGAGATAACTAGCTTCTGAAAGCTCAACCTCCGGGGAGTCTGTTTGGCAGAGATATAGAACACACTTTTCCAAGCCTGTTGGAAGGCACTTGCAGTTTCATTTCGCGTCTAATTTCCCAAACCAAACTGCTTGCAGCTCTAACTCCCTTCTAACTACCACTTCTTCGGTTCTGTGAGATATGCTGGATTCTAAACGGAGAAGCTTCTCTGACGCTTTTTCACAGAGATTTAGAAACTGAAATCTCCCATGCCGTTTCCACCATAGGCAGCAATGGGCTTCCCCATAGAACTTGCCAACCTGAATTCCTACAGGCTAGATGTGAGAGGCACATTCTGCTGCTTCCTCCCTTAGAGTTAAACTAGCTTCTGAAAGCTCAACCTCCGGGGAGTCTGTTTGGCAGAGATATAGAACACACTTTTCCAAGCCTGTTGGAAGGCACTTGCAGTTTCATTTCGCGTCTAATTTCCCAAACCAAACTGCTTGCAGCTCTAACTCCCTTCTGACTACCACTTCTTCGGTTCTGTGAGATATGCTGGATTCTAAACGGAGAAGCTTCTCTGACGCTTTTTCACAGAGATTTTGAAACTGAAATCTCCCATGCCGTTTCCACCATAGGCAGCAATGGGCTTCCCCATAGAACTTGCCAACCTGAATTCCTACAGGCTAGATGTGAGAGGCACATTCTGCTGGTTCCTCCCTTAGAGTTAAACTAGCTTCTGAAAGCTCAACCTCCGGGGAGTCTGTTTGGCAGAGATATAGAACACACTTTTCCAAGCCTGTTGGAAGGCACTTGCAGTTTCATTTCGCGTCTAATTTCCCAAACCAAACTGCTTGCAGCTCTAACTCCCTTGTAACTACCACTTCTTCGGTTCAGTGAGATATGCTGGATTCTAAACGGGGAAGCTTCTCTGACGCTTTTTCACAGAGATTTTGAAACTGAAATCTCCCATGCCGTTTCCACCATAGGCAGCAATGGGCTTCCCCGTACAACTTGCCAACCTGAATTCCTGCAGGCTAGATGTGAAAGGCACATTCTGCTGCTTCCTCCCTTAGAGTTAAACTAGCTTCTGAAAGCTCAACCTCCGGGGAGTCTGTTTGGCAGAGATATAGAACACACTTTTCCAAGCCTGTTCTAAGGCATTTGCAGTTTCATTTCGCGTCTAATTTCCCAAACCAAACTGCTTGCAGCTCTAACTCCGTTCTAACTACCACTTCTTCGGTTCAGTGAGATATGCTGGATTCTAAACGGAGAAGCTTCTCTGACGCTTTTTCACAGAGATTTTGAAACTGAAATGTCCCATGCCGTTTCCACCATAGGCAGCAATGGGCTTCCCCATAGAACTTGCCAACCTGAATTCCTACAGGCTAGATGTGAGAGGCACATTCTGCTGCTTCCTCCCTTAGAGTTAAACTAGCTTCTGAAAGCTCAACCTCCGGGGAGTCTGTTTGGCAGAGATATAGAACACACTTTTCCAAGCCTGTTGGAAGGCACTTGCAGTTTCATTTCGCGTCTAATTTCCCAAACCAAACTGCTTGCAGCTCTAACTCCCTTCTAACTACCACTTCTTCGGTTCAGTGAGATATCCTGGATTCTAAACGTGGAAGCTTCTTTGACGCTTTTTCACAGAGATTTTGAAACTGAAATTTCCAAACCCGTTTCCAACGAAGGCGCCAATGGGCTTCCCCTTAGAACTTGCCAACCTGAATTCCTACAGGCTAGATGTGAGAGGCACATTCTGCTGCTTCCTCCCTTAGAGTTAAACTAGCTTCTGAAAGCTCAACCTCCGGGGAGTCTGTTTGGCAGAGATATAGAACACACTTTTCCAAGCCTGTTGGAAGGCACTTGCAGTTTCATTTCGCGTCTAATTTCCCAAACCAAACTGCTTGCAGCTCTAACTCCCTTCTAACTACCACTTCTTCGGTTCAGTGAGATATGCTGGATTCTAAACGGAGAAGCTTCTCTGACGCTTTTTCACAGAGATTTTGAAACTGAAATCTCCCATGCCGTTTCCACCATAGGCAGCAACGGGCTTCCCCATAGAACTTGCCAACCTGAATTCCTACAGGCTAGATGTGAGAGGCACATTCTGCTGCTTCGTCCCTTAGAGTTAAACTAGCTTCTGAAAGCTCAACCTCCGGGGAGTCTGTTTGGCAGAGATATAGAACACACTTTTCCTAGCCTGTTGGAAGGCCTTTGCAGTTTCATTTCGCGTCTAATTTCCCAAACCAAACTGCTTGCAGCTCTAACTCCCTTCTAACTACCACTTCTTCGGTTCAGTGAGATATGCTGGATTCTAAACGGAGAAGCTTCTCTGACGCTTTTTCACAGAGATTTTGAAACTGAAATCTCCCATGCCGATTCCACCATAGGCAGCAATTGGGCTTCCCCATAGAACTTGAAAACCTTAATTCCTACAGGCTAGATGTGAGAAGCACATTCTGCTGCTTCCTCCCTTAGAGTTAAACTAGCTTCTGAAAGCTCAACCTCCGGGGAGTCTGTTTGGCAGAGATATAGAACACACTTTTCCAAGCCTGTTGGAAGGCACTTGCAGTTTCATTTCGCGTCTAATTTCCCAAACCAAACTGCTTGCAGCTCTAACTCCCTTCTAACTACCACTTCTTCGGTTCAGTGAGATATCCTGGATTCTAAACGTGGAAGCTTCTTTGACGCTTTTTCACAGAGATTTTGAAACTGAAATTTCCAAACCCGTTTCCAACGAAGGCGCCAATGGGCTTCCCCATAGAACTTGCCAACCTGAATTCCTACAGGCTAGATGTGAGAGGCACATTCTGCTGCTTCCTCCCTTAGAGTTAAACTAGCTTCTGAAAGCTCAACCTCCGGGGAGTCTGTTTGGCAGAGATATAGAACACACTTTTCCAAGCCTGTTGGAAGGCACTTGCAGTTTCATTTCGCGTCTAATTTCCCAAACCAAACTGCTTGCAGCTCTAACTCCCTTCTAACTACCACTTCTTCGGTTCTGTGAGATATGCTGGATTCTAAACGGAGAAGCTTCTCTGACGCTGTTTCACAGAGATTTTGAAACTGAAATCTCCCATGGCGTTTCCACCATAGGCAGCAATGGGCTTCCCCATAGAACTTGCCAACCTGAATTCCTACAGGCTAGATGTGAGAGGCACATTCTGCTGCTTCCTCCCTTACAGTTAAACTTGCTTCTGAAACCCCAACCTCCGGGGAGTCTGTTTGGCAGAGATATAGAACACACTTTTCCAAGCCTGTGGGAAGGCATTTGCAGTGTCATTTCGCGTCTAATTTCCCAAACCAAACTGCTTGCAGCTCTAACTCCCTTCTACTACCACTTCTTCGGTTCAGTGAGATATGCTGGATTCTAAACGGGGAAGCTTCTCTGACGGTTTTTCACAGATATTTTGAAACTGAAATTTCCAAACCCGTTTCCAACGAAGGCGCCAATGGGCTTCCCCATAGAACTTGCCAGCCTGAATTCCTACAGGCTAGATGTGAGAGGCACATTCTGCTGCTTCCTCCCTTAGAGGTAAACTAGCTTCTGAAAGCTCAACCTCCGGGGAGTCTGTTTGGCAGAGATATAGAACACACTTTTCCAAGCCTGTTGGAAGGCACTGGCAGTTTCATTTCGCGTCTAATATCCCAAACTACACTGCTTGCAGTTCTAAATCCCTTCTAACTGCCACTTCTTCGGTTCAGTGAGATATGCTGGATTCTAAACGGGGAAGCTTCTCTGACGCTTTTTCACAGAGATTTTGAAACTGAAATCTCCCATGCCGTTTCCACCATAGGCAGCAATGGGCTTCCCCATAGAACTTGCCAACCTGAATTCCTACAGGCTAGATGTGAGAGGCACATTCTGCTGCTTCCTCCCTTAGAGTTAAACTAGCTTCTGAAAGCTCAACGTCCGGGGAGTCTGTTTGGCAGAGATATAGAACACACTTTTCCAAGCCTGTTGGAAGGCACTTGCAGTTTCATTTCGCGTCTAATATCCCAAACTACACTGCTTGCAGCTCTAAATCCCTTCTAACTGCCACTTCTTCGGTTCAGTGAGATATGCTGGATTCTAAACGGGGAAGCTTCTCTGACGCTTTTTCACAGAGATTTTGAAACTGAACTCTCCCATGCCGTTTCCAACATAGGTAGCAATGGGCTTCCCCATAGAACTTGCCAACCTGAATTCCTACAGGCTAGATGTGAGAGGCACATTCTGCTGCTTCGTCCCTTAGAGTTAAACTTGCTTCTGAAAGCTCAACCTCCGGGGAGTCTGTTTGGCAGAGATATAGAACACACTTTTCCAAGCCTGTTGGAAGGCCTTTGCAGTGTCATTTCGCGTCTAATTTCCCAAACCAAACTGCTTGCAGCTCTAACTCCCTTCTAACTACCACTTGTTCGGTTCTGTGAGATATGCTGGATTCTAAGCAGAGAAGCTTCTCTGACGCTTTTTCACAGAGATTTTGAAACTGAAATCTCCCATGCCGTTTCCACCATAGGCAGCAATGGGCTTCCCCATAGAACTTGCCAACCTGAATTCCTACAGGCTAGATGTGAGAGGCACATTCTGCTGCTTCCTCCCTTAGAGTTAAACGTGCTTCTGAAAGCTCAACCTCCGGGGAGTCTGTTTGGCAGAGATATAGAACACGCTTTTCCAAGCCTGTTGGAAGGCATTTGCAGTGTCATTTCGCGTCTAATTTCCCATACCAAACTGCTTGCAGCTCTAACTCCCTTCTACTACCACTTCTTCGGTTCAGTGAGATATGCTGGATTCTAAACGGGGAAGCTTCTCTGACGCTTTTTCACAGAGATTTAGAAACTGAAATCTCCCATGCCGTTTCCACCATAGGCAGCAATGGGCTTCCCCATAGAACTTGCCAACCTGAATTCCTACAGGCTAGATGTGAGAGGCACATTCTGCTGCTTCCTCCCTTAGAGTTAAACTAGCTTCTGAAAGCTCAACCTCCGGGGAGTCTGTTTGGCAGAGATATAGAACACACTTTTCCAAGCCTGTTGGAAGGCACTTGCAGTTTCATTTCGCGTCTAATTTCCCAAACCAAACTGCTTGCAGCTCTAACTCCCTTCTAACTACCACTTCTTCGGTTCTGTGAGATATGCTGGATTCTAAACGGAGAAGCTTCTCTGACGCTTTTTCACAGAGATTTTGAAACTGAAATCTCCCATGCCGTTTCCACCATAGGCAGCAATGGGCTTCCCCATAGAACTTGCCAACCTGAATTCCTACAGGCTAGATGTGAGAGGCACATTCTGCTGCTTCCTCCCTTAGAGTTAAACTGGCTTCTGAAAGCTCAACCTCCGGGGAGTCTGTTTGGCAGAGATATAGAACACACTTTTCCAAGCCTGTTGGAAGGCACTTGCAGTTTCATTTCGCGTCTAATTTCCCAAACCAAACTGCTTGCAGCTCTAACTCCCTTGTAACTACCACTTCTTCGGTTCAGTGAGATATGCTGGATTCTAAACGGGGAAGCTTCTCTGACGCTTTTTCACAGAGATTTTGAAACTGAAATCTCCCATGCCGTTTCCACCATAGGCAGCAATGGGCTTCCCCGTACAACTTGCCAACCTGAATTCCTGCAGGCTAGATGTGAAAGGCACATTCTGCTGCTTCCTCCCTTAGAGTTAAACTAGCTTCTGAAAGCTCAACCTCCGGGGAGTCTGTTTGGCAGAGATATAGAACACACTTTTCCAAGCCTGTTCTAAGGCATTTGCAGTTTCATTTCGCGTCTAATTTCCCAAACCAAACTGCTTGCAGCTCTAACTCCGTTCTAACTACCACTTCTTCGGTTCAGTGAGATATGCTGGATTCTAAACGGAGAAGCTTCTCTGACGCTTTTTCACAGAGATTTTGAAACTGAAATGTCCCATGCCGTTTCCACCATAGGCAGCAATGGGCTTCCCCATAGAACTTGCCAACCTGAATTCCTACAGGCTAGATGTGAGAGGCACATTCTGCTGCTTCCTCCGTTAGAGTTAAACTTGCTTCTGAAAGCTCACCCTCCGGGGAGTCTGTTTGGCAGAGATATAGAACACAATTTTCCAAGCCTGTTGGAAGGCCTTTGCAGTTTCATTTCGCGTCTAATTTCCCAAACCAAACTGCTTGCAGCTCTAACTCCCTTCTAACTACCACTTCTTCGGTTCAGTGAGATATGCTGGATTCTAAACGGAGAAGCTTCTCTGACACTTTTTCACAGAGATTTTGAAACTGAAATCTCCCATGCCGTTTCCACCATAGGCAGCAATGGGCTTCCCCATAGAACTTGCCAACCTGAATTCCTACAGGCTAGATGTGAGAGGCACATTCTGCTGCTTCCTCCCTTAGAGTTAAACTAGCTTCTGAAAGCTCAACCTCCGGGGAGTCTGTTTGGCAGAGATATAGAACACACTTTTCCAAGCCTGTTGGAAGGCCTTTGCAGTTTCATTTCGTGTCTAATTTCCCAAACCAAACTGCTTGCAGCTCTAACTCCCTTCTAACTACCACTTCTTCGGTTCTGTGAGATATGCTGGATTCTAAACGGAGAAGCTTCTCTGACGCTTTTTCACAGAGATTTTGAAACTGAAATCTCCCATGCCGTTTCCACCATAGGCAGCAATGGGCTTCCCCATAGAACTTGCCAACCTGAATTCCTACAGGCAAGATGTGAGAGGCACATTCTGCTGCTTCCTCCCTTAGAGTTAAACTAGCTTCTGAAAGCTCAACCTCCGGGGAGTCTGTTTGGCAGAGATATAGAACACACTTTTCCAAGCCTGTTGGAAGGCACTTGCAGTTTCATTTCGCGTCTAATTTCCCAAACCAAACTGCTTGCAGCTCTAACTCCCTTCTAACTACCACTTCTTCGGTTCTGTGAGATATGCTGGATTCTAAACGGAGAAGCTTCTCTGACGCTTTTTCACAGAGATTTTGAAACTGAAATCTCCCATGCCGTTTCCACCATAGGCAGCAATGGGCTTCCCCATAGAACTTGCCAACCTGAATTCCTACAGGCTAGATGTGAGAGGCACATTCAGCGGCTTCCACCATAAGAGTTAAACTTGCTTCTGAAAGCTGAACCTCTGGGGAGTCTGTTTGGCAGAGATATAGAACACACTTTTCCAAGCCTGTTGGAAGGCCTTTGCACTGTGATTTCTTGTCTAATTTCCCAAACCAAACTGCTTGCAGCTCTAACTCCCTTCTAACTACCACTTCTTCGGTTCTGTGAGATATGCTGGATTCTAAACGGAGAAGCTTCTCTGATGCTTTTTCACAGAGATTTTGAAACTGAAATCTCCCATGCCCTTTCCACCATAGGCAGCAATGGGCTTCCCCATAGAACTTGCCAACCTGAATTCCTACAGGCTAGATGTGAGAGGCACATTCTGCTGCTTCGTCCCTTAGAGTTAAACTTGCTTCTGAAAGCTCAACCTCCGGGGAGTCTGTTTGGCAGAGATATAGAACACACTTTTCCAAGCCTGTTGGAAGGCCTTTGCAGTGTCATTTCGCGTCTAATTTCCCAAACCAAACTGCTTGCAGCTCTACCTCCCTTCTAACTACCACTTGTTCGGTTCTGTGAGATATGCTGGATTCTAAACAGAGAAGCTTCTCTGACGCTTTTTCACAGAGATTTTGAAACTGAAATCTCCCATGCCGTTTCCACCATAGGCAGCAATGGGCTTCCCCATAGAACTTGCCAACCTGAATTCCTACAGGCTAGATGGGAGACGCACATTCTGCTGCTTCCTCCCTTAGAGTTAAACTTGCTTCTGAAAGCTCAACCTCCGGGGAGTCTGTTTGGCAGAGATATAGAACACACTTTTCCAAGCCTGTTGGAAGGCATTTGCAGTGTCATTTCGCGTCTAATTTCCCATACCAAACTGCTTGCAGCTCTAACTCCCTTCTACTACCACTTCTTCGGTTCACTGAGATATGCTGGATTCTAAACGGGGAAGCTTCTCTGACGCTTTTTCACAGAGATTTTGAAACTGAAATTTCCAAACCCGTTTCCAACGAAGGCGCCAACGGGCTTCCCCATAGAACTTGGCAACCTGAATTCCTACAGGCTAGATGTGAGAGGCACATTCTGCTGCTTCCTCCCTTAGAGTTAAACTAGCTTCTGAAAGCTCAACCTCCGGGGAGTCTGTTTGGCAGAGATATAGAACACACTTTTCCAAGCCTGTTGGAAGGCCTTTGCAGTTTCATTTCGTGTCTAATTTCCCAAACCAAACTGCTTGCAGCTCTAACTCCCTTCTAACTACCACTTCTTCGGTTCTGTGAGATATGCTGGATTGTAAACGGAGAAGCTTCTCTGACGCTTTTTCACAGAGATTTTGAAACTGAAATCTCCCATGCCGTTTCCACCATAGGCAGCAATGGGCTTCCCCATACAACTTGCCAACCTGAATTCCTACAGGCTAGATGTGAGAGGCACATTCTGCTGCTTCCTCCCTTAGAGATAACTAGCTTCTGAAAGCTCAACCTCCGGGGAGTCTGTTTGGCAGAGATATAGAACACACTTTTCCAAGCCTGTTGGAAGGCACTTGCAGTTTCATTTCGCGTCTAATTTCCCAAACCAAACTGCTTGCAGCTCTAACTCCCTTCTAACTTCCACTTCTTCGGTTCTGTGAGATATGCTGGATTCTAAACTGAGAAGCTTCTCTGACGCTTTTTCACAGAGATTTTGAAACTGAAATCTCCCATGCCGTTTCCACCATAGGCAGCAATGGGCTTCCCCATAGAACTTGCCAACCTGAATTCCTACAGGCTAGATGTGAGAGGCACATTCTGCTGCTTCCTCCCTTAGAGTTAAACTAGCTTCTGAAAGCTCAACCTCCGGGGAGTCTGTTTGGCAGAGATATAGAACACACTTTTCCAAGCCTGTTGGAAGGCACTTGCAGTTTCATTTCGCGTCTAATTTCCCAAACCAAACTGCTTGCAGCTCTAACTCCCTTCTAACTACCACTTCTTCGGTTCTGTGAGATATGCTGGATTCTAAACGGAGAAGCTTCTCTGACGCTTTTTCACAGAGATTTTGAAACTGAAATCTCCCATGCCGTTTCCACCATAGGCAGCAATGGGCTTCCCCATAGAACTTGCCAACCTGAATTCCTACAGGCTAGATGTGAGAGGCACATTCTGCTGCTTCCTCCCTTAGAGTTAAACTAGCTTCTGAAAGCTCAACCTCCGGGGAGTCTGTTTGGCAGAGATATAGAACACACTTTTCCAAGCCTGTTGGAAGGCACTTGCAGTTTCATTTCGCGTCTAATTTCCCAAACCAAACTGCTTGCAGCTCTAACTCCCTTCTAACTACCACTTCTTCGGTTCAGTGAGATATGCTGGATTCTAAACGGAGAAGCTTCTCTGACGCTTTTTCACAGAGATTTTGAAACTGAAATCTCCCATGCCGTTTCCACCATAGGCAGCAATGGGCTTCCCCATAGAACTTGCCAACCTGAATTCCTACAGGCTAGATGTGAGAGGCACATTCTCCTGCTTCGTCCCTTAGAGTTAAACTAGCTTCTGAAAGCTCAACCTCCGGGGAGTCTGTTTGGCAGAGATATAGAACACACTTTTCCTAGCCTGTTGGAAGGCCTTTGCAGTTTCATTTCGCGTCTAATTTCCCAAACCAAACTGCTTGCAGCTCTAACTCCCTTCTAACTACCACTTCTTCGGTTCAGTGAGATATGCTGGATTCTAAACGGAGAAGCTTCTCTGACGCTTTTTCACAGAGATTTTGAAACTGAAATCTCCCATGCCGATTCCACCATAGGCAGCAATTGGGCTTCCCCATAGAACTTGAAAACCTGAATTCCTACAGGCTAGATGTGAGAAGCACATTCTGCTGCTTCCTCCCTTAGAGTTAAACTAGCTTCTGAAAGCTCAACCTCCGGGGAGTCTGTTTGGCAGAGATATAGAACACACTTTTCCAAGCCTGTTGGAAGGCACTTGCAGTTTCATTTCGCGTCTAATTTCCCAAACCAAACTGCTTGCAGCTCTAACTCCCTTCTAACTACCACTTCTTCGGTTCAGTGAGATATCCTGGATTGTAAACGTGGAAGCTTCTTTGACGCTTTTTCACAGAGATTTTGAAACTGAAATTTCCAAACCCGTTTCCAACGAAGGCGCCAATGGGCTTCCCCATAGAACTTGCCAACCTGAATTCCTACAGGCTAGATGTGAGAGGCACATTCTGCTGCTTCCTCCCTTAGAGTTAAACTAGCTTCTGAAAGCTCAACCTCCGGGGAGTCTGTTTGGCAGAGATATAGAACACACTTTTCCAAGCCTGTTGGAAGGCACTTGCAGTTTCATTTCGCGTCTAATTTCCCAAACCAAACTGCTTGCAGCTCTAACTCCCTTCTAACTACCACTTCTTCGGTTCAGTGAGATATCCTGGATTCTAAACGTGGAAGCTTCTTTGACGTTTTTTCACAGAGATTTTGAAACTGAAATTTCCAAACCCGTTTCCAACGAAGGCGCCAATGGGCTTCCCCATAGAACTTGCCAACCTGAATTCCTACAGGCTAGATGTGAGAGGCACATTCTGCTGCTTCCTCCCTTAGAGTTAAACTAGCTTCTGAAAGCTCAACCTCCGGGGAGTCTGTTTGGCAGAGATATAGAACACACTTTTCCAAGCCTGTTGGAAGGCACTTGCAGTTTCATTTCGCGTCTAATTTCCCAAACCAAACTGCTTGCAGCTCTAACTCCCTTCTAACTACCACTTCTTCGGTTCTGTGAGATATGCTGGATTCTAAACGGAGAAGCTTCTCTGACGCTGTTTCACAGAGATTTTGAAACTGAAATCTCCCATGGCGTTTCCACCATAGGCAGCAATGGGCTTCCCCATAGAACTTGCCAACCTGAATTCCTACAGGCTAGATGTGAGAGGCACATTCTGCTGCTTCCTCCCTTACAGTTAAACTTGCTTCTGAAACCCCAACCTCCGGGGAGTCTGTTTGGCAGAGATATAGAACACACTTTTCCAAGCCTGTGGGAAGGCATTTGCAGTGTCATTTCGCGTCTAATTTCCCAAACCAAACTGCTTGCAGCTCTAACTCCCTTCTACTACCACTTCTTCGGTTCAGTGAGATATGCTGGATTCTAAACGGGGAAGCTTCTCTGACGGTTTTTCACAGATATTTTGAAACTGAAATTTCCAAACCCGTTTCCAACGAAGGCGCCAATGGGCTTCCCCATAGAACTTGCCAGCCTGAATTCCTACAGGCTAGATGTGAGAGGCACATTCTGCTGCTTCCTCCCTTAGAGGTAAACTAGCTTCTGAAAGCTCAACCTCCGGGGAGTCTGTTTGGCAGAGATATAGAACACACTTTTCCAAGCCTGTTGGAAGGCACTGGCAGTTTCATTTCGCGTCTAATTTCCCAAACCAAACTGCTTGCAGCTCTAACTCCCTTCTAACTACCACTTCTTCGGTTCTGTGAGATATGCTGGATTCTAAACGGAGAAGCTTCTCTGACGCTTTTTCACAGAGATTTTGAAACTGAAATCTCCCATGCCGTTTCCACCATAGGCAGCAATGGGCTTCCCCATAGAACTTGCCAACCTGAATTCCTACAGGCTAGATGTGAGAGGCACATTCTGCTGCTTCCTCCCTTAGAGTTAAACTTGCTTCTGAAAGCTCAACGTCCGGGGAGTCTGTTTGGCAGAGATATAGAACACACTTTTCCAAGCCTGTTGGAAGGCACTTGCAGTTTCATTTCGCGTCTAATATCCCAAACTACACTGCTTGCAGCTCTAAATCCCTTCTAACTGCCACTTCTTCGGTTCAGTGAGATATGCTGGATTCTAAACGGGGAAGCTTCTCTGACGCTTTTTCACAGAGATTTTGAAGCTGAACTCTCCCATGCCGTTTCCAACATAGGTAGCAATGGGCTTCCCCATAGAACTTGCCAACCTGAATTCCTACAGGCTAGATGTGAGAGGCACATTCTGCTGCTTCGTCCCTTAGAGTTAAACTTGCTTCTGAAAGCTCAACCTCCGGGGAGTCTGTTTGGCAGAGATATAGAACACACTTTTCCAAGCCTGTTGGAAGGCCTTTGCAGTGTCATTTCGCGTCTAATTTCCCAAACCAAACTGCTTGCAGCTCTAACTCCCTTCTAACTACCACTTGTTCGGTTCTGTGAGATATGCTGGATTCTAAGCAGAGAAGCTTCTCTGACGCTTTTTCACAGAGATTTTGAAACTGAAATCTCCCATGCCGTTTCCACCATAGGCAGCAATGGGCTTCCCCATAGAACTTGCCAACCTGAATTCCTACAGGCTAGATGTGAGAGGCACATTCTGCTGCTTCCTCCCTTAGAGTTAAACTTGCTTCTGAAAGCTCAACCTCCGGGGAGTCTGTTTGGCAGAGATATAGAACACACTTTTCCAAGCCTGTTGGAAGGCATTTGCAGTGTCATTTCGCGTCTAATTTCCCATACCAAACTGCTTGCAGCTCTAACTCCCTTCTACTACCACTTCTTCGGTTCACTGAGATATGCTGGATTCTAAACGGGGAAGCTTCTCTGACGCTTTTTCACAGAGATTTTGAAACTGAAATTTCCAAACCCGTTTCCAACGAAGGCGCCAACGGGCTTCCCCATAGAACTTGGCAACCTGAATTCCTACAGGCTAGATGTGAGAGGCACATTCTGCTGCTTCCTCCCTTAGAGTTAAACTAGCTTCTGAAAGCTCAACCTCCGGGGAGTCTGTTTGGCAGAGATATAGAACACACTTTTCCAAGCCTGTTGGAAGGCACTTGCAGTTTCATTTCGCGTCTAATTTCCCAAACCAAACTGCTTGCAGCTCTAACTCCCTTCTAACTACCACTTCTTCGGTTCTGTGAGATATGCTGGATTCTAAACGGAGAAGCTTCTCTGACGCTTTTTCACAGAGATTTTGAAACTGAAATCTCCCATGCCGTTTCCACCATAGGCAGCAATGGGCTTCCCCATAGAACTTGCCAACCTGAATTCCTACAGGCTAGATGTGAGAGGCACATTCTGCTGCTTCCTCCCTTAGAGTTAAACTAGCTTCTGAAAGCTCAACCTCCGGGGAGTCTGTTTGGCAGAGATATAGAACACACTTTTCCAAGCCTGTTGGAAGGCACTTGCAGTTTCATTTCGCGTCTAATTTCCCAAACCAAACTGCTTGCAGCTCTAACTCCCTTCTAACTACCACTTCTTCGGTTCAGTGAGATATCCTGGATTCTAAACGTGGAAGCTTCTTTGACGCTTTTTCACAGAGATTTTGAAACTGAAATTTCCAAACCCGTTTCCAACGAAGGCGCCAATGGGCTTCCCCATAGAACTTGCCAACCTGAATTCCTACAGGCTAGATGTGAGAGGCACATTCTGCTGGTTCCTCCCTTAGAGTTAAACTAGCTTCTGAAAGCTCAACCTCCGGGGAGTCTGTTTGGCAGAGATATAGAACACACTTTTCCAAGCCTGTTGGAAGGCACTTGCAGTTTCATTTCGCGTCTAATTTCCCAAACCAAACTGCTTGCAGCTCTAACTCCCTTGTAACTACCACTTCTTCGGTTCAGTGAGATATGCTGGATTCTAAACGGGGAAGCTTCTCTGACGCTTTTTCACAGAGATTTTGAAACTGAAATCTCCCATGCCGTTTCCACCATAGGCAGCAATGGGCTTCCCCGTACAACTTGCCAACCTGAATTCCTGCAGGCTAGATGTGAAAGGCACATTCTGCTGCTTCCTCCCTTAGAGTTAAACTAGCTTCTGAAAGCTCAACCTCCGGGGAGTCTGTTTGGCAGAGATATAGAACACACTTTTCCAAGCCTGTTCTAAGGCATTTGCAGTTTCATTTCGCGACTAATTTCCCAAACCAAACTGCTTGCAGCTCTAACTCCGTTCTAACTACCACTTCTTCGGTTCAGTGAGATATGCTGGATTCTAAAAGGAGAAGCTTCTCTGACGCTTTTTCACAGAGATTTTGAAACTGAAATGTCCCATGCCGTTTCCACCATAGGCAGCAATGGGCTTCCCCATAGAACTTGCCAACCTGAATTCCTACAGGCTAGATGTGAGAGGCACATTCTGCTGCTTCCTCCCTTAGAGTTAAACTTGCTTCTGAAAGCTCAACCTCCGGGGAGTCTGTTTGGCAGAGATATAGAACACAATTTTCCACGCCTGTTGGAATGCCTTTGCAGTTTCATTTCGCGTCTAATTTCCCAAACCAAACTGCTTGCAGCTCTAACTCCCTTCTAACTACCACTTCTTCGGTTCTGTGAGATATGCTGGATTCTAAACGGAGAAGCTTCTCTGACGCTTTTTCACAGAGATTTTGAAACTGAAATCTCCCATGCCGTTTCCACCATAGGCAGCAATGGGCTTCCCCATAGAACTTGCCAACCTGAATTCCTACAGGCTAGAGGTGAGAGGCACATTCTGCTGCTTGCTCCCTTAGAGTTAAACTAGCTTCTGTAAGCTCACCCTCCGGGGAGTCTGTTTGGCAGAGATATAGAACACAATTTTCCAAGCCTGTTGGAAGGCCTTTGCAGTTTCATTTCGCGTCTAATTTCCCAAACCAAACTGCTTGCAGCTCTAACTCCCTTCTAACTACCACTTCTTCGGTTCAGTGAGATATGCTGGATTCTAAACGGAGAAGCTTCTCTGACACTTTTTCACAGAGATTTTGAAACTGAAATCTCCCATGCCGTTTCCACCATAGGCAGCAATGGGCTTCCCCATAGAACTTGCCAACCTGAATTCCTACAGGCTAGATGTGAGAGGCACATTCTGCTGCTTCCTCCCTTAGAGTTAAACTAGCTTCTGAAAGGTCAACCTCCGGGGAGTCTGTTTGGCAGAGATATAGAACACACTTTTCCAAGCCTGTTGGAAGGCCTTTGCAGTTTCATTTCGTGTCTAATTTCCCAAACCAAACTGCTTGCAGCTCTAACTCCCTTCTAACTACCACTTCTTCGGTTCTGTGAGATATGCTGGATTGTAAACGGAGAAGCTTCTCTGACGCTTTTTCACAGAGATTTTGAAACTGAAATCTCCCATGCCGTTTCCACCATAGGCAGCAATGGGCTTCCCCATACAACTTGCCAACCTGAATTCCTACAGGCTAGATGTGAGAGGCACATTCTGCTGCTTCCTCCCTTAGAGATAACTAGCTTCTGAAAGCTCAACCTCCGGGGAGTCTGTTTGGCAGAGATATAGAACACACTTTTCCAAGCCTGTTGGAAGGCACTTGCAGTTTCATTTCGCGTCTAATTTCCCAAACCAAACTGCTTGCAGCTCTAACTCCCTTCTAACTACCACTTCTTCGGTTCAGTGAGATATGCTGGATTCTAAACGGAGAAGCTTCTCTGACGCTTTTTCACAGAGATTTTGAAACTGAAATCTCCCATGCCGTTTCCACCATAGGCAGCAATGGGCTTCCCCATAGAACTTGCCAACCTGAATTCCTACAGGCTAGAGGTGAGAGGCACATTCTGCTGCTTGCTCCCTTAGAGTTAAACTAGCTTCTGTAAGCTCACCCTCCGGGGAGTCTGTTTGGCAGAGATATAGAACACAATTTTCCAAGCCTGTTGGAAGGCCTTTGCAGTTTCATTTCGCGTCTAATTTCCCAAACCAAACTGCTTGCAGCTCTAACTCCCTTCTAACTACCACTTCTTCGGTTCAGTGAGATATGCTGGATTCTAAACGGAGAAGCTTCTCTGACACTTTTTCACAGAGATTTTGAAACTGAAATCTCCCATGCCGTTTCCACCATAGGCAGCAATGGGCTTCCCCATAGAACTTGCCAACCTGAATTCCTACAGGCTAGATGTGAGAGGCACATTCTGCTGCTTCCTCCCTTAGAGTTAAACTAGCTTCTGAAAGGTCAACCTCCGGGGAGTCTGTTTGGCAGAGATATAGAACACACTTTTCCAAGCCTGTTGGAAGGCCTTTGCAGTTTCATTTCGTGTCTAATTTCCCAAACCAAACTGCTTGCAGCTCTAACTCCCTTCTAACTACCACTTCTTCGGTTCTGTGAGATATGCTGGATTGTAAACGGAGAATCTTCTCTGACGCTTTTTCACAGAGATTTTGAAACTGAAATCTCCCATGCCGTTTCCACCATAGGCAGCAATGGGCTTCCCCATACAACTTGCCAACCTGAATTCCTACAGGCTAGATGTGAGAGGCACATTCTGCTGCTTCCTCCCTTAGAGATAACTAGCTTCTGAAAGCTCAACCTCCGGGGAGTCTGTTTGGCAGAGATATAGAACACACTTTTCCAAGCCTGTTGGAAGGCACTTGCAGTTTCATTTCGCGTCTAATTTCCCAAACCAAACTGCTTGCAGCTCTAACTCCCTTCTAACTACCACTTCTTCGGTTCTGTGAGATATGCTGGATTCTAAACGGAGAAGCTTCTCTGACGCTTTTTCACAGAGATTTTGAAACTGAAATCTCCCATGCCGTTTCCACCATAGGCAGCAATGGGCTTCCCCATAGAACTTGCCAACCTGAATTCCTACAGGCTAGATGTGAGAGGCACATTCTGCTGCTTCCTCCCTTGGAGTTAAACTAGCTTCTGAAAGCTCAACCTCCGGGGAGTCTGTTTGGCAGAGATATAGAACACACTTTTCCAAGCCTGTTGGAAGGCACTTGCAGTTTCATTTCGCGTCTAATTTCCCAAACCAAACTGCTTGCAGCTCTAACTCCCTTCTAACTACCACTTCTTCGGTTCAGTGAGATATGCTGGATTCTAAACGGAGAAGCTTCTCTGACGCTTTTTCACAGAGATTTTGAAACTGAAATCTCCCATGCCGTTTCCACCATAGGCAGCAATGGGCTTCCCCATAGAACTTGCCAACCTGAATTCCTACAGGCTAGATGTGAGAGGCACATTCTGCTGCTTCCTCCCTTAGAGTTAAACTTGCTTCTGAAAGCTCAACCTCCGGGGAGTCTGTTTGGCAGAGATATAGAACACAATTTGCCACGCCTGTTGGAAGGCCTTTGCAGTTTCATTTCGCGTCTAATTTCCCAAACCAAACTGCTTGCAGCTCTAACTCCCTTCTAACTACCACTTCTTCGGTTCTGTGAGATATGCTGGATTCTAAACGGAGAAGCTTCTCTGACGCTTTTTCACAGAGATTTTGAAACTGAAATCTCCCATGCCGTTTCCACCATAGGCAGCAATGGGCTTCCCCATAGAACTTGCCAACCTGAATTCCTACAGGCTAGAGGTGAGAGGCACATTCTGCTGCTTGCTCCCTTAGAGATAAACTAGCTTCTGTAAGCTCACCCTCCGGGGAGTCTGTTTGGCAGAGATATAGAACACAATTTTCCAAGCCTGTTGGAAGGCCTTTGCAGTTTCATTTCGCGTCTAATTTCCCAAACCAAACTGCTTGCAGCTCTAACTCCCTTCTAACTACCACTTCTTCGGTTCTGTGAGATATGCTGGATTCGAAACGGAGAAGCTTCTCTGACGCTGTTTCACAGAGATTTTGAAACTGAAATCTCCCATGCCGTTTCCACCATAGGCAGCAATGGGCTTCCCCATAGAACTTGCCAACCTGAATTCCTACAGGCTAGATGTGAGAGGCACATTCTGCTGCTTCCTCCCTTAGAGATAACTAGCTTCTGAAAGCTCAACCTCCGGGGAGTCTGTTTGGCAGAGATATAGAACACACTTTTCCAAGCCTGTTGGAAGGCACTTGCAGTTTCATTTCGCGTCTAATTTCCCAAACCAAACTGCTTGCAGCTCTAACTCCCTTCTAACTACCACTTCTTCGGTTCTGTGAGATATGCTGGATTCTAAACGGAGAAGCTTCTCTGACGCTTTTTCACAGAGATTTTGAAACTGAAATCTCCCATGCCGTTTCCACCATAGGCAGCAATGGGCTTCCCCATAGAACTTGCCAACCTGAATTCCTACAGGCTAGATGTGAGAGGCACATTCTGCTGCTTCCTCCCTTACAGTTAAACTTGCTTCTGAAACCCCAACCTCCGGGGAGTCTGTTTGGCAGAGATATAGAACACACTTTTCCAAGCCTGTGGGAAGGCATTTGCAGTGTCATTTCGCGTCTAATTTCCCAAACCAAACTGCTTGCAGCTCTAACTCCCTTCTACTACCACTTCTTCGGTTCAGTGAGATATGCTGGATTCTAAACGGGGAAGCTTCTCTGACGGTTTTTCACAGATATTTTGAAACTGAAATTTCCAAACCCGTTTCCAACGAAGGCGCCAATGGGCTTCCCCATAGAACTTGCCAGCCTGAATTCCTACAGGCTAGATGTGAGAGGCACATTCTGCTGCTTCCTCCCTTAGAGGTAAACTAGCTTCTGAAAGCTCAACCTCCGGGGAGTCTGTTTGGCAGAGATATAGAACACACTTTTCCAAGCCTGTTGGAAGGCACTGGCAGTTTCATTTCGCGTCTAATATCCCAAACTACACTGCTTGCAGTTCTAAATCCCTTCTAACTGCCACTTCTTCGGTTCAGTGAGATATGCTGGATTCTAAACGGGGAAGCTTCTCTGACGCTTTTTCACAGAGATTTTGAAACTGAAATCTCCCATGCCGTTTCCACCATAGGCAGCAATGGGCTTCCCCATAGAACTTGCCAACCTGAATTCCTACAGGCTAGATGTGAGAGGCACATTCTGCTGCTTCCTCCCTTAGAGTTAAACTAGCTTCTGAAAGCTCAACCTCCGGGGAGTCTGTTTGGCAGAGATATAGAACACACTTTTCCAAGCCTGTTGGAAGGCACTTGCAGTTTCATTTCGCGTCTAATTTCCCAAACCAAACTGCTTGCAGCTCTAACTCCCTTGTAACTACCACTTCTTCGGTTCAGTGAGATATGCTGGATTCTAAACGGGGAAGCTTCTCTGACGCTTTTTCACAGAGATTTTGAAACTGAAATCTCCCATGCCGTTTCCACCATAGGCAGCAATGGGCTTCCCCGTACAACTTGCCAACCTGAATTCCTGCAGGCTAGATGTGAAAGGCACATTCTGCTGCTTCCTCCCTTAGAGTTAAACTAGCTTCTGAAAGCTCAACCTCCGGGGAGTCTGTTTGGCAGAGATATAGAACACACTTTTCCAAGCCTGTTCTAAGGCATTTGCAGTTTCATTTCGCGACTAATTTCCCAAACCAAACTGCTTGCAGCTCTAACTCCGTTCTAACTACCACTTCTTCGGTTCAGTGAGATATGCTGGATTCTAAAAGGAGAAGCTTCTCTGACGCTTTTTCACAGAGATTTTGAAACTGAAATGTCCCATGCCGTTTCCACCATAGGCAGCAATGGGCTTCCCCATAGAACTTGCCAACCTGAATTCCTACAGGCTAGATGTGAGAGGCACATTCTGCTGCTTCCTCCCTTAGAGTTAAACTTGCTTCTGAAAGCTCAACCTCCGGGGAGTCTGTTTGGCAGAGATATAGAACACAATTTTCCACGCCTGTTGGAAGGCCTTTGCAGTTTCATTTCGCGTCTAATTTCCCAAACCAAACTGCTTGCAGCTCTAACTCCCTTCTAACTACCACTTCTTCGGTTCTGTGAGATATGCTGGATTCTAAACGGAGAAGCTTCTCTGACGCTTTTTCACAGAGATTTTGAAACTGAAATCTCCCATGCCGTTTCCACCATAGGCAGCAATGGGCTTCCCCATAGAACTTGCCAACCTGAATTCCTACAGGCTAGAGGTGAGAGGCACATTCTGCTGCTTGCTCCCTTAGAGTTAAACTAGCTTCTGTAATCTCACCCTCCGGGGAGTCTGTTTGGCAGAGATATAGAACACAATTTTCCAAGCCTGTTGGAAGGCCTTTGCAGTTTCATTTCGCGTCTAATTTCCCAAACCAAACTGCTTGCAGCTCTAACTCCCTTCTAACTACCACTTCTTCGGTTCAGTGAGATATGCTGGATTCTAAACGGAGAAGCTTCTCTGACACTTTTTCACAGAGATTTTGAAACTGAAATCTCCCATGCCGTTTCCACCATAGGCAGCAATGGGCTTCCCCATAGAACTTGCCAACCTGAATTCCTACAGGCTAGATGTGAGAGGCACATTCTGCTGCTTCCTCCCTTAGTGTTAAACTAGCTTCTGAAAGCTCAACCTCCGGGGAGTCTGTTTGGCAGAGATATAGAACACACTTTTCCAAGCCTGTTGGAAGGCCTTTGCAGTTTCATTTCGTGTCTAATTTCCCAAACCAAACTGCTTGCAGCTCTAACTCCCTTCTAACTACCACTTCTTCGGTTCTGTGAGATATGCTGGATTGTAAACGGAGAAGCTTCTCTGACGCTTTTTCACAGAGATTTTGAAACTGAAATCTCCCATGCCGTTTCCACCATAGGCAGCAATGGGCTTCCCCATACAACTTGCCAACCTGAATTCCTACAGGCTAGATGTGAGAGGCACATTCTGCTGCTTCCTCCCTTAGAGATAACTAGCTTCTGAAAGCTCAACCTCCGGGGAGTCTGTTTGGCAGAGATATAGAACACACTTTTCCAAGCCTGTTGGAAGGCACTTGCAGTTTCATTTCGCGTCTAATTTCCCAAACCAAACTGCTTGCAGCTCTAACTCCCTTCTAACTACCACTTCTTCGGTTCTGTGAGATATGCTGGATTCTAAACGGAGAAGCTTCTCTGACGCTTTTTCACAGAGATTTTGAAACTGAAATCTCCCATGCCGTTTCCACCATAGGCAGCAATGGGCTTCCCCATAGAACTTGCCAACCTGAATTCCTACAGGCTAGATGTGAGAGGCACATTCTGCTGCTTCCTCCCTTGGAGTTAAACTAGCTTCTGAACGCTCAACCTCCGGGGAGTCTGTTTGGCAGAGATATAGAACACACTTTTCCAAGCCTGTTGGAAGGCACTTGCAGTTTCATTTCGCGTCTAATTTCCCAAACCAAACTGCTTGCAGCTCTAACTCCCTTCTAACTACCACTTCTTCGGTTCTGTGAGATATGCTGGATTCTAAACGGAGAAGCTTCTCTGACGCTTTTTCACAGAGATTTTGAAACTGAAATCTCCCATGCCGTTTCCACCATAGGCAGCAATGGGCTTCCCCATAGAACTTGCCAACCTGAATTCCTACAGGCTAGATGTGAGAGGCACATTCTGCTGCTTCCTCCCTTAGAGTTAAACTTGCTTCTGAAAGCTCAACCTCCGGGGAGTCTGTTTGGCAGAGATATAGAACACAATTTTCCACGCCTGTTGGAAGGCCTTTGCAGTTTCATTTCGCGTCTAATTTCCCAAACCAAACTGCTTGCAGCTCTAACTCCCTTCTAACTACCACTTCTTCGGTTCTGTGAGATATGCTGGATTCTAAACGGAGAAGCTTCTCTGACGCTTTTTCACAGAGATTTTGAAACTGAAATCTCCCATGCCGTTTCCACCATAGGCAGCAATGGGCTTCCCCATAGAACTTGCCAACCTGAATTCCTACAGGCTAGAGGTGAGAGGCACATTCTGCTGCTTGCTCCCTTAGAGATAAACTAGCTTCTGTAAGCTCACCCTCCGGGGAGTCTGTTTGGCAGAGATATAGAACACAATTTTCCAAGCCTGTTGGAAGGCCTTTGCAGTTTCATTTCGCGTCTAATTTCCCAAACCAAACTGCTTGCAGCTCTAACTCCCTTCTAACTACCACTTCTTCGGTTCTGTGAGATATGCTGGATTCGAAACGGAGAAGCTTCTCTGACGCTGTTTCACAGAGATTTTGAAACTGAAATCTCCCATGCCGTTTCCACCATAGGCAGCAATGGGCTTCCCCATAGAACTTGCCAACCTGAATTCCTACAGGCTAGATGTGAGAGGCACATTCTGCTGCTTCCTCCCTTAGAGATAACTAGCTTCTGAAAGCTCAACCTCCGGGGAGTCTGTTTGGCAGAGATATAGAACACACTTTTCCAAGCCTGTTGGAAGGCACTTGCAGTTTCATTTCGCGTCTAATTTCCCAAACCAAACTGCTTGCAGCTCTAACTCCCTTCTAACTACCACTTCTTCGGTTCTGTGAGATATGCTGGATTCTAAACGGGGAAGCTTCTCTGACGCTTTTTCACAGAGATTTTGAAACTGAAATTTCCAAACCCGTTTCCAACGAAGGCGCCAACGGGCTTCCCCATAGAACTTGGCAACCTGAATTCCTACAGGCTAGATGTGAGAGGCACATTCTGCTGCTTCCTCCCTTAGAGTTAAACTAGCTTCTGAAAGCTCAACCTCCGGGGAGTCTGTTTGGCAGAGATATAGAACACACTTTTCCAAGCCTGTTGGAAGGCCTTTGCAGTTTCATTTCGTGTCTAATTTCCCAAACCAAACTGCTTGCAGCTCTAACTCCCTTCTAACTACCACTTCTTCGGTTCTGTGAGATATGCTGGATTGTAAACGGAGAAGATTCTCTGACGCTTTTTCACAGAGATTTTGAAACTGAAATCTCCCATGCCGTTTCCACCATAGGCAGCAATGGGCTTCCCCATACAACTTGCAAACCTGAATTCCTACAGGCTAGATGTGAGAGGCACATTCTGCTGCTTCCTCCCTTAGAGATAACTAGCTTCTGAAAGCTCAACCTCCGGGGAGTCTGTTTGGCAGAGATATAGAACACACTTTTCCAAGCCTGTTGGAAGGCACTTGCAGTTTCATTTCGCGTCTAATTTCCCAAACCAAACTGCTTGCAGCTCTAACTCCCTTCTAACTACCACTTCTTCGGTTCTGTGAGATATGCTGGATTCTAAACGGAGAAGCTTCTCTGACGCTTTTTCACAGAGATTTAGAAACTGAAATCTCCCATGCCGTTTCCACCATAGGCAGCAATGGGCTTCCCCATAGAACTTGCCAACCTGAATTCCTACAGGCTAGATGTGAGAGGCACATTCTGCTGCTTCCTCCCTTAGAGTTAAACTAGCTTCTGAAAGCTCAACCTCCGGGGAGTCTGTTTGGCAGAGATATAGAACACACTTTTCCAAGCCTGTTGGAAGGCACTTGCAGTTTCATTTCGCGTCTAATTTCCCAAACCAAACTGCTTGCAGCTCTAACTCCCTTCTAACTACCACTTCTTCGGTTCTGTGAGATATGCTGGATTCTAAACGGAGAAGCTTCTCTGACGCTTTTTCACAGAGATTTTGAAACTGAAATCTCCCATGCCGTTTCCACCATAGGCAGCAATGGGCTTCCCCATAGAACTTGCCAACCTGAATTCCTACAGGCTAGATGTGAGAGGCACATTCTGCTGCTTCCTCCCTTAGAGTTAAACTAGCTTCTGAAAGCTCAACCTCCGGGGAGTCTGTTTGGCAGAGATATAGAACACACTTTTCCAAGCCTGTTGGAAGGCACTTGCAGTTTCATTTCGCGTCTAATTTCCCAAACCAAACTGCTTGCAGCTCTAACTCCCTTCTAACTACCACTTCTTCGGTTCAGTGAGATATCCTGGATTCTAAACGTGGAAGCTTCTTTGACGCTTTTTCACAGAGATTTTGAAACTGAAATTTCCAAACCCGTTTCCAACGAAGGCGCCAATGGGCTTCCCCATAGAACTTGCCAACCTGAATTCCTACAGGCTAGATGTGAGAGGCACATTCTGCTGGTTCCTCCCTTAGAGTTAAACTAGCTTCTGAAAGCTCAACCTCCGGGGAGTCTGTTTGGCAGAGATATAGAACACACTTTTCCAAGCCTGTTGGAAGGCACTTGCAGTTTCATTTCGCGTCTAATTTCCCAAACCAAACTGCTTGCAGCTCTAACTCCCTTGTAACTACCACTTCTTCGGTTCAGTGAGATATGCTGGATTCTAAACGGGGAAGCTTCTCTGACGCTTTTTCACAGAGATTTTGAAACTGAAATCTCCCATGCCGTTTCCACCATAGGCAGCAATGGGCTTCCCCGTACAACTTGCCAACCTGAATTCCTGCAGGCTAGATGTGAAAGGCACATTCTGCTGCTTCCTCCCTTAGAGTTAAACTAGCTTCTGAAAGCTCAACCTCCGGGGAGTCTGTTTGGCAGAGATATAGAACACACTTTTCCAAGCCTGTTCTAAGGCATTTGCAGTTTCATTTCGCGACTAATTTCCCAAACCAAACTGCTTGCAGCTCTAACTCCGTTCTAACTACCACTTCTTCGGTTCAGTGAGATATGCTGGATTCTAAAAGGAGAAGCTTCTCTGACGCTTTTTCACAGAGATTTTGAAACTGAAATGTCCCATGCCGTTTCCACCATAGGCAGCAATGGGCTTCCCCATAGAACTTGCCAACCTGAATTCCTACAGGCTAGATGTGAGAGGCACATTCTGCTGCTTCCTCCCTTAGAGTTAAACTTGCTTCTGAAAGCTCAACCTCCGGGGAGTCTGTTTGGCAGAGATATAGAACACAATTTTCCACGCCTGTTGGAATGCCTTTGCAGTTTCATTTCGCGTCTAATTTCCCAAACCAAACTGCTTGCAGCTCTAACTCCCTTCTAACTACCACTTCTTCGGTTCTGTGAGATATGCTGGATTCTAAACGGAGAAGCTTCTCTGACGCTTTTTCACAGAGATTTTGAAACTGAAATCTCCCATGCCGTTTCCACCATAGGCAGCAATGGGCTTCCCCATAGAACTTGCCAACCTGAATTCCTACAGGCTAGAGGTGAGAGGCACATTCTGCTGCTTGCTCCCTTAGAGTTAAACTAGCTTCTGTAAGCTCACCCTCCGGGGAGTCTGTTTGGCAGAGATATAGAACACAATTTTCCAAGCCTGTTGGAAGGCCTTTGCAGTTTCATTTCGCGTCTAATTTCCCAAACCAAACTGCTTGCAGCTCTAACTCCCTTCTAACTACCACTTCTTCGGTTCAGTGAGATATGCTGGATTCTAAACGGAGAAGCTTCTCTGACACTTTTTCACAGAGATTTTGAAACTGAAATCTCCCATGCCGTTTCCACCATAGGCAGCAATGGGCTTCCCCATAGAACTTGCCAACCTGAATTCCTACAGGCTAGATGTGAGAGGCACATTCTGCTGCTTCCTCCCTTAGAGTTAAACTAGCTTCTGAAAGGTCAACCTCCGGGGAGTCTGTTTGGCAGAGATATAGAACACACTTTTCCAAGCCTGTTGGAAGGCCTTTGCAGTTTCATTTCGTGTCTAATTTCCCAAACCAAACTGCTTGCAGCTCTAACTCCCTTCTAACTACCACTTCTTCGGTTCTGTGAGATATGCTGGATTGTAAACGGAGAAGCTTCTCTGACGCTTTTTCACAGAGATTTTGAAACTGAAATCTCCCATGCCGTTTCCACCATAGGCAGCAATGGGCTTCCCCATACAACTTGCCAACCTGAATTCCTACAGGCTAGATGTGAGAGGCACATTCTGCTGCTTCCTCCCTTAGAGATAACTAGCTTCTGAAAGCTCAACCTCCGGGGAGTCTGTTTGGCAGAGATATAGAACACACTTTTCCAAGCCTGTTGGAAGGCACTTGCAGTTTCATTTCGCGTCTAATTTCCCAAACCAAACTGCTTGCAGCTCTAACTCCCTTCTAACTACCACTTCTTCGGTTCAGTGAGATATGCTGGATTCTAAACGGAGAAGCTTCTCTGACGCTTTTTCACAGAGATTTTGAAACTGAAATCTCCCATGCCGTTTCCACCATAGGCAGCAATGGGCTTCCCCATAGAACTTGCCAACCTGAATTCCTACAGGCTAGAGGTGAGAGGCACATTCTGCTGCTTGCTCCCTTAGAGTTAAACTAGCTTCTGTAAGCTCACCCTCCGGGGAGTCTGTTTGGCAGAGATATAGAACACAATTTTCCAAGCCTGTTGGAAGGCCTTTGCAGTTTCATTTCGCGTCTAATTTCCCAAACCAAACTGCTTGCAGCTCTAACTCCCTTCTAACTACCACTTCTTCGGTTCAGTGAGATATGCTGGATTCTAAACGGAGAAGCTTCTCTGACACTTTTTCACAGAGATTTTGAAACTGAAATCTCCCATGCCGTTTCCACCATAGGCAGCAATGGGCTTCCCCATAGAACTTGCCAACCTGAATTCCTACAGGCTAGATGTGAGAGGCACATTCTGCTGCTTCCTCCCTTAGAGTTAAACTAGCTTCTGAAAGGTCAACCTCCGGGGAGTCTGTTTGGCAGAGATATAGAACACACTTTTCCAAGCCTGTTGGAAGGCCTTTGCAGTTTCATTTCGTGTCTAATTTCCCAAACCAAACTGCTTGCAGCTCTAACTCCCTTCTAACTACCACTTCTTCGGTTCTGTGAGATATGCTGGATTGTAAACGGAGAATCTTCTCTGACGCTTTTTCACAGAGATTTTGAAACTGAAATCTCCCATGCCGTTTCCACCATAGGCAGCAATGGGCTTCCCCATACAACTTGCCAACCTGAATTCCTACAGGCTAGATGTGAGAGGCACATTCTGCTGCTTCCTCCCTTAGAGATAACTAGCTTCTGAAAGCTCAACCTCCGGGGAGTCTGTTTGGCAGAGATATAGAACACACTTTTCCAAGCCTGTTGGAAGGCACTTGCAGTTTCATTTCGCGTCTAATTTCCCAAACCAAACTGCTTGCAGCTCTAACTCCCTTCTAACTACCACTTCTTCGGTTCTGTGAGATATGCTGGATTCTAAACGGAGAAGCTTCTCTGACGCTTTTTCACAGAGATTTTGAAACTGAAATCTCCCATGCCGTTTCCACCATAGGCAGCAATGGGCTTCCCCATAGAACTTGCCAACCTGAATTCCTACAGGCTAGATGTGAGAGGCACATTCTGCTGCTTCCTCCCTTGGAGTTAAACTAGCTTCTGAAAGCTCAACCTCCGGGGAGTCTGTTTGGCAGAGATATAGAACACACTTTTCCAAGCCTGTTGGAAGGCACTTGCAGTTTCATTTCGCGTCTAATTTCCCAAACCAAACTGCTTGCAGCTCTAACTCCCTTCTAACTACCACTTCTTCGGTTCAGTGAGATATGCTGGATTCTAAACGGAGAAGCTTCTCTGACGCTTTTTCACAGAGATTTTGAAACTGAAATCTCCCATGCCGTTTCCACCATAGGCAGCAATGGGCTTCCCCATAGAACTTGCCAACCTGAATTCCTACAGGCTAGATGTGAGAGGCACATTCTGCTGCTTCCTCCCTTAGAGTTAAACTTGCTTCTGAAAGCTCAACCTCCGGGGAGTCTGTTTGGCAGAGATATAGAACACAATTTTCCACGCCTGTTGGAAGGCCTTTGCAGTTTCATTTCGCGTCTAATTTCCCAAACCAAACTGCTTGCAGCTCTAACTCCCTTCTAACTACCACTTCTTCGGTTCTGTGAGATATGCTGGATTCTAAACGGAGAAGCTTCTCTGACGCTTTTTCACAGAGATTTTGAAACTGAAATCTCCCATGCCGTTTCCACCATAGGCAGCAATGGGCTTCCCCATAGAACTTGCCAACCTGAATTCCTACAGGCTAGAGGTGAGAGGCACATTCTGCTGCTTGCTCACTTAGAGATAAACTAGCTTCTGTAAGCTCACCCTCCGGGGAGTCTGTTTGGCAGAGATATAGAACACAATTTTCCAAGCCTGTTGGAAGGCCTTTGCAGTTTCATTTCGCGTCTAATTTCCCAAACCAAACTGCTTGCAGCTCTAACTCCCTTCTAACTACCACTTCTTCGGTTCTGTGAGATATGCTGGATTCGAAACGGAGAAGCTTCTCTGACGCTGTTTCACAGAGATTTTGAAACTGAAATCTCCCATGCCGTTTCCACCATAGGCAGCAATGGGCTTCCCCATAGAACTTGCCAACCTGAATTCCTACAGGCTAGATGTGAGAGGCACATTCTGCTGCTTCCTCCCTTAGAGATAACTAGCTTCTGAAAGCTCAACCTCCGGGGAGTCTGTTTGGCAGAGATATAGAACACACTTTTCCAAGCCTGTTGGAAGGCACTTGCAGTTTCATTTCGCGTCTAATTTCCCAAACCAAACTGCTTGCAGCTCTAACTCCCTTCTAACTACCACTTCTTCGGTTCTGTGAGATATGCTGGATTCTAAACGGAGAAGCTTCTCTGACGCTTTTTCACAGAGATTTTGAAACTGAAATCTCCCATGCCGTTTCCACCATAGGCAGCAATGGGCTTCCCCATAGAACTTGCCAACCTGAATTCCTACAGGCTAGATGTGAGAGGCACATTCTGCTGCTTCCTCCCTTACAGTTAAACTTGCTTCTGAAACCCCAACCTCCGGGGAGTCTGTTTGGCAGAGATATAGAACACACTTTTCCAAGCCTGTGGGAAGGCATTTGCAGTGTCATTTCGCGTCTAATTTCCCAAACCAAACTGCTTGCAGCTCTAACTCCCTTCTACTACCACTTCTTCGGTTCAGTGAGATATGCTGGATTCTAAACGGGGAAGCTTCTCTGACGGTTTTTCACAGATATTTTGAAACTGAAATTTCCAAACCCGTTTCCAACGAAGGCGCCAATGGGCTTCCCCATAGAACTTGCCAGCCTGAATTCCTACAGGCTAGATGTGAGAGGCACATTCTGCTGCTTCCTCCCTTAGAGGTAAACTAGCTTCTGAAAGCTCAACCTCCGGGGAGTCTGTTTGGCAGAGATATAGAACACACTTTTCCAAGCCTGTTGGAAGGCACTGGCAGTTTCATTTCGCGTCTAATATCCCAAACTACACTGCTTGCTGTTCTAAATCCCTTCTAACTGCCACTTCTTCGGTTCAGTGAGATATGCTGGATTCTAAACGGGGAAGCTTCTCTGACGCTTTTTCACAGAGATTTTGAAACTGAAATCTCCCATGCCGTTTCCACCATAGGCAGCAATGGGCTTCCCCATAGAACTTGCCAACCTGAATTCCTACAGGCTAGATGTGAGAGGCACATTCTGCTGCTTCCTCCCTTAGAGTTAAACTAGCTTCTGAAAGCTCAACCTCCGGGGAGTCTGTTTGGCAGAGATATAGAACACACTTTTCCAAGCCTGTTGGAAGGCACTTGCAGTTTCATTTCGCGTCTAATTTCCCAAACCAAACTGCTTGCAGCTCTAACTCCCTTGTAACTACCACTTCTTCGGTTCAGTGAGATATGCTGGATTCTAAACGGGGAAGCTTCTCTGACGCTTTTTCACAGAGATTTTGAAACTGAAATCTCCCATGCCGTTTCCACCATAGGCAGCAATGGGCTTCCCCGTACAACTTGCCAACCTGAATTCCTGCAGGCTAGATGTGAAAGGCACATTCTGCTGCTTCCTCCCTTAGAGTTAAACTAGCTTCTGAAAGCTCAACCTCCGGGGAGTCTGTTTGGCAGAGATATAGAACACACTTTTCCAAGCCTGTTCTAAGGCATTTGCAGTTTCATTTCGCGACTAATTTCCCAAACCAAACTGCTTGCAGCTCTAACTCCGTTCTAACTACCACTTCTTCGGTTCAGTGAGATATGCTGGATTCTAAAAGGAGAAGCTTCTCTGACGCTTTTTCACAGAGATTTTGAAACTGAAATGTCCCATGCCGTTTCCACCATAGGCAGCAATGGGCTTCCCCATAGAACTTGCCAACCTGAATTCCTACAGGCTAGATGTGAGAGGCACATTCTGCTGCTTCCTCCCTTAGAGTTAAACTTGCTTCTGAAAGCTCAACCTCCGGGGAGTCTGTTTGGCAGAGATATAGAACACAATTTTCCACGCCTGTTGGAAGGCCTTTGCAGTTTCATTTCGCGTCTAATTTCCCAAACCAAACTGCTTGCAGCTCTAACTCCCTTCTAACTACCACTTCTTCGGTTCTGTGAGATATGCTGGATTCTAAACGGAGAAGCTTCTCTGACGCTTTTTCACAGAGATTTTGAAACTGAAATCTCCCATGCCGTTTCCACCATAGGCAGCAATGGGCTTCCCCATAGAACTTGCCAACCTGAATTCCTACAGGCTAGAGGTGAGAGGCACATTCTGCTGCTTGCTCCCTTAGAGTTAAACTAGCTTCTGTAATCTCACCCTCCGGGGAGTCTGTTTGGCAGAGATATAGAACACAATTTTCCAAGCCTGTTGGAAGGCATTTGCAGTTTCATTTCGCGTCTAATTTCCCAAACCAAACTGCTTGCAGCTCTAACTCCCTTCTAACTACCACTTCTTCGGTTCAGTGAGATATGCTGGATTCTAAACGGAGAAGCTTCTCTGACACTTTTTCACAGAGATTTTGAAACTGAAATCTCCCATGCCGTTTCCACCATAGGCAGCAATGGGCTTCCCCATAGAACTTGCCAACCTGAATTCCTACAGGCTAGATGTGAGAGGCACATTCTGCTGCTTCCTCCCTTAGTGTTAAACTAGCTTCTGAAAGCTCAACCTCCGGGGAGTCTGTTTGGCAGAGATATAGAACACACTTTTCCAAGCCTGTTGGAAGGCCTTTGCAGTTTCATTTCGTGTCTAATTTCCCAAACCAAACTGCTTGCAGCTCTAACTCCCTTCTAACTACCACTTCTTCGGTTCTGTGAGATATGCTGGATTGTAAACGGAGAAGCTTCTCTGACGCTTTTTCACAGAGATTTTGAAACTGAAATCTCCCATGCCGTTTCCACCATAGGCAGCAATGGGCTTCCCCATACAACTTGCCAACCTGAATTCCTACAGGCTAGATGTGAGAGGCACATTCTGCTGCTTCCTCCCTTAGAGATAACTAGCTTCTGAAAGCTCAACCTCCGGGGAGTCTGTTTGGCAGAGATATAGAACACACTTTTCCAAGCCTGTTGGAAGGCACTTGCAGTTTCATTTCGCGTCTAATTTCCCAAACCAAACTGCTTGCAGCTCTAACTCCCTTCTAACTACCACTTCTTCGGTTCTGTGAGATATGCTGGATTCTAAACGGAGAAGCTTCTCTGACGCTTTTTCACAGAGATTTTGAAACTGAAATCTCCCATGCCGTTTCCACCATAGGCAGCAATGGGCTTCCCCATAGAACTTGCCAACCTGAATTCCTACAGGCTAGATGTGAGAGGCACATTCTGCTGCTTCCTCCCTTGGAGTTAAACTAGCTTCTGAAAGCTCAACCTCCGGGGAGTCTGTTTGGCAGAGATATAGAACACACTTTTCCAAGCCTGTTGGAAGGCACTTGCAGTTTCATTTCGCGTCTAATTTCCCAAACCAAACTGCTTGCAGCTCTAACTCCCTTCTAACTACCACTTCTTCGGTTCTGTGAGATATGCTGGATTCTAAACGGAGAAGCTTCTCTGACGCTTTTTCACAGAGATTTTGAAACTGAAATCTCCCATGCCGTTTCCACCATAGGCAGCAATGGGCTTCCCCATAGAACTTGCCAACCTGAATTCCTACAGGCTAGATGTGAGAGGCACATTCTGCTGCTTCCTCCCTTAGAGTTAAACTTGCTTCTGAAAGCTCAACCTCCGGGGAGTCTGTTTGGCAGAGATATAGAACACAATTTTCCACGCCTGTTGGAAGGCCTTTGCAGTTTCATTTCGCGTCTAATTTCCCAAACCAAACTGCTTGCAGCTCTAACTCCCTTCTAACTACCACTTCTTCGGTTCTGTGAGATATGCTGGATTCTAAACGGAGAAGCTTCTCTGACGCTTTTTCACAGAGATTTTGAAACTGAAATCTCCCATGCCGTTTCCACCATAGGCAGCAATGGGCTTCCCCATAGAACTTGCCAACCTGAATTCCTACAGGCTAGAGGTGAGAGGCACATTCTGCTGCTTGCTCCCTTAGAGATAAACTAGCTTCTGTAAGCTCACCCTCCGGGGAGTCTGTTTGGCAGAGATATAGAACACAATTTTCCAAGCCTGTTGGAAGGCCTTTGCAGTTTCATTTCGCGTCTAATTTCCCAAACCAAACTGCTTGCAGCTCTAACTCCCTTCTAACTACCACTTCTTCGGTTCTGTGAGATATGCTGGATTCGAAACGGAGAAGCTTCTCTGACGCTGTTTCACAGAGATTTTGAAACTGAAATCTCCCATGCCGTTTCCACCATAGGCAGCAATGGGCTTCCCCATAGAACTTGCCAACCTGAATTCCTACAGGCTAGATGTGAGAGGCACATTCTGCTGCTTCCTCCCTTAGAGATAACTAGCTTCTGAAAGCTCAACCTCCGGGGAGTCTGTTTGGCAGAGATATAGAACACACTTTTCCAAGCCTGTTGGAAGGCACTTGCAGTTTCATTTCGCGTCTAATTTCCCAAACCAAACTGCTTGCAGCTCTAACTCCCTTCTAACTACCACTTCTTCGGTTCTGTGAGATATGCTGGATTCTAAACGGAGAAGCTTCTCTGACGCTTTTTCACAGAGATTTTGAAACTGAAATCTCCCATGCCGTTTCCACCATAGGCAGCAATGGGCTTCCCCATAGAACTTGCCAACCTGAATTCCTACAGGCTAGATGTGAGAGGCACATTCTGCTGCTTCCTCCCTTACAGTTAAACTTGCTTCTGAAACCCCAACCTCCGGGGAGTCTGTTTGGCAGAGATATAGAACACACTTTTCCAAGCCTGTGGGAAGGCATTTGCAGTGTCATTTCGCGTCTAATTTCCCAAACCAAACTGCTTGCAGCTCTAACTCCCTTCTGCTACCACTTCTTCGGTTCAGTGAGATATGCTGGATTCTAAACGGGGAAGCTTCTCTGACGGTTTTTCACAGATATTTTGAAACTGAAATTTCCAAACCCGTTTCCAACGAAGGCGCCAATGGGCTTCCCCATAGAACTTGCCAGCCTGAATTCCTACAGGCTAGATGTGAGAGGCACATTCTGCTGCTTCCTCCCTTAGAGGTAAACTAGCTTCTGAAAGCTCAACCTCCGGGGAGTCTGTTTGGCAGAGATATAGAACACACTTTTCCAAGCCTGTTGGAAGGCACTGGCAGTTTCATTTCGCGTCTAATATCCCAAACTACACTGCTTGCTGTTCTAAATCCCTTCTAACTGCCACTTCTTCGGTTCAGTGAGATATGCTGGATTCTAAACGGGGAAGCTTCTCTGACGCTTTTTCACAGAGATTTTGAAACTGAAATCTCCCATGCCGTTTCCACCATAGGCAGCAATGGGCTTCCCCATAGAACTTGCCAACCTGAATTCCTACAGGCTAGATGTGAGAGGCACATTCTGCTGCTTCCTCCCTTAGAGTTAAACTAGCTTCTGAAAGCTCAACCTCCGGGGAGTCTGTTTGGCAGAGATATAGAACACACTTTTCCAAGCCTGTTGGAAGGCGCTTGCAGTTTCATTTCGCGTCTAATTTCCCAAACCAAACTGCTTGCAGCTCTAACTCCCTTCTAACTACCACTTCTTCGGTTCTGTGAGATATGCTGGATTCTAAACGGAGAAGCTTCTCTGACGCTTTTTCACAGAGATTTTGAAACTGAAATCTCCCATGCCGTTTCCACCATAGGCAGCAATGGGCTTCCCCATAGAACTTGCCAACCTGAATTCCTACAGGCTAGATGTGAGAGGCACATTCTGCTGCTTCCTCCCTTAGAGTTAAACTTGCTTCTGAAAGCTCAACCTCCGGGGAGTCTGTTTGGCAGAGATATAGAACACACTTTTCCAAGCCTGTGGGAAGGCAGTTGCAGTGTCATTTCGCGTCTAATTTCCCAAACCAAACTGCTTGCAGCTCTAACTCCCTTCTACTACCACTTCTTCGGTTCAGTGAGATATGCTGGATTCTAAACGGGGAAGCTTCTCTGACGCTTTTTCACAGAGATTTTGAAACTGAAATTTCCAAACCCGTTTCCAACGAAGGCGCCAATGGGCTTCCCCATACAACTTGCCAGCCTGAATTCCTACAGGCTAGATGTGAGAGGCACATTCTGCTGCTTCCTCCCTTAGAGTTAAACTAGCTTCTGAAAGCTCAACGTCCGGGGAGTCTGTTTGGCAGAGATATAGAACACACTTTTCCAAGCCTGTTGGAAGGCACTTGCAGTTTCATTTCGCGTCTAATATCCCAAACTACACTGCTTGCAGCTCTAAATCCCTTCTAACTGCCACTTCTTCGGTTCAGTGAGATATGCTGGATTCTAAACGGGGAAGCTTCTCTGACGCTTTTTCACAGAGATTTTGAAACTGAACTCTCCCATGCCGTTTCCAACATAGGTAGCAATGGGCTTCCCCATAGAACTTGCCAACCTGAATTCCTACAGGCTAGATGTGAGAGGCACATTCAGCGGCTTCCACCATAAGAGTTAAACTTGCTTCTGAAAGCTGAACCTCTGGGGAGTCTGTTTGGCAGAGATATAGAACACACTTTTCCAAGCCTGTTGGAAGGCCTTTGCACTGTGATTTCTTGTCTAATTTCCCAAACCAAACTGCTTGCAGCTCTAACTCCCTTCTAACTACCACTTCTTCGGTTCTGTGAGATATGCTGGATTCTAAACGGAGAAGCTTCTCTGACGCTTTTTCACAGAGATTTTGAAACTGAAATCTCCCATGCCCTTTCCACCATAGGGAGCAATGGGCTTCCCCATAGAACTTGCCAACCTGAATTCCTACAGGCTAGATGTGAGAGGCACATTCTGCTGCTTCGTCCCTTAGAGTTAAACTTGCTTCTGAAAGCTCACCCTCCGGGGAGTCTGTTTGGCAGAGATATAGAACACACTTTTCCAAGCCTGTTGGAAGGCCTTTGCAGTGTCATTTCGCGTCTAATTTCCCAAACGAAACTGCTTGCAGCTCTAACTCCCTTCTAACTACCACTTGTTCGGTTCTGTGAGATATGCTGGATTCTAAGCAGAGAAGCTTCTCTGACGCTTTTTCACAGAGATTTTGAAACTGAAATCTCCCATGCCGTTTCCACCATAGGCAGCAATGGGCTTCCCCATAGAACTTGCCAACCTGAATTCCTACAGGCTAGATGTGAGAGGCACATTCTGCTGCTTCCTCCCTTAGAGTTAAACTTGCTTCTGAAAGCTCAACCTCCGGGGAGTCTGTTTGGCAGAGATATAGAACACACTTTTCCAAGCCTGTTGGAAGGCATTTGCAGTGTCATTTCGCGTCTAATTTCCCATACCAAACTGCTTGCAGCTCTAACTCCCTTCTACTACCACTTTTTCGGTTCACTGAGATATGCTGGATTCTAAACGGGGAAGCTTCTCTGACGCTTTTTCACAGAGATTTTGAAACTGAAATTTCCAAACCCGTTTCCAACGAAGGCGCCAACGGGCTTCCCCATAGAACTTGGCAACCTGAATTCCTACAGGCTAGATGTGAGAGGCACATTCTGCTGCTTCCTCCCTTAGAGTTAAACTAGCTTCTGAAAGCTCAACCTCCGGGGAGTCTGTTTGGCAGAGATATAGAACACACTTTTCCAAGCCTGTTGGAAGGCCTTTGCAGTTTCATTTCGCGTCTAATTTCCCAAACCAAACTGCTTGCAGCTCTAACTCCCTTCTAACTACCACTTCTTCGGTTCAGTGAGATATGCTGGATTCTAAACGGAGAAGCTTCTCTGACACTTTTTCACAGAGATTTTGAAACTGAAATCTCCCATGCCGTTTCCACCATAGGCAGCAATGGGCTTCCCCATAGAACTTGCCAACCTGAATTCCTACAGGCTAGATGTGAGAGGCACATTCTGCTGCTTCCTCCCTTAGAGTTAAACTAGCTTCTGAAAGCTCAACCTCCGGGGAGTCTGTTTGGCAGAGATATAGAACACACTTTTCCAAGCCTGTTGGAAGGCCTTTGCAGTTTCATTTCGTGTCTAATTTCCCAAACCAAACTGCTTGCAGCTCTAACTCCCTTCTAACTACCACTTCTTCGGTTCTGTGAGATATGCTGGATTGTAAACGGAGAAGCTTCTCTGACGCTTTTTCACAGAGATTTTGAAACTGAAATCTCCCATGCCGTTTCCACCATAGGCAGCAATGGGCTTCCCCATACAACTTGCCAACCTGAATTCCTACAGGCTAGATGTGAGAGGCACATTCTGCTGCTTCCTCCCTTAGAGATAACTAGCTTCTGAAAGCTCAACCTCCGGGGAGTCTGTTTGGCAGAGATATAGAACACACTTTTCCAAGCCTGTTGGAAGGCACTTGCAGTTTCATTTCGCGTCTAATTTCCCAAACCAAACTGCTTGCAGCTCTAACTCCCTTCTAACTACCACTTCTTCGGTTCTGTGAGATATGCTGGATTCTAAACGGAGAAGCTTCTCTGACGCTTTTTCACAGAGATTTAGAAACTGAAATCTCCCATGCCGTTTCCACCATAGGCAGCAATGGGCTTCCCCATAGAACTTGCCAACCTGAATTCCTACAGGCTAGATGTGAGAGGCACATTCTGCTGCTTCCTCCCTTAGAGTTAAACTAGTTTCTGAAAGCTCAACCTCCGGGGAGTCTGTTTGGCAGAGATATAGAACACACTTTTCCAAGCCTGTTGGAAGGCACTTGCAGTTTCATTTCGCGTCTAATTTCCCAAACCAAACTGCTTGCAGCTCTAACTCCCTTCTAACTACCACTTCTTCGGTTCTGTGAGATATGCTGGATTCTAAACGGAGAAGCTTCTCTGACGCTTTTTCACAGAGATTTTGAAACTGAAATCTCCCATGCCGTTTCCACCATAGGCAGCAATGGGCTTCCCCATAGAACTTGCCAACCTGAATTCCTACAGGCTAGATGTGAGAGGCACATTCTGCTGCTTCCTCCCTTAGAGTTAAACTAGCTTCTGAAAGCTCAACCTCCGGGGAGTCTGTTTGGCAGAGATATAGAACACACTTTTCCAAGCCTGTTGGAAGGCACTTGCAGTTTCATTTCGCGTCTAATTTCCCAAACCAAACTGCTTGCAGCTCTAACTCCCTTCTAACTACCACTTCTTCGGTTCTGTGAGATATGCTGGATTCGAAACGGAGAAGCTTCTCTGACGCTTTTTCACAGAGATTTTGAAACTGAAATCTCCCATGCCGTTTCCACCATAGGCAGCAATGGGCTTCCCCATAGAACTTGCCAACCTGAATTCCTACAGGCTAGATGTGAGAGGCACATTCTGCTGCTTCCTCCCTTAGAGTTAAACTTGCTTCTGAAAGCTCAACCTCCGGGGAGTCTGTTTGGCAGAGATATAGAACACAATTTTCCACGCCTGTTGGAAGGCCTTTGCAGTTTCATTTTGCGTCTAATTTCCCAAACCAAACTGCTTGCAGCTCTAACTCCCTTCTAACTACCACTTCTTCGGTTCTGTGAGATATGCTGGATTCTAAACGGAGAAGCTTCTCTGACGCTTTTTCACAGAGATTTTGAAACTGAAATCTCCCATGCCGTTTCCACCATAGGCAGCAATGGGCTTCCCCATAGAACTTGCCAACCTGAATTCCTACAGGCTAGAGGTGAGAGGCACATTCTGCTGCTTGCTCCCTTAGAGTTAAACTAGCTTCTGTAAGCTCACCCTCCGGGGAGTCTGTTTGGCAGAGATATAGAACACAATTTTCCAAGCCTGTTGGAAGGCCTTTGCAGTTTCATTTCGCGTCTAATTTCCCAAACCAAACTGCTTGCAGCTCTAACTCCCTTCTAACTACCACTTCTTCGGTTCTGTGAGATATGCTGGATTCTAAACGGAGAAGCTTCTCTGACGCTCTTTCACAGAGATTTTGAAACTGAAATTTCCAAACCCGTTTCCAACGAAGGCGCCAAAGGGCTTCCCCATAGAACTGGCCAACCTGAATTCCTACAGGCTAGATGTGAGAGGCACATTTTGCTGCTTCCTCCCTTAGAGTTAAACTAGCTTCTGAAAGCTCAACCTCCTGGGAGTCTGTTTGGCAGAGATATAGAACACAATTTTCCAAGCCTGTTGGAAGGCCTTTGCAGTGTCATTTCGCGTCTAATTTCCCAAACCAAACTGCTTGCAGCTCTAACTCCCTTCTAACTACCACTTCTTCGGTTCAGTGAGATATGCTGGATTCTAAACGGAGAAGCTTCTCTGACGCTTTTTCACAGATTTTTGAAACTGAAATCTCCCATGCCGTTTCCACCATAGGCAGCAATGGGCTTCCCCATAGAACTTGCCAACCTGAATTCCTACAGGCTAGATGTGAGAGGCACATTCTGCTGCTTCCTCCCTTAGAGTTAAACTAGCTTCTGAAAGCTCAACCTCCGGGGAGTTTGTTTGGCAGAGATATAGAACACACTTTTCCAAGCCTGTTGGAAGGCATTTGCAGTTTCATTTCGCGTCTAATTTCCCAAACCAAACTGCTTGCAGCTCTAACTCCCTTCTAACTACCACTTCTTCGGTTCAGTGAGATATGCTGGATTCTAAACGGAGAAGCTTCTCTGACGCTTTTTCACAGAGATTTTGAAACTGAAATTTCCAAAACCGTTTCCAACGAAGGCGCCAATGGGCTTCTCCATAGAACTTGCCAACCTGAATTCCTACAGGCTAGATGTGAGAGGCACATTCTGCTGCTTCCTCCCTTAGAGTTAAACTTGCTTCTGAAAGCTCAACCTCCGGGGAGTCTGTTTGGCAGAGATATAGAACACACTTTTCCAAGCCTGTTGGAAGGCATTTGCAGTTTCATTTCGCGTCTAATTTCCCAAACCAAACTGCTTGCAGCTCTAACTCCCTTCTAACTACCACTTCTTCGGTTCAGTGAGATATGCTGGATTCTAAACGGAGAAGCTTCTCTGACGCTTTTTCACAGAGATTTTGAAACTGAAATCTCCCATGCCGTTTCCACCATAGGCAGCAATGGGCTTCCCCATAGAACTTGCCAACCTGAATTCCTACAGGCTAGATGTGAGAGGCACATTCTGCTGCTTCCTCCCTAAGAGTTAAGCTTGCTTCTGAAAGCTCAACCTCCGGGGAGTCTGTTTGGCAGAGATATAGAACACAATTTTCCAAGCCTGTTGGAAGGCCTTTGCAGTTTCATTTCGCGTCTAATTTCCCAAACCAAACTGCTTGCAGCTCTAACTCCCTTCTAACTACCACTTCTTCGGTTCAGTGAGATATGCTGGATTCTAAACGGAGAAGCTTCTGTGACGCTTTTTCACAGAGATTTTGAAACTGAAATCTCCCATGCCGTTTCCACCATAGGCAGCAATGGGCTTCCCCATAGAACTTGCCATCCTGAATTCCTACAGGCTAGATGTGAGAGGCACATTCTGCTGCTTCCTCCCTAAGAGTTAAGCTTGTTTCTGAAAGCTCAACCTCCGGGGAGTCTGTTTGGCAGAGATATAGAACACACTTTTCCAAGCCTGTTGGAAGGCCTTTGCAGTTTCATTTCGCGTCTTATTTCCCAAACCAAACTGCTTGCAGCTCTAACTCCCTTCTAACTACCACTTCTTCGGTTCAGTGAGATATGCTGGATTCTAAACGGAGAAGCTTCTCTGACGCTTTTTCAGAGAGATTTTGAAGCTGAAATTTCCAAACCCGTTTCCAACGAAGGCGCCAATGGGCTTCTCCATAGAACTTGCCAACCTGAATTCCTAAAGGCTAGATGTGAGAGGCACATTCTGCTGCTTCCTCCCTTAGAGTTAAGCTTGCTTCTGAAAGCTCAACCTCCGGGGAGTCTGTTTGGCAGAGATATAGAACACACTTTTCCAAGCCTGTTGGAAGGCATTTGCAGTTTCATTTCACGTCTAATTTCCCAAACCAAACTGCTTTCAGCTCTAACTCCCTTCTAACTACCACTTCTTCGGTTCAGTGAGATATGCTGGATTCTAAACGGAGAAGCTTCTCTGACGCTTTTTCACAGAGATATTGATACTGAAATTTCCAAACCCGTTTCCAACGAAGGCGCCAATGGGCTTCCCCATAGAACTTGCCAACCTGAATTCCTAAAGGCTAGATGTGAGAGGCACATTCTGCTGCTTCCTCCCTTAGAGTTAAACTTGCTTCTGAAAGCTCAACCTCCGGGGAGTCTGTTTGGCAGAGATATAGAACACACTTTTCCAAGCCTCTTGGAAGGCATTTGCAGTGTCATTTCGCATCTAATTTCCCAAATCAAACTGCTTGCAGCTCTAACTGCCTTCTAACTACCACTTCTTCGGTTCAGTGAGATATGCTGGATTCTAAACGGAGAAGCTTCTGTGACGCTTTTTCACAGAGATTTTAAAACTGAAATCTCCCATGCCGTTTCCACCATAGGCAGCAATAGGCTTCCCCATAGAACTTGCCAACCTGAATTCCTACAGGCTAGATGTGAGAGGCACATTCTGCTGCTTCCTCCCTAAGATTTAAGCTTGCTTCTGAAAGCTCAACCTCCGGGGAGTCTGTTTGGCAGAGATATAGAACACACTTTTCCAAGCCTCTTGGAAGGCCTTTGCAGTTTCATTTCGCGTCTTATTTCCCAAACCAAACTGCTTGCAGCTCTAACTCCCTTCTAACTACCACTTCTTCGGTTCAGTGAGATATGCTGGATTCTAAACGGAGAAGCTTCTCTGACGCTTTTTCACAGAGATTTTGAAGCTGAAATTTCCAAACCCGTTTCCAACGAAGGCGCCAATGGGCTTCCCCATAGAACTTGCCAACCTGAATTCCTACAGGCTAGATGTGAGAGGCACATTCTGCTGCTTCCTCCCTTAGAGTTAAACTAGCTTCTGAAAGCTCAACCTCCGGGGAGTTTGTTTGGCAGAGATATAGAACACACTTTTCCAAGCCTGTAGGAAGGCATTTGCAGTTTCATTTCGCGTCTAATTTCCCAAACCAAACTGCTTGCAGCTCTAACTCCCTTCTAACTGCCACTTCTTCGGTTCAGTGAGATATGCTGGATTCTAAACGGAGAAGCTTCTCTGACACTTTTTCACAGAGATTTTGAAACTGAAATCTCCCATGCCGTTTCCACCATAGGCAGCAATGGGCTTCCCCATAGAACTTGCCAACCTGAATTCCTACAGGCTAGATGTGAGAGGCACATTCTGCTGCTTCCTCCCTTAGAGTTAAACTAGCTTCTGAAAGGTCAACCTCCGGGGAGTCTGTTTGGCAGAGATATAGAACACACTTTTCCAAGCCTGTTGGAAGGCCTTTGCAGTTTCATTTCGTGTCTAATTTCCCAAACCAAACTGCTTGCAGCTCTAACTCCCTTCTAACTACCACTTCTTCGGTTCTGTGAGATATGCTGGATTGTAAACGGAGAATCTTCTCTGACGCTTTTTCACAGAGATTTTGAAACTGAAATCTCCCATGCCGTTTCCACCATAGGCAGCAATGGGCTTCCCCATACAACTTGCCAACCTGAATTCCTACAGGCTAGATGTGAGAGGCACATTCTGCTGCTTCCTCCCTTAGAGATAACTAGCTTCTGAAAGCTCAACCTCCGGGGAGTCTGTTTGGCAGAGATATAGAACACACTTTTCCAAGCCTGTTGGAAGGCACTTGCAGTTTCATTTCGCGTCTAATTTCCCAAACCAAACTGCTTGCAGCTCTAACTCCCTTCTAACTACCACTTCTTCGGTTCTGTGAGATATGCTGGATTCTAAACGGAGAAGCTTCTCTGACGCTTTTTCACAGAGATTTTGAAACTGAAATCTCCCATGCCGTTTCCACCATAGGCAGCAATGGGCTTCCCCATAGAACTTGCCAACCTGAATTCCTACAGGCTAGATGTGAGAGGCACATTCTGCTGCTTCCTCCCTTGGAGTTAAACTAGCTTCTGAAAGCTCAACCTCCGGGGAGTCTGTTTGGCAGAGATATAGAACACACTTTTCCAAGCCTGTTGGAAGGCACTTGCAGTTTCATTTCGCGTCTAATTTCCCAAACCAAACTGCTTGCAGCTCTAACTCCCTTCTAACTACCACTTCTTCGGTTCTGTGAGATATGCTGGATTCTAAACGGAGAAGCTTCTCTGACGCTTTTTCACAGAGATTTTGAAACTGAAATCTCCCATGCCGTTTCCACCATAGGCAGCAATGGGCTTCCCCATAGAACTTGCCAACCTGAATTCCTACAGGCTAGATGTGAGAGGCACATTCTGCTGCTTCCTCCCTTAGAGTTAAACTTGCTTCTGAAAGCTCAACCTCCGGGGAGTCTGTTTGGCAGAGATATAGAACACAATTTTCCACGCCTGTTGGAAGGCCTTTGCAGTTTCATTTCGCGTCTAATTTCCCAAACCAAACTGCTTGCAGCTCTAACTCCCTTCTAACTACCACTTCTTCGGTTCTGTGAGATATGCTGGATTCTAAACGGAGAAGCTTCTCTGACGCTTTTTCACAGAGATTTTGAAACTGAAATCTCCCATGCCGTTTCCACCATAGGCAGCAATGGGCTTCCCCATAGAACTTGCCAACCTGAATTCCTACAGGCTAGAGGTGAGAGGCACATTCTGCTGCTTGCTCCCTTAGAGATAAACTAGCTTCTGTAAGCTCACCCTCCGGGGAGTCTGTTTGGCAGAGATATAGAACACAATTTTCCAAGCCTGTTGGAAGGCCTTTGCAGTTTCATTTCGCGTCTAATTTCCCAAACCAAACTGCTTGCAGCTCTAACTCCCTTCTAACTACCACTTCTTCGGTTCTGTGAGATATGCTGGATTCGAAACGGAGAAGCTTCTCTGACGCTGTTTCACAGAGATTTTGAAACTGAAATCTCCCATGCCGTTTCCACCATAGGCAGCAATGGGCTTCCCCATAGAACTTGCCAACCTGAATTCCTACAGGCTAGATGTGAGAGGCACATTCTGCTGCTTCCTCCCTTAGAGATAACTAGCTTCTGAAAGCTCAACCTCCGGGGAGTCTGTTTGGCAGAGATATAGAACACACTTTTCCAAGCCTGTTGGAAGGCACTTGCAGTTTCATTTCGCGTCTAATTTCCCAAACCAAACTGCTTGCAGCTCTAACTCCCTTCTAACTACCACTTCTTCGGTTCTGTGAGATATGCTGGATTCTAAACGGAGAAGCTTCTCTGACGCTTTTTCACAGAGATTTTGAAACTGAAATCTCCCATGCCGTTTCCACCATAGGCAGCAATGGGCTTCCCCATAGAACTTGCCAACCTGAATTCCTACAGGCTAGATGTGAGAGGCACATTCTGCTGCTTCCTCCCTTACAGTTAAACTTGCTTCTGAAACCCCAACCTCCGGGGAGTCTGTTTGGCAGAGATATAGAACACACTTTTCCAAGCCTGTGGGAAGGCATTTGCAGTGTCATTTCGCGTCTAATTTCCCAAACCAAACTGCTTGCAGCTCTAACTCCCTTCTGCTACCACTTCTTCGGTTCAGTGAGATATGCTGGATTCTAAACGGGGAAGCTTCTCTGACGGTTTTTCACAGATATTTTGAAACTGAAATTTCCAAACCCGTTTCCAACGAAGGCGCCAATGGGCTTCCCCATAGAACTTGCCAGCCTGAATTCCTACAGGCTAGATGTGAGAGGCACATTCTGCTGCTTCCTCCCTTAGAGGTAAACTAGCTTCTGAAAGCTCAACCTCCGGGGAGTCTGTTTGGCAGAGATATAGAACACACTTTTCCAAGCCTGTTGGAAGGCACTGGCAGTTTCATTTCGCGTCTAATATCCCAAACTACACTGCTTGCTGTTCTAAATCCCTTCTAACTGCCACTTCTTCGGTTCAGTGAGATATGCTGGATTCTAAACGGGGAAGCTTCTCTGACGCTTTTTCACAGAGATTTTGAAACTGAAATCTCCCATGCCGTTTCCACCATAGGCAGCAATGGGCTTCCCCATAGAACTTGCCAACCTGAATTCCTACAGGCTAGATGTGAGAGGCACATTCTGCTGCTTCCTCCCTTAGAGTTAAACTAGCTTCTGAAAGCTCAACCTCCGGGGAGTCTGTTTGGCAGAGATATAGAACACACTTTTCCAAGCCTGTTGGAAGGCGCTTGCAGTTTCATTTCGCGTCTAATTTCCCAAACCAAACTGCTTGCAGCTCTAACTCCCTTCTAACTACCACTTCTTCGGTTCTGTGAGATATGCTGGATTCTAAACGGAGAAGCTTCTCTGACGCTTTTTCACAGAGATTTTGAAACTGAAATCTCCCATGCCGTTTCCACCATAGGCAGCAATGGGCTTCCCCATAGAACTTGCCAACCTGAATTCCTACAGGCTAGATGTGAGAGGCACATTCTGCTGCTTCCTCCCTTAGAGTTAAACTTGCTTCTGAAAGCTCAACCTCCGGGGAGTCTGTTTGGCAGAGATATAGAACACACTTTTCCAAGCCTGTGGGAAGGCAGTTGCAGTGTCATTTCGCGTCTAATTTCCCAAACCAAACTGCTTGCAGCTCTAACTCCCTTCTACTACCACTTCTTCGGTTCAGTGAGATATGCTGGATTCTAAACGGGGAAGCTTCTCTGACGCTTTTTCACAGAGATTTTGAAACTGAAATTTCCAAACCCGTTTCCAACGAAGGCGCCAATGGGCTTCCCCATACAACTTGCCAGCCTGAATTCCTACAGGCTAGATGTGAGAGGCACATTCTGCTGCTTCCTCCCTTAGAGTTAAACTAGCTTCTGAAAGCTCAACGTCCGGGGAGTCTGTTTGGCAGAGATATAGAACACACTTTTCCAAGCCTGTTGGAAGGCACTTGCAGTTTCATTTCGCGTCTAATATCCCAAACTACACTGCTTGCAGCTCTAAATCCCTTCTAACTGCCACTTCTTCGGTTCAGTGAGATATGCTGGATTCTAAACGGGGAAGCTTCTCTGACGCTTTTTCACAGAGATTTTGAAACTGAACTCTCCCATGCCGTTTCCAACATAGGTAGCAATGGGCTTCCCCATAGAACTTGCCAACCTGAATTCCTACAGGCTAGATGTGAGAGGCACATTCAGCGGCTTCCACCATAAGAGTTAAACTTGCTTCTGAAAGCTGAACCTCTGGGGAGTCTGTTTGGCAGAGATATAGAACACACTTTTCCAAGCCTGTTGGAAGGCCTTTGCACTGTGATTTCTTGTCTAATTTCCCAAACCAAACTGCTTGCAGCTCTAACTCCCTTCTAACTACCACTTCTTCGGTTCTGTGAGATATGCTGGATTCTAAACGGAGAAGCTTCTCTGACGCTTTTTCACAGAGATTTTGAAACTGAAATCTCCCATGCCCTTTCCACCATAGGGAGCAATGGGCTTCCCCATAGAACTTGCCAACCTGAATTCCTACAGGCTAGATGTGAGAGGCACATTCTGCTGCTTCGTCCCTTAGAGTTAAACTTGCTTCTGAAAGCTCACCCTCCGGGGAGTCTGTTTGGCAGAGATATAGAACACACTTTTCCAAGCCTGTTGGAAGGCCTTTGCAGTGTCATTTCGCGTCTAATTTCCCAAACGAAACTGCTTGCAGCTCTAACTCCCTTCTAACTACCACTTGTTCGGTTCTGTGAGATATGCTGGATTCTAAGCAGAGAAGCTTCTCTGACGCTTTTTCACAGAGATTTTGAAACTGAAATCTCCCATGCCGTTTCCACCATAGGCAGCAATGGGCTTCCCCATAGAACTTGCCAACCTGAATTCCTACAGGCTAGATGTGAGAGGCACATTCTGCTGCTTCCTCCCTTAGAGTTAAACTTGCTTCTGAAAGCTCAACCTCCGGGGAGTCTGTTTGGCAGAGATATAGAACACACTTTTCCAAGCCTGTTGGAAGGCATTTGCAGTGTCATTTCGCGTCTAATTTCCCATACCAAACTGCTTGCAGCTCTAACTCCCTTCTACTACCACTTTTTCGGTTCACTGAGATATGCTGGATTCTAAACGGGGAAGCTTCTCTGACGCTTTTTCACAGAGATTTTGAAACTGAAATTTCCAAACCCGTTTCCAACGAAGGCGCCAACGGGCTTCCCCATAGAACTTGGCAACCTGAATTCCTACAGGCTAGATGTGAGAGGCACATTCTGCTGCTTCCTCCCTTAGAGTTAAACTAGCTTCTGAAAGCTCAACCTCCGGGGAGTCTGTTTGGCAGAGATATAGAACACACTTTTCCAAGCCTGTTGGAAGGCCTTTGCAGTTTCATTTCGCGTCTAATTTCCCAAACCAAACTGCTTGCAGCTCTAACTCCCTTCTAACTACCACTTCTTCGGTTCAGTGAGATATGCTGGATTCTAAACGGAGAAGCTTCTCTGACACTTTTTCACAGAGATTTTGAAACTGAAATCTCCCATGCCGTTTCCACCATAGGCAGCAATGGGCTTCCCCATAGAACTTGCCAACCTGAATTCCTACAGGCTAGATGTGAGAGGCACATTCTGCTGCTTCCTCCCTTAGAGTTAAACTAGCTTCTGAAAGCTCAACCTCCGGGGAGTCTGTTTGGCAGAGATATAGAACACACTTTTCCAAGCCTGTTGGAAGGCCTTTGCAGTTTCATTTCGTGTCTAATTTCCCAAACCAAACTGCTTGCAGCTCTAACTCCCTTCTAACTACCACTTCTTCGGTTCTGTGAGATATGCTGGATTGTAAACGGAGAAGCTTCTCTGACGCTTTTTCACAGAGATTTTGAAACTGAAATCTCCCATGCCGTTTCCACCATAGGCAGCAATGGGCTTCCCCATACAACTTGCCAACCTGAATTCCTACAGGCTAGATGTGAGAGGCACATTCTGCTGCTTCCTCCCTTAGAGATAACTAGCTTCTGAAAGCTCAACCTCCGGGGAGTCTGTTTGGCAGAGATATAGAACACACTTTTCCAAGCCTGTTGGAAGGCACTTGCAGTTTCATTTCGCGTCTAATTTCCCAAACCAAACTGCTTGCAGCTCTAACTCCCTTCTAACTACCACTTCTTCGGTTCTGTGAGATATGCTGGATTCTAAACGGAGAAGCTTCTCTGACGCTTTTTCACAGAGATTTAGAAACTGAAATCTCCCATGCCGTTTCCACCATAGGCAGCAATGGGCTTCCCCATAGAACTTGCCAACCTGAATTCCTACAGGCTAGATGTGAGAGGCACATTCTGCTGCTTCCTCCCTTAGAGTTAAACTAGTTTCTGAAAGCTCAACCTCCGGGGAGTCTGTTTGGCAGAGATATAGAACACACTTTTCCAAGCCTGTTGGAAGGCACTTGCAGTTTCATTTCGCGTCTAATTTCCCAAACCAAACTGCTTGCAGCTCTAACTCCCTTCTAACTACCACTTCTTCGGTTCTGTGAGATATGCTGGATTCTAAACGGAGAAGCTTCTCTGACGCTTTTTCACAGAGATTTTGAAACTGAAATCTCCCATGCCGTTTCCACCATAGGCAGCAATGGGCTTCCCCATAGAACTTGCCAACCTGAATTCCTACAGGCTAGATGTGAGAGGCACATTCTGCTGCTTCCTCCCTTAGAGTTAAACTAGCTTCTGAAAGCTCAACCTCCGGGGAGTCTGTTTGGCAGAGATATAGAACACACTTTTCCAAGCCTGTTGGAAGGCACTTGCAGTTTCATTTCGCGTCTAATTTCCCAAACCAAACTGCTTGCAGCTCTAACTCCCTTCTAACTACCACTTCTTCGGTTCTGTGAGATATGCTGGATTCGAAACGGAGAAGCTTCTCTGACGCTTTTTCACAGAGATTTTGAAACTGAAATCTCCCATGCCGTTTCCACCATAGGCAGCAATGGGCTTCCCCATAGAACTTGCCAACCTGAATTCCTACAGGCTAGATGTGAGAGGCACATTCTGCTGCTTCCTCCCTTAGAGTTAAACTTGCTTCTGAAAGCTCAACCTCCGGGGAGTCTGTTTGGCAGAGATATAGAACACAATTTTCCACGCCTGTTGGAAGGCCTTTGCAGTTTCATTTTGCGTCTAATTTCCCAAACCAAACTGCTTGCAGCTCTAACTCCCTTCTAACTACCACTTCTTCGGTTCTGTGAGATATGCTGGATTCTAAACGGAGAAGCTTCTCTGACGCTTTTTCACAGAGATTTTGAAACTGAAATCTCCCATGCCGTTTCCACCATAGGCAGCAATGGGCTTCCCCATAGAACTTGCCAACCTGAATTCCTACAGGCTAGAGGTGAGAGGCACATTCTGCTGCTTGCTCCCTTAGAGTTAAACTAGCTTCTGTAAGCTCACCCTCCGGGGAGTCTGTTTGGCAGAGATATAGAACACAATTTTCCAAGCCTGTTGGAAGGCCTTTGCAGTTTCATTTCGCGTCTAATTTCCCAAACCAAACTGCTTGCAGCTCTAACTCCCTTCTAACTACCACTTCTTCGGTTCTGTGAGATATGCTGGATTCTAAACGGAGAAGCTTCTCTGACGCTCTTTCACAGAGATTTTGAAACTGAAATTTCCAAACCCGTTTCCAACGAAGGCGCCAAAGGGCTTCCCCATAGAACTGGCCAACCTGAATTCCTACAGGCTAGATGTGAGAGGCACATTTTGCTGCTTCCTCCCTTAGAGTTAAACTAGCTTCTGAAAGCTCAACCTCCTGGGAGTCTGTTTGGCAGAGATATAGAACACAATTTTCCAAGCCTGTTGGAAGGCCTTTGCAGTGTCATTTCGCGTCTAATTTCCCAAACCAAACTGCTTGCAGCTCTAACTCCCTTCTAACTACCACTTCTTCGGTTCAGTGAGATATGCTGGATTCTAAACGGAGAAGCTTCTCTGACGCTTTTTCACAGATTTTTGAAACTGAAATCTCCCATGCCGTTTCCACCATAGGCAGCAATGGGCTTCCCCATAGAACTTGCCAACCTGAATTCCTACAGGCTAGATGTGAGAGGCACATTCTGCTGCTTCCTCCCTTAGAGTTAAACTAGCTTCTGAAAGCTCAACCTCCGGGGAGTTTGTTTGGCAGAGATATAGAACACACTTTTCCAAGCCTGTTGGAAGGCATTTGCAGTTTCATTTCGCGTCTAATTTCCCAAACCAAACTGCTTGCAGCTCTAACTCCCTTCTAACTACCACTTCTTCGGTTCAGTGAGATATGCTGGATTCTAAACGGAGAAGCTTCTCTGACGCTTTTTCACAGAGATTTTGAAACTGAAATTTCCAAAACCGTTTCCAACGAAGGCGCCAATGGGCTTCTCCATAGAACTTGCCAACCTGAATTCCTACAGGCTAGATGTGAGAGGCACATTCTGCTGCTTCCTCCCTTAGAGTTAAACTTGCTTCTGAAAGCTCAACCTCCGGGGAGTCTGTTTGGCAGAGATATAGAACACACTTTTCCAAGCCTGTTGGAAGGCATTTGCAGTTTCATTTCGCGTCTAATTTCCCAAACCAAACTGCTTGCAGCTCTAACTCCCTTCTAACTACCACTTCTTCGGTTCAGTGAGATATGCTGGATTCTAAACGGAGAAGCTTCTCTGACGCTTTTTCACAGAGATTTTGAAACTGAAATCTCCCATGCCGTTTCCACCATAGGCAGCAATGGGCTTCCCCATAGAACTTGCCAACCTGAATTCCTACAGGCTAGATGTGAGAGGCACATTCTGCTGCTTCCTCCCTAAGAGTTAAGCTTGCTTCTGAAAGCTCAACCTCCGGGGAGTCTGTTTGGCAGAGATATAGAACACAATTTTCCAAGCCTGTTGGAAGGCCTTTGCAGTTTCATTTCGCGTCTAATTTCCCAAACCAAACTGCTTGCAGCTCTAACTCCCTTCTAACTACCACTTCTTCGGTTCAGTGAGATATGCTGGATTCTAAACGGAGAAGCTTCTGTGACGCTTTTTCACAGAGATTTTGAAACTGAAATCTCCCATGCCGTTTCCACCATAGGCAGCAATGGGCTTCCCCATAGAACTTGCCATCCTGAATTCCTACAGGCTAGATGTGAGAGGCACATTCTGCTGCTTCCTCCCTAAGAGTTAAGCTTGTTTCTGAAAGCTCAACCTCCGGGGAGTCTGTTTGGCAGAGATATAGAACACACTTTTCCAAGCCTGTTGGAAGGCCTTTGCAGTTTCATTTCGCGTCTTATTTCCCAAACCAAACTGCTTGCAGCTCTAACTCCCTTCTAACTACCACTTCTTCGGTTCAGTGAGATATGCTGGATTCTAAACGGAGAAGCTTCTCTGACGCTTTTTCAGAGAGATTTTGAAGCTGAAATTTCCAAACCCGTTTCCAACGAAGGCGCCAATGGGCTTCTCCATAGAACTTGCCAACCTGAATTCCTAAAGGCTAGATGTGAGAGGCACATTCTGCTGCTTCCTCCCTTAGAGTTAAGCTTGCTTCTGAAAGCTCAACCTCCGGGGAGTCTGTTTGGCAGAGATATAGAACACACTTTTCCAAGCCTGTTGGAAGGCATTTGCAGTTTCATTTCACGTCTAATTTCCCAAACCAAACTGCTTTCAGCTCTAACTCCCTTCTAACTACCACTTCTTCGGTTCAGTGAGATATGCTGGATTCTAAACGGAGAAGCTTCTCTGACGCTTTTTCACAGAGATATTGATACTGAAATTTCCAAACCCGTTTCCAACGAAGGCGCCAATGGGCTTCCCCATAGAACTTGCCAACCTGAATTCCTAAAGGCTAGATGTGAGAGGCACATTCTGCTGCTTCCTCCCTTAGAGTTAAACTTGCTTCTGAAAGCTCAACCTCCGGGGAGTCTGTTTGGCAGAGATATAGAACACACTTTTCCAAGCCTCTTGGAAGGCATTTGCAGTGTCATTTCGCATCTAATTTCCCAAATCAAACTGCTTGCAGCTCTAACTGCCTTCTAACTACCACTTCTTCGGTTCAGTGAGATATGCTGGATTCTAAACGGAGAAGCTTCTGTGACGCTTTTTCACAGAGATTTTAAAACTGAAATCTCCCATGCCGTTTCCACCATAGGCAGCAATAGGCTTCCCCATAGAACTTGCCAACCTGAATTCCTACAGGCTAGATGTGAGAGGCACATTCTGCTGCTTCCTCCCTAAGATTTAAGCTTGCTTCTGAAAGCTCAACCTCCGGGGAGTCTGTTTGGCAGAGATATAGAACACACTTTTCCAAGCCTCTTGGAAGGCCTTTGCAGTTTCATTTCGCGTCTTATTTCCCAAACCAAACTGCTTGCAGCTCTAACTCCCTTCTAACTACCACTTCTTCGGTTCAGTGAGATATGCTGGATTCTAAACGGAGAAGCTTCTCTGACGCTTTTTCACAGAGATTTTGAAGCTGAAATTTCCAAACCCGTTTCCAACGAAGGCGCCAATGGGCTTCCCCATAGAACTTGCCAACCTGAATTCCTACAGGCTAGATGTGAGAGGCACATTCTGCTGCTTCCTCCCTTAGAGTTAAACTAGCTTCTGAAAGCTCAACCTCCGGGGAGTTTGTTTGGCAGAGATATAGAACACACTTTTCCAAGCCTGTAGGAAGGCATTTGCAGTTTCATTTCGCGTCTAATTTCCCAAACCAAACTGCTTGCAGCTCTAACTCCCTTCTAACTGCCACTTCTTCGGTTCAGTGAGATATGCTGGATTCTAAACGGAGAAGCTTCTCTGACGCTTTTTCAGAGAGATTTTGAAACTGAAATCTCCCATGGCGTTTCCACCATAGGCAGCAATGGGCTTCCCCATAGAACTTGCCAACCTGAATTCCTACAGGCTAGATGTGAGAGGCACATTCTGCTGCTTCCTCCCGAAGAGTTAAGCTTGCTTCTGAAAGCTCAACCTCTGGGGAGTCTGTTTGGCAGAGATATAGAACACACTTTTCCAAGCCTGTTGGAAGGCCTTTGCAGTTTCATTTCGCGTCTTATTTCCCAAACCAAACTGCTTGCAGCTCTAACTCCCTTCTAACTACCACTTCTTCGGTTCAGTGAGATATGCTGGATTCTAAACGGAGAAGCTTCTCTGAAGCTTTTTCACAGAGATTTTGAAACTGAAATCTCCCATGCCGTTTCCACCATAGGCAGCAATGGGCTTCCCCATAGAACTTGCCAACCTTAATTCCTACAGGCTAGATGTGAGAGGCACATTGTGCTGCTTCCTCCCTAAGAGTTAAGCTTGCTTCTGAAAGCTCAACCTCCGGGGAGTCTGTTTGGCAGAGATATAGAACACACTTTTCCAAGCCTGTTGGAAGGCCTTTGCAGTGTCATTTCGCATCTAATTTCCCAAACCAAACTGCTTGCAGCTCCAACTCCCTTCTAATTACCACTTCTTCGGTTCAGTGAGATATGCTGGATTCTAAACGGAGAAGCTTCTCTGACGCTTTTTCACAGAGATTTTGAAACTGAAATTTCCAATCCCGTTTCCAACGAAGGCGCCAATGGGCTTCTCCATAGAACTTGCCAACCTGAATTCCTACAGGCTAGATGTGAGAGGCACATTCTGCTGCTTCCTCCCTTAGAGTTCAACTAGCTTCTGAAAGCTCAACCTCCGAGGAGTTTGTTTGGCAGAGATATAGAAGACACATTTCCAAGCCTGTAGGAAGGCATTTGCAGTTTCATTTCGCGTCTAATTTCCCAAACCAAACTGCTTGCAGCTCTAACTCCCTTCTAACTACCACTTCTTCGGTTCAGTGAGATATGCTGGATTCTAAACGGAGAAGCTTCTCTGACGCTTTTTCAGAGAGATTTTGAAACTGAAATCTCCCATGCCGTTTCCACCATAGGCAGCAATGGGCTTCCCCATAGAACTTGCCAACCTGAATTCCTACAGGCTAGATGTGAGAGGCACATTCTGCTGCTTCCTCCCTAAGAGTTAAGCTTGCTTCTGAAAGCTCAACCTCTGGGGAGTCTGTTTGGCAGAGATATAGAACACACTTTTCCAAGCCTGTTGGAAGGCCTTTGCAGTGTCATTTCGCATCTAATTTCCCAAACCAAACTGCTTGCAGCTCTAACTGCCTTCTAACTACCACTTCTTCGGTTCAGTGAGATATGCTGGATTCTAAACGGAGAAGCTTCTCTGACGCTTTTTCACAGAGATTTTGAAACTGAAATCTCCCATGCCGTTTCCACCATAGGCAGCAATGGGCTTCCCCATAGAACTTGCCAACCTGAATTCCTACAGGCTAGATGTGAGAGACACATTCTGCTGCTTCCTCCCTTAGAGTTAAACTAGCTTCTGAAAGCTCAACCTCCGGGGAGTTTGTTTGGCAGAGATATAGAACACACTTTTCCAAGCCTGTAGGAAGGCATTTGCATTTTCATTTCGCGTCTAATTTCCCAAACCAAACTGCTTGCAGCTCTAACTCCCTTCTAACTACCACTTCTTCGGTTCAGTGAGATATGCTGGATTCTAAACGGAGAAGCTTCTCTGACGCTTTTTCACAGAGATTTTGGAACTGAAATCTCCCATGCCGTTTCCACCATAGGCAGCAATGGGCTTCCCCATAGAACTTGCCAACCTGAATTCCTACAGGCTAGATGTGAGAGGCACATTCTGCTGCTTCCTCCCTAAGAGTTAAGCTTGCTTCTGAAAGCTCAACCTCCGGGGAGTCTGTTTGGCAGAGATATAGAACACACTTTTCCAAGCCTGTTGGAAGGCCTTTGCAGTGTCATTTCGCATCTAATTTCCCAAACCAAACTGCTTGCAGCTCTAACTCCCTTCTAACTACCACTTCTTCGGTTCAGTGAGATATGCTGGATTCTAAACGGAGAAGCTTCTCTGACGCTTTTTCACAGAGATTTTGAAACTGAAATTTCCAATCCCGTTTCCAACGAAGGCGCCAATGGGCTTCTCCATAGAACTTGCCAACCTGAATTCCCAAAGGCTAGATGTGAGAGGCACATTCTGCTGCTTCCTCCCTTAGAGTTAAACTAGCTTCTGAAAGCTCAACCTCCGGGGAGTCTGTTTGGCCGAGATATAGAACACACTTTTCCAAGCCTGTTGGAAGGCATTTGCAGTTTCATTTCGCGTCTATTTTCCCAAACCAAACTGCTTGCAGCTCTAACTCCCTTCTAACTACCACTTCTTCGGTTCAGTGAGATATGCTGGATTCTAAACGGAGAAGCTTCTCTGACGCTTTTTCACAGAGATTTTGAAACTGAAATCTCCCATGCCGTTTCCACCATAGGCAGCAATGGGCTTCCCCATAGAACTTGCCAACCTGAATTCCTACAGGCTAGATGTGAGAGGCACATTCTGCTGCTTCCTCCCTTAGAGTTAAACTTGCTTCTGAAAGCTCAACCTCCGGGGAGTTTGTTTGGCAGAGATATAGAACACACTTTTCCAAGCCTGTTGGAAGGCCTTTGCAGTGTCATTTCGCATCTAATTTCCCAAACCAAACTGCTTGCAGCTCTAACTCCCTTCTAACTACCACTTCTTCGGTTCAGTGAGATATGCTGGATTCTAAACGGAGAAGCTTCTCTGACGCTTTTTCACAGAGATTTTGAAACTGAAATTTCCAAACCCGTTTCCAACGAAGGCGCCAATGGGCTTCTCCATAGAACTTGCCAACCTGAATTCCTAAAGGCTAGATGTGAGAGGCACATTCTGCTGCTTCCTCCCTTAGAGTTAAACTTGCTTCTGATAGCTCAACCTCCGGGGAGTCTGTTTGGCCGAGATATAGAACACACTTTTCCAAGCCTGTTGGAAGGCATTTGCAGTTTCATTTCGCGTCTAATTTCCCAAACCAAACTGCTTGCAGCTCTAACTCCCTTCTAACTACCACTTCTTCGGTTCAGTGAGATATGCTGGATTCTAAACGGAGAAGCTTCTCTGACGCTTTTTCACAGAGATTTTGAAACTGAAATTTCCAAACCCGTTTCCAACGAAGGCGCCAATGGGCTTCCCCATAGAACTTGCCAACCTGAATTCCTACAGGCTAGATGTGAGAGGCACATTCTGCTGCTTCCTCCCTAAGAGTTAAGCTTGCTTCTGAAAGCTCAACCTCTGGAGAGTCTGTTTGGCAGAGATATAGAACACACTTTTCCAAGCCTGTTGGAAGGCCTTTGCAGTGTCATTTCGCATCTAATTTCCCAAACCAAACTGCTTGCAGCTCTAACTGCCTTCTAACTACCACTTCTTCGGTTCAGTGAGATATGCTGGATTCTAAACGGAGAAGCTTCTCTGACGCTTTTTCACAGAGATTTTGAAACTGAAATCTCCCATGCCGTTTCCACCATAGGCAGCAATGGGCTTCCCCATAGAACTTGCCAACCTGAATTCCTACAGGCTAGATGTGAGAGACACATTCTGCTGCTTCCTCCCTTAGAGTTAAACTAGCTTCTGAAAGCTCAACCTCCGGGGAGTTTGTTTGGCAGAGATATAGAACACACTTTTCCAAGCCTGTAGGAAGGCATTTGCAGTTTCATTTCGCGTCTAATTTCCCAAACCAAACTGCTTGCAGCTCTAACTCCCTTCTAACTACCACTTCTTCGGTTCAGTGAGATATGCTGGATTCTAAACGGAGAAGCTTCTCTGACGCTTTTTCACAGAGATTTTGGAACTGAAATCTCCCATGCCGTTTCCACCATAGGCAGCAATGGGCTTCCCCATAGAACTTGCCAACCTGAATTCCTACAGGCTAGATGTGAGAGGCACATTCTGCTGCTTCCTCCCTAAGAGTTAAGCTTGCTTCTGAAAGCTCAACCTCCGGGGAGTCTGTTTGGCAGAGATATAGAACACACTTTTCCAAGCCTGTTGGAAGGCCTTTGCAGTGTCATTTCGCATCTAATTTCCCAAACCAAACTGCTTACAGCTCTAACTCCCTTCTAACTACCACTTCTTCGATTCAGTGAGATATGCTGGATTCTAAACGGAGAAGCTTCTCTGACGCTTTTTCACAGAGATTTTGAAACTGAAATTTCCAATCCCGTTTCCAACGAAGGCGCCAATGGGCTTCTCCATAGAACTTGCCAACCTGAATTCCCAAAGGCTAGATGTGAGAGGCACATTCTGCTGCTTCCTCCCTTAGAGTTAAACTAGCTTCTGAAAGCTCAACCTCCGGGGAGTCTGTTTGGCCGAGATATAGAACACACTTTTCCAAGCCTGTTGGAAGGCATTTGCAGTTTCATTTCGCGTCTAATTTCCCAAACCAAACTGCTTGCAGCTCTAACTCCCTTCTAACTACCACTTCTTCGGTTCAGTGAGATATGCTGGATTCTAAACGGAGAAGCTTCTCTGACGCTTTTTCACAGAGATTTTGAAACTGAAATCTCCCATGCCGTTTCCACCATAGGCAGCAATGGGCTTCCCCATAGAACTTGCCAACCTGAATTCCTACAGGCTAGATGTGAGAGGCACATTCTGCTGCTTCCTCCCTTAGAGTTAAACTTGCTTCTGAAAGCTCAACCTCCGGGGAGTTTGTTTGGCAGAGATATAGAACACACTTTTCCAAGCCTGTTGGAAGGCCTTTGCAGTGTCATTTCGCATCTAATTTCCCAAACCAAACTGCTTGCAGCTCTAACTCCCTTCTAACTACCACTTCTTCGGTTCAGTGAGATATGCTGGATTCTAAACGGAGAAGCTTCTCTGACGCTTTTTCACAGAGATTTTGGAACTGAAATCTCCCATGCCGTTTCCACCATAGGCAGCAATGGGCTTCCCCATAGAACTTGCCAACCTGAATTCCTACAGGCTAGATGTGAGAGGCACATTCTGCTGCTTCCTCCCTAAGAGTTAAGCTTGCTTCTGAAAGCTCAACCTCTGGAGAGTCTGTTTGGCAGAGATATAGAACACACTTTTCCAAGCCTGTTGGAAGGCCTTTGCAGTGTCATTTCGCATCTAATTTCCCAAACCAAACTGCTTGCAGCTCTAACTGCCTTCTAACTACCACTTCTTCGGTTCAGTGAGAAATGCTGGATTCTAAACGGAGAAGCTTCTCTGACGCTTTTTCACAGAGATTTTGAAACTGAAATTTCCCATGCCGTTTCCACCATAGGCAGCAATGGGCTTCCCCATAGAACTTGCCAACCTGAATTCCTACAGGCTAGATGTGAGAGAGACATTCTGCTGCTTCCTCCCTTAGAGTTAAACTTGATTCTGAAAGCCCAACCTCCGGGGAGTCTGTTTGGCAGAGATATAGAACACACTTTTCCAAGCCTGTTGGAAGGCATTTGCAGTTTCATTTCGCGTCTAATTTCCCAAACCAAACTGCTTGCAGCTCTAACTCCCTTCTAACTACCACTTCTTCGGTTCAGTGAGATATGCTGGATTCTAAACGGAGAAGCTTCTCTGACGCTTTTTCACAGAGATTTTGAAACTGAAATTTCCAAACCCGTTTCCAACGAAGGCGCCAATTGGGCTTCTCCATAGAACTTGCCAACCTGAATTCCTACAGGCTAGATGTGAAAGGCACATTCTGCTGCTTCCTCCCTAAGAGTTAAGCTTGCTTCTGAAAGCTCAACCTCCGGGGAGTCTGTTTGGCAGAGATATAGAACACACTTTTCCAAGCCTGTTGGAAGGCCTTTGCAGTTTCATTTCGCGTCTTATTTCCCAAACCAAACTGCTTGCAGCTCTAACTCCCTTCTAACTACCACTTCTTCGGTTCAGTGAGATATGCTGGATTCTAAACGGAGAAGCTTCTCTGACGCTTTTTCACAGAGATTTTGAAGCTGAAATTTCCAAACCCGTTTCCAACGAAGGCGCCAATGGGCTTCCCCATAGAACTTGCCAACCTGAATTCCTACAGGCTAGATGTGAGAGGCACATTCTGCTGCTTCCTCCCTTAGAGTTAAACTAGCTTCTGAAAGCTCAACCTCCGGGGAGTTTGTTTGGCAGAGATATAGAACACACTTTTCCAAGCCTGTTGGAAGGCATTTGCAGTTTCATTTGGCGTCTAATTTCCCAAACCAAACTGCTTGCAGCTCTAACTCCCTTCTAACTACCACTTCTTCGGTTCAGTGAGATATGCTGGATTCTAAACGGAGAAGCTTCTCTGACGCTTTTTCACAGAGATTTTGAAACTGAAATCTCCCATGCCGTTTCCACCATAGGCAGCAATGGGCTTCCCCATAGAACTTGCCAACCTGAATTCCTACAGGCTAGATGTGAGAGGCACATTCTGCTGCTTCCTCCCTAAGAGTTAAGCTTGCTTCTGAAAGCTCAACCTCCGGGGAGTCTGTTTGGCAGAGATATAGAACACACTTTTCCAAGCCTGTTGGAAGGCCTTTGCAGTTTCATTTCGCGTCTTATTTCCCAAACCAAACTGCTTGCAGCTCTAACTCCCTTCTAACTACCACTTCTTCGGTTCAGTGAGATATGCTGGATTCTAAACGGAGAAGCTTCTCTGACGCTTTTTCACAGAGATTTTGAAACTGAAATCTCCCATGCCGTTTCCACCATAGGCAGCAATGGGCTTCCCCATAGAACTTGCCAACCTGAATTCCTACAGGCTAGATGTGAGAGGCACATTCTGCTGCTTCCTCCCTTAGAGTTAAACTTGCTTCTGAAAGCTCAACCTCCGGGGAGTTTGTTTGGCAGAGATATAGAACACAATTTTCCAAGCCTGTTGGAAGGCCTTTGCAGTGTCATTTCGCATCTAATTTCCCAAACCAAACTGCTTGCAGCTCTAACTCCCTTCTAACTACCACTTCTTCGGTTCAGTGAGATATGCTGGATTCTAAACGGAGAAGCTTCTCTGACGCTTTTTCACAGAGATTTTGAAACTGAAATTTCCAAACCCGTTTCCAACGAAGGCGCCAATGGGCTTCTCCATAGAACTTGCCAACCTGAATTCCTAAAGGCTAGATGTGAGAGGCACATTCTGCTGCTTCCTCCCTTAGAGTTAAACTAGCTTCTGAAAGCTCAACCTCCGGGAAGTCTGTTTGGCCGAGACATAGAACACACTTTTCCAAGCCTGTTGGAAGGCATTTGCAGTTTCATTTCGCGTCTAATTTCCCAAACCAAACTGCTTGCAGCTCTAACTCCCTTCTAACTACCACTTCTTCGGTTCAGTGAGATATGCTGGATTCTAAACGGAGAAGCTTCTCTGACGCTTTTTCACAGAGATTTTGGAACTGAAATCTCCCATGCCGTTTCCACCATAGGCAGCAATGGGCTTCCCCATAGAACTTGCCAACCTGAATTCCTACAGTCTAGATGTGAGAGGCACATTCTGCTGCTTCCTCGCTAAGAGTTAAGCTTGCTTCTGAAAGCTCAACCTCTGGAGAGTCTGTTTGGCAGAGATATAGAACACACTTTTCCAAGCCTGTTGGAAGGCCTTTGCAGTGTCATTTCGCATCTAATTTCCCAAACCAAACTGCTTGCAGCTCTAACTGCCTTCTAACTACCACTTCTTCGGTTCAGTGAGATATGCTGGATTCTAAACGGAGAAGCTTCTCTGACGCTTTTTCACAGAGATTTTGAAACTGAAATCTCCCATGCCGTTTCCACCATAGGCAGCAATGGGCTTCCCCATAGAACTTGCCAACCTGAATTCCTACAGGCTAGATGTGAGAGGCACATTCTGCTGCTTCCTCCCTTAGAGTTAAACTAGCTTCTGAAAGCTCAACCTCCGGGGAGTGTGTTTGGCAGAGATATAGAACACACTTTTCCAAGCCTGTTGGAAGGCATTTGCAGTTTCATTTCGCGTCTAATTTCCCAAACCAAACTGCTTGCAGCTCTAACTCCCTTCTAACTACCACTTCTTCGGTTCAGGGAGATATGCTGGATTCTAAACGGAGAAGCTTCTCTGACGCTCTTTCACAGAGATTTTGAAAGTGAAATCTCCCATGCCGTTTCCACCATAGGCAGCAATGGGCTTCCCCAAAGAACTTGCCAACCTGAATTCCTACAGGCTAGATGTGAGAGGCACATTCTGCTGCTTCCTCCCTAAGAGTTAAGCTTGCTTCTGAAAGCTCAACCTCCGGGGAGTCTGTTTGGCAGAGATATAGAACACACTTTTCCAAGCCTGTTGGAAGGCCTTTGCAGTGTCATTTCGCATCTAATTTCCCAAACCAAACTGCTTGCAGCTCTAACTCCCTTCTAACTACCACTTCTTCGGTTCAGTGAGATATGCTGGATTCTAAACGGAGAAGCTTCTGTGACGCTTTTTCACAGAGATTTTGAAACTGAAATTTCCAAACCCGTTTCCAACGAAGGCGCCAATTGGGCTTCTCCATAGAACTTGCCAACCTGAATTCCTACAGGCTGGATGTGAGAGGCACATTCTGCTGCTTCCTCCCTTAGAGTTAAACTTGCTTCTGAAAGCTCAACCTCCGGGGAGTCTGTTTGGCAGAGATATAGAACACACTTTTCCAAGCCTGTTGGAAGGCATTTGCAGTTTCATTTCACGTCTAATTTCCCAAACCAAACTGCTTGCAGCTCTAACTCCCTTCTAACTACCACTTCTTCGGTTCAGTGAGATATGCTGGATTCTAAACGGAGAAGCTTCTCTGACGCTTTTTCACAGAGATTTTGAAACTGAAATCTCCCATGCCGTTTCCACCATAGGCAGCAATGGGCTTCCCCATAGAACTTGCCAACCTGAATTCCTACAGGCTAGATGTGAGAGGCACATTCTGCTGCTTCCTCCCTAAGAGTTAAGCTTGCTTCTGAAAGCTCAACCTCCGGGGAGTCTGTTTGGCAGAGATATAGAACACACTTTTCCAAGCCTGTTGGAAGGCCTTTGCAGTGTCATTTCGCATCTAATTTCCCAAACCAAACTGCTTGCAGCTCTAACTGCCTTCTAACTACCACTTCTTCGGTTCAGTGAGATATGCTGGATTCTAAACGGAGAAGCTTCTGTGACGCTTTTTCACAGAGATTTTGAAACTGAAATCTCCCATGCCGTTTCCACCATAGGCAGCAATGGGCTTCCCCATAGAACTTGCCAACCTGAATTCCTACAGGCTAGATGTGAGAGGCACATTCTGCTGCTTCCTTCCTAAGAGTTAAGCTTGCTTCTGAAAGCTCAACCTCCGGGGAGTCTGTTTGGCAGAGATATAGAACACACTTTTCCAAGCCTGTTGGAAGGCATTTGCAGTTTCATTTCGCGTCTTATTTCCCAAACCAAACTGCTTGCAGCTCTAACTCCCTTCTAACTACCACTTCTTCGGTTCAGTGAGATATGCTGGATTCTAAACGGAGAAGCTTCTCTGACGCTTTTTCACAGAGATTTTGAAACTGAAATCTCCCATGCCGTTTCCACCATAGGCAGCAATGGGCTTCCCCATACAACTTGCCAACCTGAATTCCTACAGGCTAGATGTGAGAGGCACATTCTGCTGCTTCCTCCCTTAGAGTTAAACTAGTTTCTGAAAGCTCAACCTCCGGGGAGTTTGTTTGGCAGAGATATAGAACACACTTTTCCAAGCCTGTTGGAAGGCATTTGCAGTTTCATTTCGCGTCTAATTTCCAAAACCAAACTGCTTGCAGCTCTAACTCCCTTCTAACTACCACTTCTTCGGTTCTGTGAGATATGCTGGATTCTAAACGGAGAAGCTTCTCTGACGCTTTTTCACAGAGATTTTGAAACTGAAATCTCCCATGCCGTTTCCACCATAGGCAGCAATGGGCTTCCCCATAGAACTTGCCAACCTGAATTCCTACAGGCTAGAGGTGAGAGGCACATTCTGCTGCTTGCTCCCTTAGAGTTAAACTAGCTTCTGTAAGCTCACCCTCCGGGGAGTCTGTTTGGCAGAGATATAGAACACAATTTTCCAAGCCTGTTGGAAGGCCTTTGCAGTTTCATTTCGCGTCTAATTTCCCAAACCAAACTGCTTGCAGCTCTAACTCCCTTCTAACTACCACTTCTTCGGTTCTGTGAGATATGCTGGATTCGAAACGGAGAAGCTTCTCTGACGCTGTTTCACAGAGATTTTGAAACTGAAATCTCCCATGCCGTTTCCACCATAGGCAGCAATGGGCTTCCCCATAGAACTTGCCAACCTGAATTCCTACAGGCTAGATGTGAGAGGCACATTCTGCTGCTTCCTCCCTTAGAGTTAAACTTGCTTCTGAAAGCTCAACCTCCGGGGAGTCTGTTTGGCAGAGATATAGAACACATTTTTCCAAGCCTGTTTGAAGGCATTTGCACTTTCATTTCGCATCTAATGTCCCAAACCAAACTGCTTGCATCTCTAACTCCCTTCTAACTACCACTTCTTCGGTTCTGTGAGATATGCTGGATTCTAAACGGAGAAGCTTCTCTGACGCTTTTTCACAGAGATTTTGAAACTGAAATCTCCCATGCCGTTTCCACCATAGGCAGCAATGGGCTTCCCCATAGAACTTGCCAACCTGAATTCCTACAGGCTAGATGTAAGAGGGACATTCTGCTGCTTCCTCCCTTAGAGTTAAACTAGCTTCTGAAAGCTCAACCTCCGGGGAGTTTGTTTGGCAGAGATATAGAACACAATTTTCCAAGCCTGTTGGAAGGCATTTGCAGTTTCATTTCGCGTCTAATTTCCCAAACCAAACTGCTTGCAGCTCTAACTCCCTTCTAACTACCACTTCTTCGGTTCAGTGAGATATGCTGGATTCTAAACGGAGAAGCTTCTCTGACGCTCTTTCACAGAGATTTTGAAACTGAAATTTCCAAACCCGTTTCCAACGAAGGCGCCAAAGGGCTTCCCCATAGAACTGGCCAACCTGAATTCCTACAGGCTAGATGTGAGAGGCACATTTTGCTGCTTCCTCCCTTAGAGTTAAACTAGCTTCTGAAAGCTCAACCTCCTGGGAGTCTGTTTGGCAGAGATATAGAACACAATTTTCCAAGCCTGTTGGAAGGCCTTTGCAGTGTCATATCGCGTCTAATTTCCCAAACCAAACTGCTTGCAGCTCTAACTCCCTTCTAACTACCACTTCTTCGGTTCAGTGAGATATGCTGGATTCTAAACGGAGAAGCTTCTCTGACGCTTTTTCACAGATTTTTGAAACTGAAATCTCCCATGCCGTTTCCACCATAGGCAGCAATGGGCTTCCCCATAGAACTTGCCAACCTGAATTCCTACAGGCTAGATGTGAGAGGCACATTCTGCTGCTTCCTCCCTTAGAGTTAAACTAGCTTCTGAAAGCTCAACCTCCGGGGAGTTTGTTTGGCAGAGATATAGAACACACTTTTCCAAGCCTGTTGGAAGGCATTTGCAGTTTCATTTCGCGTCTAATTTCCCAAACCAAACTGCTTGCAGCTCTAACTCCCTTCTAACTACCACTTCTTCGGTTCAGTGAGATATGCTGGATTCTAAACGGAGAAGCTTCTCTGACGCTTTTTCACAGAGATTTTGAAACTGAAATTTCCAAACCCGTTTCCAACGAAGGCGCCAATGGGCTTCTCCATAGAACTTGCCAACCTGTATTCCTACAGGCTAGATGTGAGAGGCACATTCTGCTGCTTCCTCCCTTAGAGTTAAACTTGCTTCTGAAAGCTCAACCTCCGGGGAGTCTGTTTGGCAGAGATATAGAACACACTTTTCCAAGCCTGTTGGAAGGCATTTGCAGTTTCATTTCGCGTCTAATTTCCCAAACCAAACTGCTTGCAGCTCTAACTCCCTTCTAACTACCACTTCTTCGGTTCAGTGAGATATGCTGGATTCTAAACGGAGAAGCTTCTCTGACGCTTTTTCACAGAGATTTTGAAACTGAAATCTCCCATGCCGTTTCCACCATAGGCAGCAATGGGCTTCCCCATAGAACTTGCCAACCTGAATTCCTACAGGCTAGATGTGAGAGGCACATTCTGCTGCTTCCTCCCTAAGAGTTAAGCTTGCTTCTGAAAGCTCAACCTCCGGGGAGTCTGTTTGGCAGAGATATAGAACACAATTTTCCAAGCCTGTTGGAAGGCCTTTGCAGTTTCATTTCGCGTCTAATTTCCCAAACCAAACTGCTTGCAGCTCTAACTCCCTTCTAACTACCACTTCTTCGGTTCAGTGAGATATGCTGGATTCTAAACGGAGAAGCTTCTGTGACGCTTTTTCACAGAGATTTTGAAACTGAAATCTCCCATGCCATTTCCACCATAGGCAGCAATGGGCTTCCCCATAGAACTTGCCATCCTGAATTCCTACAGGCTAGATGTGAGAGGCACATTCTGCTGCTTCCTCCCTAAGAGTTAAGCTTGTTTCTGAAAGCTCAACCTCCGGGGAGTCTGTTTGGCAGAGATATAGAACACAATTTTCCAAGCCTGTTGGAAGGCCTTTGCAGTTTCATTTCGCGTCTTATTTCCCAAACCAAACTGCTTGCAGCTCTAACTCCCTTCTAACTACCACTTCTTCGGTTCAGTGAGATATGCTGGATTCTAAACGGAGAAGCTTCTCTGACGCTTTTTCAGAGAGATTTTGAAGCTGAAATTTCCAAACCCGTTTCCAACGAAGGCGCCAATGGGCTTCTCCATAGAACTTGCCAACCTGAATTCCTAAAGGCTAGATGTGAGAGGCACATTCTGCTGCTTCCTCCCTTAGAGTTAAGCTTGCTTCTGAAAGCTCAACCTCCGGGGAGTCTGTTTGGCAGAGATATAGAACACACTTTTCCAAGCCTGTTGGAAGGCATTTGCAGTGTCATTTCGCATCTAATTTCCCAAACCAAACTGCTTGCAGCTCTAACTGCCTTCTAACTACCACTTCTTCGGTTCAGTGAGATATGCTGGATTCTAAACGGAGAAGCTTCTGTGACGCTTTTTCACAGAGATTTTAAAACTGAAATCTCCCATGCCGTTTCCACCATAGGCAGCAATAGGCTTCCCCATAGAACTTGCCAACCTGAATTCCTACAGGCTAGATGTGAGAGGCACATTCTGCTGCTTCCTCCCTAAGATTTAAGCTTGCTTCTGAAAGCTCAACCTCCGGGGAGTCTGTTTGGCAGAGATATAGAACACACTTTTCCAAGCCTGTTGGAAGGCCTTTGCAGTTTCATTTCGCGTCTTATTTCCCAAACCAAACTGCTTGCAGCTCTAACTCCCTTCTAACTACCACTTCTTCGGTTCAGTGAGATATGCTGGATTCTAAACGGAGAAGCTTCTCTGACGCTTTTTCACAGAGATTTTGAAGCTGAAATTTCCAAACCAGTTTCCAACGAAGGCGCCAATGGGCTTCCCCATAGAACTTGCCAACCTGAATTCCTACAGGCTAGATGTGAGAGGCACATTCTGCTGCTTCCTCCCTTAGAGTTAAACTAGCTTCTGAAAGCTCAACCTCCGGGGAGTTTGTTTGGCAGAGATATAGAACACACTTTTCCAAGCCTGTAGGAAGGCATTTGCAGTTTCATTTCGCGTCTAATTTCCCAAACCAAACTGCTTGCAGCTCTAACTCCCTTCTAACTACCACTTCTTCGGTTCAGTGAGATATGCTGGATTCTAAACGGAGAAGCTTCTCTGACGCTTTTTCACAGAGATTTTGAAACTGAAATTTCCAAACCCGTTTCCAACGAAGGCGCCAATGGGCTTCTCCATAGAACTTGCCAACCTGAATTCCCAAAGGCTAGATGTGAGAGGCACATTCTGCTGCTTCCTCCCTTAGAGTTAAACTAGCTTCTGAAAGCTCAACCTCCGGGGAGTCTGTTTGGCCGAGATATAGAACACAATTTTCCAAGCCTGTTGGAAGGCATTTGCAGTTTCATTTCGGGTCTAATTTCCCAAACCAAACTGCTTGCAGCTCTAACTCCCTTCTAACTACCACTTCTTCGGTTCAGTGAGAAATGTTGGATTCTAAACGGAGAAGCTTCTCTGACGCTTTTTCAGAGAGATTTTGAAACTGAAATCTCCCATGCCGTTTCCACCATAGGCAGCAATGGGCTTCCCCATAGAACTTGCCAACCTGAATTCCTACAGGCTAGATGTGAGAGGCACATTCTGCTGCTTCCTCCCGAAGAGTTAAGCTTGCTTCTGAAAGCTCAACCTCTGGGGAGTCTGTTTGGCAGAGATATAGAACACACTTTTCCAAGCCTGTTGGAAGGCCTTTGCAGTTTCATTTCGCGTCTTACTTCCCAAACCAAACTGCTTGCAGCTCTAACTCCCTTCTAACTACCACTTCTTCGGTTCAGTGAGATATGCTGGATTCTAAACGGAGAAGCTTCTCTGAAGCTTTTTCACAGAGATTTTGAAACTGAAATCTCCCATGCCGTTTCCACCATAGGCAGCAATGGGCTTCCCCATAGAACTTGCCAACCTTAATTCCTACAGGCTAGATGTGAGAGGCACATTGTGCTGCTTCCTCCCTAAGAGTTAAGCTTGCTTCTGAAAGCTCAACCTCCGGGGAGTCTGTTTGGCAGAGATATAGAACACACTTTTCCAAGCCTGTTGGAAGGCCTTTGCAGTGTCATTTCGCATCTAATTTCCCAAACCAAACTGCTTGCAGCTCCAACTCCCTTCTAATTACCACTTCTTCGGTTCAGTGAGATATGCTGGATTCTAAACGGAGAAGCTTCTCTGACGCTTTTTCACAGAGATTTTGAAACTGAAATTTCCAAACCCGTTTCCAACGAAGGCGCCAATGGGCTTCTCCATAGAACTTGCCAACCTGAATTCCTACAGGCTAGATGTGAGAGGCACATTCTGCTGCTTCCTCCCTTAGAGTTAAACTAGCTTCTGAAAGCTCAACCTCCGGGGAGTTTGTTTGGCAGAGATATAGAACACACTTTTCCAAGCCTGTAGGAAGGCATTTGCAGTTTCATTTCGCGTCTAATTTCCCAAACCAAACTGCTTGCAGCTCTAACTCCCTTCTAACTACCACTTCTTCGGTTCAGTGAGATATGCTGGATTCTAAACGGAGAAGCTTCTCTGACGCTTTTTCACAGAGATTTTGGAACTGAAATCTCCCATGCCGTTTCCACCATAGGCATCAATGGGCTTCCCCATAGAACTTGCCAACCTGAATTCCTACAGGCTAGATGTGAGAGGCACATTCTGCTGCTTCCTCCCTAAGAGTTAAGCTTGCTTCTGAAAGCTCAACCTCCGGGGAGTCTGTTTGGCAGAGATATAGAACACACTTTTCCAAGCCTGTTGGAAGGCCTTTGCAGTGTCATTTCGCATCTAATTTCCCAAACCAAACTGCTTGCAGCTCTAACTCCCTTCTAACTACCACTTCTTCGGTTCAGTGAGATATGCTGGATTCTAAACGGAGAAGCTTCTCTGACGCTTTTTCACAGAGATTTTGAAACTGAAATTTCCAATCCCGTTTCCAACGAAGGCGCCAATGGGCTTCTCCATAGAACTTGCCAACCTGAATTCCCAAAGGCTAGATGTGAGAGGCACATTCTGCTGCTTCCTCCCTTAGAGTTAAACTAGCTTCTGAAAGCTCAACCTCCGGGGAGTCTGTTTGGCCGAGATATAGAACACACTTTTCCAAGCCTGTTGGAAGGCATTTGCAGTTTCATTTCGCGTCTAATTTCCCAAACCAAACTGCTTGCAGCTCTAACTCCCTTCTAACTACCACTTCTTCGGTTCAGTGAGATATGCTGGATTCTAAACGGAGAAGCTTCTCTGACGCTTTTTCACAGAGATTTTGAAACTGAAATCTCCCATGCCGTTTCCACCATAGGCAGCAATGGGCTTCCCCATAGAACTTGCCAACCTGAATTCCTACAGGCTAGATGTGAGAGGCACATTCTGCTGCTTCCTCCCTTAGAGTTAAACTTGCTTCTGAAAGCTCAACCTCCGGGGAGTTTGTTTGGCAGAGATATAGAACACACTTTTCCAAGCCTGTTGGAAGGCCTTTGCAGTGTCATTTCGCATCTAATTTCCCAAACCAAACTGCTTGCAGCTCTAACTCCCTTCTAACTACCACTTCTTCGGTTCAGTGAGATATGCTGGATTCTAAACGGAGAAGCTTCTCTGACGCTTTTTCACAGAGATTTTGAAACTGAAATTTCCAAACCCGTTTCCAACGAAGGCGCCAATGGGCTTCTCCATAGAACTTGCCAACCTGAATTCCTAAAGGCTAGATGTGAGAGGCACATTCTGCTGCTTCCTCCCTTAGAGTTAAACTTGCTTCTGAAAGCTCAACCTCCGGGGAGTCTGTTTGGCCGAGATATAGAACACACTTTTCCAAGCCTGTTGGAAGGCATTTGCAGTTTCATTTCGCGTCTAATTTCCCAAACCAAACTGCTTGCAGCTCTAACTCCCTTCTAACTACCACTTCTTCGGTTCAGTGAGATATGCTGGATTCTAAACGGAGAAGCTTCTCTGACGCTTTTTCACAGAGATTTTGAAGCTGAAATTTCCAAACCAGTTTCCAACGAAGGCGCCAATGGGCTTCCCCATAGAACTTGCCAACCTGAATTCCTACAGGCTAGATGTGAGAGGCACATTCTGCTGCTTCCTCCCTTAGAGTTAAACTAGCTTCTGAAAGCTCAACCTCCGGGGAGTTTGTTTGGCAGAGATATAGAACACACTTTTCCAAGCCTGTAGGAAGGCATTTGCAGTTTCATTTCGCGTCTAATTTCCCAAACCAAACTGCTTGCAGCTCTAACTCCCTTCTAACTACCACTTCTTCGGTTCAGTGAGATATGCTGGATTCTAAACGGAGAAGCTTCTCTGACGCTTTTTCACAGAGATTTTGAAACTGAAATTTCCAAACCCGTTTCCAACGAAGGCGCCAATGGGCTTCTCCATAGAACTTGCCAACCTGAATTCCCAAAGGCTAGATGTGAGAGGCACATTCTGCTGCTTCCTCCCTTAGAGTTAAACTAGCTTCTGAAAGCTCAACCTCCGGGGAGTCTGTTTGGCCGAGATATAGAACACAATTTTCCAAGCCTGTTGGAAGGCATTTGCAGTTTCATTTCGGGTCTAATTTCCCAAACCAAACTGCTTGCAGCTCTAACTCCCTTCTAACTACCACTTCTTCGGTTCAGTGAGAAATGTTGGATTCTAAACGGAGAAGCTTCTCTGACGCTTTTTCAGAGAGATTTTGAAACTGAAATCTCCCATGCCGTTTCCACCATAGGCAGCAATGGGCTTCCCCATAGAACTTGCCAACCTGAATTCCTACAGGCTAGATGTGAGAGGCACATTCTGCTGCTTCCTCCCGAAGAGTTAAGCTTGCTTCTGAAAGCTCAACCTCTGGGGAGTCTGTTTGGCAGAGATATAGAACACACTTTTCCAAGCCTGTTGGAAGGCCTTTGCAGTTTCATTTCGCGTCTTACTTCCCAAACCAAACTGCTTGCAGCTCTAACTCCCTTCTAACTACCACTTCTTCGGTTCAGTGAGATATGCTGGATTCTAAACGGAGAAGCTTCTCTGAAGCTTTTTCACAGAGATTTTGAAACTGAAATCTCCCATGCCGTTTCCACCATAGGCAGCAATGGGCTTCCCCATAGAACTTGCCAACCTTAATTCCTACAGGCTAGATGTGAGAGGCACATTGTGCTGCTTCCTCCCTAAGAGTTAAGCTTGCTTCTGAAAGCTCAACCTCCGGGGAGTCTGTTTGGCAGAGATATAGAACACACTTTTCCAAGCCTGTTGGAAGGCCTTTGCAGTGTCATTTCGCATCTAATTTCCCAAACCAAACTGCTTGCAGCTCCAACTCCCTTCTAATTACCACTTCTTCGGTTCAGTGAGATATGCTGGATTCTAAACGGAGAAGCTTCTCTGACGCTTTTTCACAGAGATTTTGAAACTGAAATTTCCAAACCCGTTTCCAACGAAGGCGCCAATGGGCTTCTCCATAGAACTTGCCAACCTGAATTCCTACAGGCTAGATGTGAGAGGCACATTCTGCTGCTTCCTCCCTTAGAGTTAAACTAGCTTCTGAAAGCTCAACCTCCGGGGAGTTTGTTTGGCAGAGATATAGAACACACTTTTCCAAGCCTGTAGGAAGGCATTTGCAGTTTCATTTCGCGTCTAATTTCCCAAACCAAACTGCTTGCAGCTCTAACTCCCTTCTAACTACCACTTCTTCGGTTCAGTGAGATATGCTGGATTCTAAACGGAGAAGCTTCTCTGACGCTTTTTCACAGAGATTTTGGAACTGAAATCTCCCATGCCGTTTCCACCATAGGCATCAATGGGCTTCCCCATAGAACTTGCCAACCTGAATTCCTACAGGCTAGATGTGAGAGGCACATTCTGCTGCTTCCTCCCTAAGAGTTAAGCTTGCTTCTGAAAGCTCAACCTCCGGGGAGTCTGTTTGGCAGAGATATAGAACACACTTTTCCAAGCCTGTTGGAAGGCCTTTGCAGTGTCATTTCGCATCTAATTTCCCAAACCAAACTGCTTGCAGCTCTAACTCCCTTCTAACTACCACTTCTTCGGTTCAGTGAGATATGCTGGATTCTAAACGGAGAAGCTTCTCTGACGCTTTTTCACAGAGATTTTGAAACTGAAATTTCCAATCCCGTTTCCAACGAAGGCGCCAATGGGCTTCTCCATAGAACTTGCCAACCTGAATTCCCAAAGGCTAGATGTGAGAGGCACATTCTGCTGCTTCCTCCCTTAGAGTTAAACTAGCTTCTGAAAGCTCAACCTCCGGGGAGTCTGTTTGGCCGAGATATAGAACACACTTTTCCAAGCCTGTTGGAAGGCATTTGCAGTTTCATTTCGCGTCTAATTTCCCAAACCAAACTGCTTGCAGCTCTAACTCCCTTCTAACTACCACTTCTTCGGTTCAGTGAGATATGCTGGATTCTAAACGGAGAAGCTTCTCTGACGCTTTTTCACAGAGATTTTGAAACTGAAATCTCCCATGCCGTTTCCACCATAGGCAGCAATGGGCTTCCCCATAGAACTTGCCAACCTGAATTCCTACAGGCTAGATGTGAGAGGCACATTCTGCTGCTTCCTCCCTTAGAGTTAAACTTGCTTCTGAAAGCTCAACCTCCGGGGAGTTTGTTTGGCAGAGATATAGAACACACTTTTCCAAGCCTGTTGGAAGGCCTTTGCAGTGTCATTTCGCATCTAATTTCCCAAACCAAACTGCTTGCAGCTCTAACTCCCTTCTAACTACCACTTCTTCGGTTCAGTGAGATATGCTGGATTCTAAACGGAGAAGCTTCTCTGACGCTTTTTCACAGAGATTTTGAAACTGAAATTTCCAAACCCGTTTCCAACGAAGGCGCCAATGGGCTTCTCCATAGAACTTGCCAACCTGAATTCCTAAAGGCTAGATGTGAGAGGCACATTCTGCTGCTTCCTCCCTTAGAGTTAAACTTGCTTCTGAAAGCTCAACCTCCGGGGAGTCTGTTTGGCCGAGATATAGAACACACTTTTCCAAGCCTGTTGGAAGGCATTTGCAGTTTCATTTCGCGTCTAATTTCCCAAACCAAACTGCTTGCAGCTCTAACTCCCTTCTAACTACCACTTCTTCGGTTCAGTGAGATATGCTGGATTCTAAACGGAGAAGCTTCTCTGACGCTTTTTCACAGAGATTTTGGAACTGAAATCTCCCATGCCGTTTCCACCATAGGCAGCAATGGGCTTCCCCATAGAACTTGCCAACCTGAATTCCTACAGGCTAGATGTGAGAGGCACATTCTGCTGCTTCCTCCCTAAGAGTTAAGCTTGCTTCTGAAAGCTCAACCTCTGGAGAGTCTGTTTGGCAGAGATATAGAACACACTTTTCCAAGCCTGTTGGAAGGCCTTTGCAGTGTCATTTCGCATCTAATTTCCCAAACCAAACTGCTTGCAGCTCTAACTGCCTTCTAACTACCACTTCTTCGGTTCAGTGAGAAATGCTGGATTCTAAACGGAGAAGCTTCTCTGACGCTTTTTCACAGAGATTTTGAAACTGAAATTTCCCATGCCGTTTCCACCATAGGCAGCAATGGGCTTCCCCATAGAACTTGCCAACCTGAATTCCTACAGGCTAGATGTGAGAGGGACATTCTGCTGCTTCCTCCCTTAGAGTTAAACTTGATTCTGAAAGCCCAACCTCCGGGGAGTCTGTTTGGCAGAGATATAGAACACACTTTTCCAAGCCTGTTGGAAGGCATTTGCAGTTTCATTTCGCGTCTAATTTCCCAAACCAAACTGCTTGCAGCTCTAACTCCCTTCTAACTACCACTTCTTCGGTTCAGTGAGATATGCTGGATTCTAAACGGAGAAGCTTCTCTGATGCTTTTTCACAGAGATTTTGAAACTGAAATTTCCAAACCCGTTTCCAACGAAGGCGCCAATTGGGCTTCTCCATAGAACTTGCCAACCTGAATTCCTACAGGCTAGATGTGAAAGGCACATTCTGCTGCTTCCTCCCTAAGAGTTAAGCTTGCTTCTGAAAGCTCAACCTCCGGGGAGTCTGTTTGGCAGAGATATAGAACACACTTTTCCAAGCCTGTTGGAAGGCCTTTGCAGTTTCATTTCGCGTCTTATTTCCCAAACCAAACTGCTTGCAGCTCTAACTCCCTTCTAACTACCACTTCTTCGGTTCAGTGAGATATGCTGGATTCTAAACGGAGAAGCTTCTCTGACGCTTTTTCACAGAGATTTTGAAGCTGAAATTTCCAAACCCGTTTCCAACGAAGGCGCCAATGGGCTTCCCCATAGAACTTGCCAACCTGAATTCCTACAGGCTAGATGTGAGAGGCACATTCTGCTGCTTCCTCCCTTAGAGTTAAACTAGCATCTGAAAGCTCAACCTCCGGGGAGTCTGTTTGGCAGAGATATAGAACACACTTTTCCAAGCCTGTTGGAAGGCATTTGCAGTTTCATTTCGCGTCTAATTTCCCAAACCAAACTGCTTGCAGCTCTAACTCCCTTCTAACTACCACTTCTTCGGTTCAGTGAGATATGCTGGATTCTAAACGGAGAAGCTTCTCTGACGCTTTTTCACAGAGATTTTGAAACTGAAATCTCCCATGCCGTTTCCACCATAGGCAGCAATGGGCTTCCCCATAGAACTTGCCAACCTGAATTCCTACAGGCTAGATGTGAGAGGCACATTCTGCTGCTTCCTCCCTTAGAGTTAAACTTGCTTCTGAAAGCTCAACCTCCGGGGAGTTTGTTTGGCAGAGATATAGAACACATTTTTCCAAGCCTGTTTGAAGGCATTTGCACTTTCATTTCGCATCTAATTTCCCAAACCAAACTGCTTGCAGCTCTAACTCCCTTCTAACTACCACTTCTTCGGTTCTGTGAGATATGCTGGATTCTAAACGGAGAAGCTTCTGTGACGCTTTTTCACTGAGATTTTGAAACTGAAATTTCCAAACCCGTTTCCAACGATGGCGCCAATTGGGCTTCTCCATAGAACTTGCCAACCTGAATTCCTACAGGCTGGATGTGAGAGGCACATTCTGCTGCTTCCTCCCTTAGAGTTAAACTTGCTTCTGAAAGCTCAACCTCCGGGGAGTCTGTTTGGCAGAGATATAGAACACACTTTTCCAAGCCTGTTGGAAGGCATTTGCAGTTTCATTTCACGTCTAATTTCCCAAACCAAACTGCTTGCAGCTCTAACTCCCTTCTAACTACCACTTCTTCTGTTCAGTGAGATATGCTGGATTCTAAACGGAGAAGCTTCTCTGACGCTTTTTCACAGAGATTTTGAAACTGAAATCTCCCATGCCGTTTCCACCATAGGCAGCAATGGGCTTCCCCATAGAACTTGCCAACCTGAATTCCTACAGGCTAGATGTGAGAGGCACATTCTGCTGCTTCCTCCCTAAGAGTTAAGCTTGCTTCTGAAAGCTCAACCTCCGGGGAGTCTGTTTGGCAGAGATATAGAACACACTTTTCCAAGCCTGTTGGAAGGCCTTTGCAGTGTCATTTCGCATCTAATTTCCCAAACCAAACTGCTTGCAGCTCTAACTGCCTTCTAACTACCACTTCTTCGGTTCAGTGAGATATGCTGGATTCTAAACGGAGAAGCTTCTCTGACGCTTTTTCACAGAGATTTTGAAACTGAAATCTCCCATGCCATTTCCACCATAGGCAGCAATGGGCTTCCCCATAGAACTTGCCAACCTGAATTCCTACAGGCTAGATGTGAGAGGCACATTCTGCTGCTTCCTCCCTTAGAGTTAAACTAGCTTCTGAAAGCTCAACCTCCGGGGAGTTTGTTTGGCAGAGATATAGAACACACTTTTCCAAGCCTGTTGGAAGGCATTTGCAGTTTCATTTCGCGTCTAATTTCCCAAACCAAACTGCTTGCAGCTCTAACTCCCTTCTAACTACCACTTCTTCGGTTCAGTGAGATATGCTGGATTCTAAACGGAGAAGCTTCTCTGACGCTCTTTCACAGAGATTTTGAAAGTGAAATCTCCCATGCCGTTTCCACCATAGGCAGCAATGGGCTTCCCCAAAGAACTTGCCAACCTGAATTCCTACAGGCTAGATGTGAGAGGCACATTCTGCTGCTTCCTCCCTAAGAGTTAAGCTTGCTTCTGAAAGCTCAACCTCCGGGGAGTCTGTTTGGCAGAGATATAGAACACACTTTTCCAAGCCTGTTGGAAGGCCTTTGCAGTGTCATTTCGCATCTAATTTCCTAAACCAAACTGCTTGCAGCTCTAACTCCCTTCTAACTACCACTTCTTCGGTTCAGTGAGATATGCTGGATTCTAAACGGAGAAGCTTCTGTGACGCTTTTTCACAGAGATTTTGAAACTGAAATTTCCAAACCCGTTTCCAACGAAGGCGCCAATTGGGCTTCTCCATAGAACTTGCCAACCTGAATTCCTACAGGCTGGATGTGAGAGGCACATTCTGCTGCTTCCTCCCTTAGAGTTAAACTTGCTTCTGAAAGCTCAACCTCCGGGGAGTCTGTTTGGCAGAGATATAGAACACACTTTTCCAAGCCTGTTGGAAGGCATTTGCAGTTTCATTTCACGTCTAATTTCCCAAACCAAACTGCTTGCAGCTCTAACTCCCTTCTAACTACCACTTCTTCGGTTCAGTGAGATATGCTGGATTCTAAACGGAGAAGCTTCTCTGACGCTTTTTCACAGAGATTTTGAAACTGAAATCTCCCATGCCGTTTCCACCATAGGCAGCAATGGGCTTCCCCATAGAACTTGCCAACCTGAATTCCTACAGGCTAGATGTGAGAGGCACATTCTGCTGCTTCCTCCCTAAGAGTTAAGCTTGCTTCTGAAAGCTCAACCTCCGGGGAGTCTGTTTGGCAGAGATATAGAACACACTTTTCCAAGCCTGTTGGAAGGCCTTTGCAGTGTCATTTCGCATCTAATTTCCCAAACCAAACTGCTTGCAGCTCTAACTGCCTTCTAACTACCACTTCTTCGGTTCAGTGAGATATGCTGGATTCTAAACGGAGAAGCTTCTGTGACGCTTTTTCACAGAGATTTTGAAACTGAAATCTCCCATGCCGTTTCCACCATAGGCAGCAATGGGCTTCCCCATAGAACTTGCCAACCTGAATTCCTACAGGCTAGATGTGAGAGGCACATTCTGCTGCTTCCTCCCTAAGAGTTAAGCTTGCTTCTGAAAGCTCAACCTCCGGGGAGTCTGTTTGGCAGAGATATAGAACACACTTTTCCAAGCCTGTTGGAAGGCATTTGCAGTTTCACTTCGCGTCTTATTTCCCAAACCAAACTGCTTGCAGCTCTAACTCCCTTCTAACTACCACTTCTTCGGTTCAGTGAGATATGCTGGATTCTAAACGGAGAAGCTTCTCTGACGCTTTTTCACAGAGATTTTGAAACTGAAATCTCCCATGCCGTTTCCACCATAGGCAGCAATGGGCTTCCCCATAGAACTTGCCAACCTGAATTCCTACAGGCTAGATGTGAGAGGCACATTCTGCTGCTTCCTCCCTTAGAGTTAAACTAGTTTCTGAAAGCTCAACCTCCGGGGAGTTTGTTTGGCAGAGATATAGAACACACTTTTCCAAGCCTGTTGGAAGGCATTTGCAGTTTCATTTCGCGTCTAATTTCCAAAACCAAACTGCTTGCAGCTCTAACTCCCTTCTAACTACCACTTCTTCGGTTCAGTGAGATATGCTGGATTCTAAACGGAGAAGCTTCTCTGAAGCTTTTTCACAGAGATTTTGAAACTGAAATCTCCCATGCCGTTTCCACCATAGGCAGCAATGGGCTTCCCCATAGAACTTGCCAACCTGAATTCCTACAGGCTAGATGTGAGAGGCACATTGTGCTGCTTCCTCCCTAACAGTTAAGCTTGCTTCTGAAAGCTCAACCTCCGGGGAGTCTGTTTGGCAGAGATATAGAACACACTTTTCCAAGCCTGTTGGAAGGCCTTTGCAGTGTCATTTCGCATCTAATTTCCCAAACCAAACTGCTTGCAGCTCTAACTCCCTTCTAACTACCACTTCTTCGGTTCAGTGAGATATGCTGGATTCTAAACGGAGAAGCTTCTCTGACGCTTTTTCACAGAGATTTTGAAACTGAAATCTCCCATGCCGTTTCCACCATAGGCAGCAATGGGCTTCCCCATACAACTTGCCAACCTGAATTCCTACAGGCTAGATGTGAGAGGCACATTCTGCTGCTTCCTCCCTTAGAGTTAAACTTGCTTCTGAAAGCTCAACCTCCGGGGAGTTTGTTTGGCAGAGATATAGAACACACTTTTCCAAGCCTGTTGGAAGGCCTTTGCAGTGTCATTTCGCATCTAATTTCCCAAACCAAACTGCTTGCAGCTCTAACTCCCTTCTAACTACCACTTCTTCGGTTCAGTGAGATATGCTGGATTCTAAACGGAGAAGCTTCTCTGACGCTTTTTCACAGAGATTTTGAAACTGAAATTTCCAAACCCGTTTCCAACGAAGGCGCCAATGGGCTTCTCCATAGAACTTGCCAACCTGAATTCCTAAAGGCTAGATGTGAGAGGCACATTCTGCTGCTTCCTCCCTTAGAGTTAAACTAGCTTCTGAAAGCTCAACCTCCGGGGAGTCTGTTTGGCCGAGACATAGAACACACTTTTCCAAGCCTGTTGGAAGGCATTTGCAGTTTCATTTCGCGTCTAATTTCCCAAACCAAACTGCTTGCAGCTCTAACTCCCTTCTAACTACCACTTCTTCGGTTCAGTGAGATATGCTGGATTCTAAACGGAGAAGCTTCTCTGACGCTTTTTCACAGAGATTTTGGAACTGAAATCTCCCATGCCGTTTCCACCATAGGCAGCAATGGGCTTCCCCATAGAACTTGCCAACCTGAATTCCTACAGTCTAGATGTGAGAGGCACATTCTGCTGCTTCCTCACTAAGAGTTAAGCTTGCTTCTGAAAGCTCAACCTCTGGAGAGTCTGTTTGGCAGAGATATAGAACACACTTTTCCAAGCCTGTTGGAAGGCCTTTGCAGTGTCATTTCGCATCTAATTTCCCAAACCAAACTGCTTGCAGCTCTAACTGCCTTCTAACTACCACTTCTTCGGTTCAGTGAGATATGCTGGATTCTAAACGGAGAAGCTTCTCTGACGCTTTTTCACAGAGATTTTGAAACTGAAATCTCCCATGCCGTTTCCACCATAGGCAGCAATGGGCTTCCCCATAGAACTTGCCAACCTGAATTCCTACAGGCTAGATGTGAGAGGCACATTCTGCTGCTTCCTCCCTTAGAGTTAAACTAGCTTCTGAAAGCTCAACCTCCGGGGAGTTTGTTTGGCAGAGATATAGAACACACTTTTCCAAGCCTGTTGGAAGGCATTTGCAGTTTCATTTCGCGTCTAATTTCCCAAACCAAACTGCTTGCAGCTCTAACTCCCTTCTAACTACCACTTCTTCGGTTCAGTGAGATATGCTGGATTCTAAACGGAGAAGCTTCTCTGACGCTCTTTCACAGAGATTTTGAAAGTGAAATCTCCCATGCCGTTTCCACCATAGGCAGCAATGGGCTTCCCCAAAGAACTTGCCAACCTGAATTCCTACAGGCTAGATGTGAGAGGCACATTCTGCTGCTTCCTCCCTAAGAGTTAAGCTTGCTTCTGAAAGCTCAACCTCCGGGGAGTCTGTTTGGCAGAGATATAGAACACACTTTTCCAAGCCTGTTGGAAGGCCTTTGCAGTGTCATTTCGCATCTAATTTCCCAAACCAAACTGCTTGCAGCTCTAACTCCCTTCTAACTACCACTTCTTCGGTTCAGTGAGATATGCTGGATTCTAAACGGAGAAGCTTCTGTGACGCTTTTTCACAGAGATTTTGAAACTGAAATTTCCAAACCCGTTTCCAACGAAGGCGCCAATTGGGCTTCTCCATAGAACTTGCCAACCTGAATTCCTACAGGCTGGATGTGAGAGGCACATTCTGCTGCTTCCTCCCTTAGAGTTAAACTTGCTTCTGAAAGCTCAACCTCCGGGGAGTCTGTTTGGCAGAGATATAGAACACACTTTTCCAAGCCTGTTGGAAGGCATTTGCAGTTTCATTTCACGTCTAATTTCCCAAACCAAACTGCTTGCAGCTCTAACTCCCTTCTAACTACCACTTCTTCGGTTCAGTGAGATATGCTGGATTCTAAACGGAGAAGCTTCTCTGACGCTTTTTCACAGAGATTTTGAAACTGAAATCTCCCATGCCGTTTCCACCATAGGCAGCAATGGGCTTCCCCATAGAACTTGCCAACCTGAATTCCTACAGGCTAGATGTGAGAGGCACATTCTGCTGCTTCCTCCCTAAGAGTTAAGCTTGCTTCTGAAAGCTCAACCTCCGGGGAGTCTGTTTGGCAGAGATATAGAACACACTTTTCCAAGCCTGTTGGAAGGCCTTTGCAGTGTCATTTCGCATCTAATTTCCCAAACCAAACTGCTTGCAGCTCTAACTGCCTTCTAACTACCACTTCTTCGGTTCAGTGAGATATGCTGGATTCTAAACGGAGAAGCTTCTGTGACGCTTTTTCACAGAGATTTTGAAACTGAAATCTCCCATGCCGTTTCCACCATAGGCAGCAATGGGCTTCCCCATAGAACTTGCCAACCTGAATTCCTACAGGCTAGATGTGAGAGGCACATTCTGCTGCTTCCTCCCTAAGAGTTAAGCTTGCTTCTGAAAGCTCAACCTCCGGGGAGTCTGTTTGGCAGAGATATAGAACACACTTTTCCAAGCCTGTTGGAAGGCATTTGCAGTTTCATTTCGCGTCTTATTTCCCAAACCAAACTGCTTGCAGCTCTAACTCCCTTCTAACTACCACTTCTTCGGTTCAGTGAGATATGCTGGATTCTAAACGGAGAAGCTTCTCTGACGCTTTTTCACAGAGATTTTGAAACTGAAATCTCCCATGCCGTTTCCACCATAGGCAGCAATGGGCTTCCCCATAGAACTTGCCAACCTGAATTCCTACAGGCTAGATGTGAGAGGCACATTCTGCTGCTTCCTCCCTTAGAGTTAAACTAGTTTCTGAAAGCTCAACCTCCGGGGAGTTTGTTTGGCAGAGATATAGAACACACTTTTCCAAGCCTGTTGGAAGGCATTTGCAGTTTCAGTTCTCGTCTAATTTCCAAAACCAAACTGCTTGCAGCTCTAACTCCCTTCTAACTACCACTTCTTCGGTTCAGTGAGATATGCTGGATTCTAAACGGAGAAGCTTCTCTGAAGCTTTTTCACAGAGATTTTGAAACTGAAATCTCCCATGCCGTTTCCACCATAGGCAGCAATGGGCTTCCCCATAGAACTTGCCAACCTGAATTCCTACAGGCTAGATGTGAGAGGCACATTGTGCTGCTTCCTCCCTAAGAGTTAAGCTTGCTTCTGAAAGCTCAACCTCCGGGGAGTCTGTTTGGCAGAGATATAGAACACACTTTTCCAAGCCTGTTGGAAGGCCTTTGCAGTGTCATTTCGCATCTAATTTCCCAAACCAAACTGCTTGCAGCTCTAACTCCCTTCTAACTACCACTTCTTCGGTTCAGTGAGATATGCTGGATTCTAAACGGAGAAGCTTCTCTGACGCTTTTTCACAGAGATTTTGAAACTGAAATCTCCCATGCCGTTTCCACCATAGGCAGCAATGGGCTTCCCCATAGAACTTGCCAACCTGAATTCCTACAGGCTAGATGTGAGAGGCACATTCTGCTGCTTCCTCCCTTAGAGTTAAACTTGCTTCTGAAAGCTCAACCTCCGGGGAGTCTGTTTGGCAGAGATATAGAACACATTTTTCCAAGCCTGTTTGAAGGCATTTGCACTTTCATTTCGCATCTAATTTCCCAAACCAAACTGCTTGCAGCTCTAACTCCCTTCTAACTACCACTTCTTCGGTTCTGTGAGATATGCTGGATTCTAAACGGAGAAGCTTCTGTGACGCTTTTTCACAGAGATTTTGAAACTGAAATTTCCAAACCCGTTTCCAACGATGGCGCCAATTGGGCTTCTCCATAGAACTTGCCAACCTGAATTCCTACAGGCTGGATGTGAGAGGCACATTCTGCTGCTTCCTCCCTTAGAGTTAAACTTGCTTCTGAAAGCTCAACCTCCGGGGAGTCTGTTTGGCAGAGATATAGAACACACTTTTCCAAGCCTGTTGGAAGGCATTTGCAGTTTCATTTCACGTCTAATTTCCCAAACCAAACTGCTTGCAGCTCTAACTCCCTTCTAACTACCACTTCTTCGGTTCAGTGAGATATGCTGGATTCTAAACGGAGAAGCTTCTCTGACGCTTTTTCACAGAGATTTTGAAACTGAAATCTCCCATGCCGTTTCCACCATAGGCAGCAATGGGCTTCCCCATAGAACTTGCCAACCTGAATTCCTACAGGCTAGATGTGAGAGGCACATTCTGCTGCTTCCTCCCTAAGAGTTAAGCTTGCTTCTGAAAGCTCAACCTCCGGGGAGTCTGTTTGGCAGAGATATAGAACACACTTTTCCAAGCCTGTTGGAAGGCCTTTGCAGTGTCATTTCGCATCTAATTTCCCAAACCAAACTGCTTGCAGCTCTAACTCCCTTCTAACTACCACTTCTTCGGTTCAGTGAGATATGCTGGATTCTAAACGGAGAAGCTTCTGTGACGCTTTTTCACAGAGATTTTGAAACTGAAATCTCCCATGCCGTTTCCACCATAGGCAGCAATGGGCTTCCCCATAGAACTTGCCAACCTGAATTCCTACAGGCTAGATGTGAGAGGCACATTCTGCTGCTTCCTCCCTAAGAGTTAAGCTTGCTTCTGAAAGCTCAACCTCCGGGGAGTCTGTTTGGCAGAGATATAGAACACACTTTTCCAAGCCTGTTGGAAGGCATTTGCAGTTTCATTTCGCGTCTTATTTCCCAAACCAAACTGCTTGCAGCTCTAACTCCCTTCTAACTACCACTTCTTCGGTTCAGTGAGATATGCTGGATTCTAAACGGAGAAGCTTCTCTGACGCTTTTTCACAGAGATTTTGAAACTGAAATCTCCCATGCCGTTTCCACCATAGGCAGCAATGGGCTTCCCCATAGAACTTGCCAACCTGAATTCCTACAGGCTAGATGTGAGAGGCACATTCTGCTGCTTCCTCCCTTAGAGTTAAACTAGTTTCTGAAAGCTCAACCTCCGGGGAGTTTGTTTGGCCGAGATATAGAACACACTTTTCCAAGCCTGTTGGAAGGCATTTGCAGTTTCATTTCGCGTCTAATTTCCAAAACCAAACTGCTTGAAGCTCTAACTCCCTTCTAACTACCACTTCTTCGGTTCAGTGAGATATGCTGGATTCTAAACGGAGAAGCTTCTCTGAAGCTTTTTCACAGAGATTTTGAAACTGAAATCTCCCATGCCGTTTCCACCATAGGCAGCAATGGGCTTCCCCATAGAACTTGCCAACCTGAATTCCTACAGGCTAGATGTGAGAGGCACATTGTGCTGCTTCCTCCCTAAGAGTTAAGCTTGCTTCTGAAAGCTCAACCTCCGGGGAGTCTGTTTGGCAGAGATATAGAACACACTTTTCCAAGCCTGTTGGAAGGCCTTTGCAGTGTCATTTCGCATCTAATTTCCCAAACCAAACTGCTTGCAGCTCTAACTGCCTTCTAACTACCACTTCTTCGGTTCAGTGAGATATGCTGGATTCTAAACGGAGAAGCTTCTCTGACGCTTTTTCACAGAGATTTTGAAACTGAAATCTCCCATGCCGTTTCCACCATAGGCAGCAATGGGCTTCCCCATAGAACTTGCCAACCTGAATTCCTACAGGCTAGATGTGAGAGGCACATTCTGCTGCTTCCTCCGTTAGAGTTAAACTTGCTTCTGAAAGCTCAACCTCCGGGGAGTCTGTTTGGCAGAGATATAGAACACATTTTTCCAAGCCTGTTTGAAGGCATTTGCACTTTCATTTCGCATCTAATTTCCCAAACCAAACTGCTTGCAGCTCTAACTCCCTTCTAACTACCACTTCTTCGGTTCTGTGAGATATGCTGGATTCTAAACGGAGAAGCTTCTCTGACGCTTTTTCACAGAGATTTTGAAACTGAAATCTCCCATGCCGTTTCCACCATAGGCAGCAATGGGCTTCCCCATAGAACTTGCCAACCTGAATTCCTACAGGCTAGATGTGAGAGGGACATTCTGCTGCTTCCTCACTTAGAGTTAAACTAGCTTCTGAAAGCTCAACCTCCGGGGAGTTTGTTTGGCAGAGATATAGAACACACTTTTCCAAGCCTGTTGGAAGGCATTTGCAGTTTCATTTCGCGTCTAATTTCCCAAACCAAACTGCTTGCAGCTCTAACTCCCTTCTAACTACCACTTCTTCGGTTCAGTGAGATATGCTGGATTCTAAACGGAGAAGCTTCTCTGACGCTCTTTCACAGAGATTTTGAAACTGAAATTTCCAAACCCGTTTCCAACGAAGGCGCAAAAGGGCTTCCCCATAGAACTTGCCAACCTGAATTCCTACAGTCTAGATGTGAGAGGCATATTCTGCTGCTTCCTCACTTAGAGTTAAACTAGCTCCTGAAAGCTCAGCCTCCGGGGAGTCTGTTTGGCAGAGATATAGAACACACTTTTCCAAGCCTGTTGGAAGGCATTTGCAGTTTCATTTCGCGTCTAATTTCCCAAACCAAACTGCTTGCAGCTCTAACTCCCTTCTAACTACCACTTCTTCGGTTCAGTGAGATATGCTGGATTCTAAACGGAGAAGCTTCTCTGACGCTTTTTCACAGAGATTTTGGAACTGAAATCTCCCATGCCGTTTCCACCATAGGCAGCAATGGGCTTCCCCATAGAACTTGCCAACCTGAATTCCTACAGTCTAGATGTGAGAGGCACATTCTGCTGCTTCCTCCCTAAGAGTTAAGCTTGCTTCTGAAAGCTCAACCTCTGGAGAGTCTGTTTGGCAGAGATATAGAACACACTTTTCCAAGCCTGTTGGAAGGCCTTTGCAGTGTCATTTCGCATCTAATTTCCCAAACCAAACTGCTTGCAGCTCTAACTGCCTTCTAACTACCACTTCTTCGGTTCAGTGAGATATGCTGGATTGTAAACGGAGAAGCTTCTCTGACGCTTTTTCACAGAGATTTTGAAACTGAAATCTCCCATGCCGTTTCCACCATAGGCAGCAATGGGCTTCCCCATAGAACTTGCCAACCTGAATTCCTACAGGCTAGATGTGAGAGGCACATTCTGCTGCTTCCTCCCTTAGAGTTAAACTAGCTTCTGAAAGCTCAACCTCCGGGGAGTTTGTTTGGCAGAGATATAGAACACACTTTTCCAAGCCTGTTGGAAGGCATTTGCAGTTTCATTTCGCGTCTAATTTCCCAAACCAAACTGCTTGCAGCTCTAACTCCCTTCTAACTACCACTTCTTCGGTTCAGTGAGATATGCTGGATTCTAAACGGAGAAGCTTCTCTGACGCTCTTTCACAGAGATTTTGAAAGTGAAATCTCCCATGCCGTTTCCACCATAGGCAGCAATGGGCTTCCCCAAAGAACTTGCCAACCTGAATTCCTACAGGCTAGATGTGAGAGGCACATTCTGCTGCTTCCTCCCTAAGAGTTAAGCTTGCTTCTGAAAGCTCAACCTCCGGGGAGTCTGTTTGGCAGAGATATAGAACACACTTTTCCAAGCCTGTTGGAAGGCCTTTGCAGTGTCATTTCGCATCTAATTTCCCAAACCAAACTGCTTGCAGCTCTAACTCCCTTCTAACTACCACTTCTTCGGTTCAGTGAGATATGCTGGATTCTAAACGGAGAAGCTTCTGTGACGCTTTTTCACAGAGATTTTGAAACTGAAATTTCCAAACCCGTTTCTAACGAAGGCGCCAATTGGGCTTCTCCATAGAACTTGCCAACCAGAATTCCTACAGGCTGGATGTGAGAGGCACATTCTGCTGCTTCCTCCCTTAGAGTTAAACTTGCTTCTGAAAGCTCAACCTCCGGGGAGTCTGTTTGGCAGAGATATAGAACACACTTTTCCAAGCCTGTTGGAAGGCATTTGCACTTTCATTTCACGTCTAATTTCCCAAACCAAACTGCTTGCAGCTCTAACTCCCTTCTAACTACCACTTCTTCGGTTCAGTGAGATATGCTGGATTCTAAACGGAGAAGCTTCTCTGACGCTTTTTCACAGAGATTTTGAAACTGAAATCTCCCATGCCGTTTCCACCATAGGCAGCAATGGGCTTCCCCATAGAACTTGCCAACCTGAATTCCTACAGGCTAGATGTGAGAGGCACATTCTGCTGCTTCCTCCCTAAGAGTTAAGCTTGCTTCTGAAAGCTCAACCTCCGGGGAGTCTGTTTGGCAGAGATATAGAACACACTTTTCCAAGCCTGTTGGAAGGCCTTTGCAGTGTCATTTCGCATCTAATTTCCCAAACCAAACTGCTTGCAGCTCTAACTGCCTTCTAACTACCACTTCTTCGGTTCAGTGAGATATGCTGGATTCTAAACGGAGAAGCTTCTGTGACGCTTTTTCACAGAGATTTTGAAACTGAAATCTCCCATGCCGTTTCCACCATAGGCAGCAATGGGCTTCCCCATAGAACTTGCCAACCTGAATTCCTACAGGCTAGATGTGAGAGGCACATTCTGCTGCTTCCTCCCTAAGAGTTAAGCTTGCTTCTGAAAGCTCAACCTCCGGGGAGTCTGTTTGGCAGAGATATAGAACACACTTTTCCAAGCCTGTTGGAAGGCATTTGCAGTTTCATTTCGCGTCTTATTTCCCAAACCAAACTGCTTGCAGCTCTAACTCCCTTCTAACTACCACTTCTTCGGTTCAGTGAGATATGCTGGATTCTAAACGGAGAAGCTTCTCTGACGCTTTTTCACAGAGATTTTGAAACTGAAATCTCCCATGCCGTTTCCACCATAGGCAGCAATGGGCTTCCCCATAGAACTTGCCAACCTGAATTCCTACAGGCTAGATGTGAGAGGCACATTCTGCTGCTTCCTCCCTTAGAGTTAAACTTGCTTCTGAAAGCTCAACCTCCGGGGAGTCTGTTTGGCAGAGATATAGAACACACTTTTCCAAGCCTGTTGGAAGGCCTTTGCAGTGTCATTTCGCATCTAATTTCCCAAACCAAACTGCTTGCAGCTCTAACTCCCTTCTAACTACCACTTCTTCGGTTCAGTGAGATATGCTGGATTCTAAACGGAGAAGCTTCTGTGACGCTTTTTCACAGAGATTTTGAAACTGAAATTTCCAAACCCGTTTCCAACGAAGGCGCCAATGGGCTTCTCCATAGAACTTGCCAACCTGAATTCCTAAAGGCTAGATGTGAGAGGCACATTCTGCTGCTTCCTCCCTTAGAGTTAAACTAGCTTCTGAAAGCTCAACCTCCGGGGAGTCTGTTTGGCCGAGACATAGAACACACTTTTCCAAGCCTGTTGGAAGGCATTTGCAGTTTCATTTCGCGTCTAATTTCCCAAACCAAACTGCTTGCAGCTCTAACTCCCTTCTAACTACCACTTCTTCGGTTCAGTGAGATATGCTGGATTCTAAACGGAGAAGCTTCTCTGACGCTTTTTCACAGAGATTTTGGAACTGAAATCTCCCATGCCGTTTCCACCATAGGCAGCAATGGGCTTCCCCATAGAACTTGCCAACCTGAATTCCTACAGTCTAGATGTGAGAGGCACATTCTGCTGCTTCCTCACTAAGAGTTAAGCTTGCTTCTGAAAGCTCAAACTCTGGAGAGTCTGTTTGGCAGAGATATAGAACACACTTTTCCAAGCCTGTTGGAAGGCCTTTGCAGTGTCATTTCGCATCTAATTTCCCAAACCAAACTGCTTGCAGCTCTAACTGCCTTCTAACTACCACTTCTTCGGTTCAGTGAGATATGCTGGATTCTAAACGGAGAAGCTTCTCTGACGCTTTTTCACAGAGATTTTGAAACTGAAATCTCCCATGCCGTTTCCACCATAGGCAGCAATGGGCTTCCCCATAGAACTTGCCAACCTGAATTCCTACAGGCTAGATGTGAGAGGCACATTCTGCTGCTTCCTCCCTAAGAGTTAAGCTTGCTTCTGAAAGCTCAACCTCCGGGGAGTCTGTTTGGCAGAGATATAGAACACACTTTTCCAAGCCTGTTGGAAGGCCTTTGCAGTGTCATTTCGCATCTAATTTCCCAAACCAAACTGCTTGCAGCTCTAACTCCCTTCTAACTACCACTTCTTCGGTTCAGTGAGATATGCTGGATTCTAAACGGAGAAGCTTCTGTGACGCTTTTTCACAGAGATTTTGAAACTGAAATTTCCAAACCCGTTTCCAACGAAGGCGCCAATTGGGCTTCTCCATAGAACTTGCCAACCTGAATTCCTACAGGCTGGATGTGAGAGGCACATTCTGCTGCTTCCTCCCTTAGAGTTAAACTTGCTTCTGAAAGCTCAACCTCCGGGGAGTCTGTTTGGCAGAGATATAGAACACACTTTTCCAAGCCTGTTGGAAGGCATTTGCACTTTCATTTCACGTCTAATTTCCCAAACCAAACTGCTTGCAGCTCTAACTCCCTTCTAACTACCACTTCTTCGGTTCAGTGAGATATGCTGGATTCTAAACGGAGAAGCTTCTCTGACGCTTTTTCACAGAGATTTTGAAACTGAAATCTCCCATGCCGTTTCCACCATAGGCAGCAATGGGCTTCCCCATAGAACTTGCCAACCTGAATTCCTACAGGCTAGATGTGAGAGGCACATTCTGCTGCTTCCTCCCTAAGAGTTAAGCTTGCTTCTGAAAGCTCAACCTCCGGGGAGTCTGTTTGGCAGAGATATAGAACACACTTTTCCAAGCCTGTTGGAAGGCCTTTGCAGTGTCATTTCGCATCTAATTTCCCAAACCAAACTGCTTGCAGCTCTAACTGCCTTCTAACTACCACTTCTTCGGTTCAGTGAGATATGCTGGATTCTAAACGGAGAAGCTTCTGTGACGCTTTTTCACAGAGATTTTGAAACTGAAATCTCCCATGCCGTTTCCACCATAGGCAGCAATGGGCTTCCCCATAGAACTTGCCAACCTGAATTCCTACAGGCTAGATGTGAGAGGCACATTCTGCTGCTTCCTCCCTAAGAGTTAAGCTTGCTTCTGAAAGCTCAACCTCCGGGGAGTCTGTTTGGCAGAGATATAGAACACACTTTTCCAAGCCTGTTGGAAGGCATTTGCAGTTTCATTTCGCGTCTTATTTCCCAAACCAAACTGCTTGCAGCTCTAACTCCCTTCTAACTACCACTTCTTCGGTTCAGTGAGATATGCTGGATTCTAAACGGAGAAGCTTCTCTGACGCTTTTTCACAGAGATTTTGAAACTGAAATCTCCCATGCCGTTTCCACCATAGGCAGCAATGGGCTTCCCCATAGAACTTGCCAACCTGAATTCCTACAGGCTAGATGTGAGAGGCACATTCTGCTGCTTCCTCCCTTAGAGTTAAACTTGCTTCTGAAAGCTCAACCTCCGGGGAGTTTGTTTGGCAGAGATATAGAACACACTTTTCCAAGCCTGTTGGAAGGCATTTGCAGTTTCATTTCTCGTCTAATTTCCAAAACCAAACTGCTTGCAGCTCTAACTCCCTTCTAACTACCACTTCTTCGGTTCAGTGAGATATGCTGGATTCTAAACGGAGAAGCTTCTCTGAAGCTTTTTCACAGAGATTTTGAAACTGAAATCTCCCATGCCGTTTCCACCATAGGCAGCAATGGGCTTCCCCATAGAACTTGCCAACCTGAATTCCTACAGGCTAGATGTGAGAGGCACATTGTGCTGCTTCCTCCCTAAGAGTTAAGCTTGCTTCTGAAAGCTCAACCTCCGGGGAGTCTGTTTGGCAGAGATATAGAACACACTTTTCCAAGCCTGTTGGAAGGCCTTTGCAGTGTCATTTCGCATCTAATTTCCCAAACCAAACTGCTTGCAGCTCTAACTCCCTTCTAACTACCACTTCTTCGGTTCAGTGAGATATGCTGGATTCTAAACGGAGAAGCTTCTCTGACGCTTTTTCACAGAGATTTTGAAACTGAAATCTCCCATGCCGTTTCCACCATAGGCAGCAATGGGCTTCCCCATAGAACTTGCCAACCTGAATTCCTACAGGCTAGATGTGAGAGGCACATTCTGCTGCTTCCTCCCTAAGAGTTAAGCTTGCTTCTGAAAGCTCAACCTCCGGGGAGTCTGTTTGGCAGAGATATAGAACACACTTTTCCAAGCCTGTTGGAAGGCCTTTGCAGTGTCATTTCGCATCTAATTTCCCAAACCAAACTGCTTGCAGCTCTAACTGCCTTCTAACTACCACTTCTTCGGTTCAGTGAGATATGCTGGATTCTAAACGGAGAAGCTTCTGTGACGCTTTTTCACAGAGATTTTGAAACTGAAATCTCCCATGCCGTTTCCACCATAGGCAGCAATGGGCTTCCCCATAGAACTTGCCAACCTGAATTCCTACAGGCTAGATGTGAGAGGCACATTGTGCTGCTTCCTCCCTAAGAGTTAAGCTTGCTTCTGAAAGCTCAACCTCCGGGGAGTCTGTTTGGCAGAGATATAGAACACACTTTTCCAAGCCTGTTGGAAGGCATTTGCAGTTTCATTTCGCGTCTTATTTCCCAAACCAAACTGCTTGCAGCTCTAACTCCCTTCTAACTACCACTTCTTCGGTTCAGTGAGATATGCTGGATTCTAAACGGAGAAGCTTCTCTGACGCTTTTTCACAGAGATTTTGAAACTGAAATCTCCCATGCCGTTTCCACCATAGGCAGCAATGGGCTTCCCCATAGAACTTGCCAACCTGAATTCCTACAGGCTAGATGTGAGAGGCACATTCTGCTGCTTCCTCCCTTAGAGTTAAACTTGCTTCTGAAAGCTCAACCTCCGGGGAGTTTGTTTGGCAGAGATATAGAACACACTTTTCCAAGCCTGTTGGAAGGCATTTGCAGTTTCATTTCTCGTCTAATTTCCAAAACCAAACTGCTTGCAGCTCTAACTCCCTTCTAACTACCACTTCTTCGGTTCAGTGAGATATGCTGGATTCTAAACGGAGAAGCTTCTCTGAAGCTTTTTCACAGAGATTTTGAAACTGAAATCTCCCATGCCGTTTCCACCATAGGCAGCAATGGGCTTCCCCATAGAACTTGCCAACCTGAATTCCTACAGGCTAGATGTGAGAGGCACATTGTGCTGCTTCCTCCCTAAGAGTTAAGCTTGCTTCTGAAAGCTCAACCTCCGGGGAGTCTGTTTGGCAGAGATATAGAACACACTTTTCCAAGCCTGTTGGAAGGCCTTTGCAGTGTCATTTCGCATCTAATTTCCCAAACCAAACTGCTTGCAGCTCTAACTCCCTTCTAACTACCACTTCTTCGGTTCAGTGAGATATGCTGGATTCTAAACGGAGAAGCTTCTCTGACGCTTTTTCACAGAGATTTTGAAACTGAAATCTCCCATGCCGTTTCCACCATAGGCAGCAATGGGCTTCCCCATAGAACTTGCCAACCTGAATTCCTACAGGCTAGATGTGAGAGGCACATTCTGCTGCTTCCTCCCTTAGAGTTAAACTTGCTTCTGAAAGCTCAACCTCCGGGGAGTCTGTTTGGCAGAGATATAGAACACATTTTTCCAAGCCTGTTTGAAGGCATTTGCACTTTCATTTCGCATCTAATTTCCCAAACCAAACTGCTTGCAGCTCTAACTCCCTTCTAACTACCACTTCTTCGGTTCTGTGAGATATGCTGGATTCTAAACGGAGAAGCTTCTGTGACGCTTTTTCACAGAGATTTTGAAACTGAAATTTCCAAACCCGTTTCCAACGATGGCGCCAATTGGGCTTCTCCATAGAACTTGCCAACCTGAATTCCTACAGGCTGGATGTGAGAGGCACATTCTGCTGCTTCCTCCCTTAGAGTTAAACTTGCTTCTGAAAGCTCAACCTCCGGGGAGTCTGTTTGGCAGAGATATAGAACACACTTTTCCAAGCCTGTTGGAAGGCATTTGCAGTTTCATTTCACGTCTAATTTCCCAAACCAAACTGCTTGCAGCTCTAACTCCCTTCTAACTACCACTTCTTCTGTTCAGTGAGATATGCTGGATTCTAAACGGAGAAGCTTCTCTGACGCTTTTTCACAGAGATTTTGAAACTGAAATCTCCCATGCCGTTTCCACCATAGGCAGCAATGGGCTTCCCCATAGAACTTGCCAACCTGAATTCCTACAGGCTAGATGTGAGAGGCACATTCTGCTGCTTCCTCCCTAAGAGTTAAGCTTGCTTCTGAAAGCTCAACCTCCGGGGAGTCTGTTTGGCAGAGATATAGAACACACTTTTCCAAGCCTATTGGAAGGCCTTTGCAGTGTCATTTCGCATCTAATTTCCCAAACCAAACTGCTTGCAGCTCTAACTCCCTTCTAACTACCACTTCTTCGGTTCAGTGAGATATGCTGGATTCTAAACGGAGAAGCTTCTGTGACGCTTTTTCACAGAGATTTTGAAACTGAAATCTCCCATGCCGTTTCCACCATAGGCAGCAATGGGCTTCCCCATAGAACTTGCCAACCTGAATTCCTACAGGCTAGATGTGAGAGGCACATTCTGCTGCTTCCTCCCTAAGAGTTAAGCTTGCTTCTGAAAGCTCAACCTCCGGGGAGTCTGTTTGGCAGAGATATAGAACACACTTTTCCAAGCCTGTTGGAAGGCATTTGCAGTTTCATTTCGCGTCTTATTTCCCAAACCAAACTGCTTGCAGCTCTAACTCCCTTCTAACTACCACTTCTTCGGTTCTGTGAGATATGCTGGATTCTAAACGGAGAAGCTTCTCTGACGCTTTTTCACAGAGATTTTGAAACTGAAATCTCCCATGCCGTTTCCACCATAGGCAGCAATGGGCTTCCCCATAGAACTTGCCAACCTGAATTCCTACAGGCTAGATGTGAGAGGCACATTCTGCTGCTTCCTCCCTTAGAGTTAAACTAGTTTCTGAAAGCTCAACCTCCGGGGAGTTTGTTTGGCAGAGATATAGAACACACTTTTCCAAGCCTGTTGGAAGGCATTTGCAGTTTCATTTCGCGTCTAATTTCCCAAACCAAACTGCTTGCAGCTCTAACTCCCTTCTAACTACCACTTCTTCGGTTCAGTGAGATATGCTGGATTCTAAACGGAGAAGCTTCTCTGACGCTTTTTCACAGAGATTTTGAAACTGAAATCTCCCATGCCGTTTCCACCATAGGCAGCAATGGGCTTCCCCATAGAACTTGCCAACCTGAATTCCTACAGGCTAGATGTGAGAGGCACATTCTGCTGCTTCCTCCGTTAGAGTTAAACTTGCTTCTGAAAGCTCAACCTCCGGGGAGTCTGTTTGGCAGAGATATAGAACACATTTTTCCAAGCCTGTTTGAAGGCATTTGCACTTTCATTTCGCATCTAATTTCCCAAACCAAACTGCTTGCAGCTCTAACTCCCTTCTAACTACCACTTCTTCGGTTCTGTGAGATATAATGGATTCTAAACGGAGAAGCTTCTCTGACGCTTTTTCACAGAGATTTTGAAACTGAAATCTCCCATGCCGTTTCTACCATAGGCAGCAATGGGCTTCCCCATAGAACTTGCCAACCTGAATTCCTACAGGCTAGATGTGAGAGGGACATTCTGCTGCTTCCTCACTTAGAGTTAAACTAGCTTCTGAAAGCTCAACCTCCGGGGAGTTTGTTTGGCAGAGATATAGAACACACTTTTCCAAGCCTGTTGGAAGGCATTTGCAGTTTCATTTCGCGTCTAATTTCCCAAACCAAACTGCTTGCAGCTCTAACTCCCTTCTAACTACCACTTCTTCGGTTCAGTGAGATATGCTGGATTCTAAACGGAGAAGCTTCTCTGACGCTCTTTCACAGAGATTTTGAAACTGAAATTTCCAAACCCGTTTCCAACGAAGGCGCCAAAGGGCTTCCCCATAGAACTTGCCAACCTGAATTCCTACAGTCTAGATGTGAGAGGCACATTCTGCTGCTTCCTCCCTTAGAGTTAAACTAGCTTCTGAAAGCTCAGCCTCCGGGGAGTCTGTTTGGCAGAGATATAGAACACACTTTTCCAAGCCTGTTGGAAGGCCTTTGCAGTGTCATTTCGCGTCTAATTTCCCAAACCAAACTGCTTGCAGCTCTAACTGCCTTCTAACTACCACTTCTTCGGTTCAGTGAGATATGCTGGATTCTAAACGGAGAAGCTTCTCTGACGCTTTTTCACAGAGATTTTGAAACTGAAATCTCCCATGCCGTTTCCACCATAGGCAGCAATGGGCTTCCCCATAGAACTTGCCAACCTGAATTCCTACAGGCTAGATGTGAGAGGCACATTCTGCTGCTTCCTCCCTAAGAGTTAAGCTTGCTTCTGAAAGCTCAACCTCCGGGGAGTCTGTTTGGCAGAGATATAGAACACAATTTTCCAAGCCTGTTGGAAGGCCTTTGCAGTGTCATTTCGCATCTAATTTCCCAAACCAAACTGCTTGCAGCTCTAACTGCCTTCTAACTACCACTTCTTCGGTTCAGTGAGATATGCTGGATTCTAAACGGAGAAGCTTCTGTGACGCTTTTTCACAGAGATTTTGAAACTGAAATCTCCCATGCCGTTTCCACCATAGGCAGCAATGGGCTTCCCCATAGAACTTGCCAACCTGAATTCCTACAGGCTAGATGTGAGAGGCACATTCTGCTGCTTCCTCCCTAAGAGTTAAGCTTGCTTCTGAAAGCTCAACCTCCGGGGAGTCTGTTTGGCAGAGATATAGAACACACTTTTCCAAGCCTGTTGGAAGGCATTTGCAGTTTCATTTCGCGTCTAATTTCCAAAACCAAACTGCTTGCAGCTCTAACTCCCTTCTAACTACCACTTCTTCGGTTCAGTGAGATATGCTGGATTCTAAACGGAGAAGCTTCTCTGAAGCTTTTTCACAGAGATTTTGAAACTGAAATCTCCCATGCCGTTTCCACCATAGGCAGCAATGGGCTTCCCCATAGAACTTGCCAACCTGAATTCCTACAGGCTAGATGTGAGAGGCACATTGTGCTGCTTCCTCCCTAAGAGTTAAGCTTGCTTCTGAAAGCTCAACCTCCGGGGAGTCTGTTTGGCAGAGATATAGAACACACTTTTCCAAGCCTGTTGGAAGGCCTTTGCAGTGTCATTTCGCATCTAATTTCCCAAACCAAACTGCTTGCAGCTCTAACTCCCTTCTAACTACCACTTCTTCGGTTCAGTGAGATATGCTGGATTCTAAACGGAGAAGCTTCTCTGACGCTTTTTCACAGAGATTTTGAAACTGAAATCTCCCATGCCGTTTCCACCATAGGCAGCAATGGGCTTCCCCATAGAACTTGCCAACCTGAATTCCTACAGGCTAGATGTGAGAGGCACATTCTGCTGCTTCCTCCCTTAGAGTTAAACTTGCTTCTGAAAGCTCAACCTCCGGGGAGTCTGTTTGGCAGAGATATAGAACACATTTTTCCAAGCCTGTTTGAAGGCATTTGCACTTTCATTTCGCATCTAATTTCCCAAACCAAACTGCTTGCAGCTCTAACTCCCTTCTAACTACCACTTCTTCGGTTCTGTGAGATATGCTGGATTCTAAACGGAGAAGCTTCTCTGACGCTTTTTCACAGAGATTTTGAAACTGAAATCTCCCATGCCGTTTCCACCATAGGCAGCAATGGGCTTCCCCATAGAACTTGCCAACCTGAATTCCTACAGGCTAGATGTGAGAGGGACATTCTGCTGCTTCCTCACTTAGAGTTAAACTAGCTTCTGAAAGCTCAACCTCCGGGGAGTTTGTTTGGCAGAGATATAGAACACACTTTTCCAAGCCTGTTGGAAGGCATTTGCAGTTTCATTTCGCGTCTAATTTCCCAAACCAAACTGCTTGCAGCTCTAACTCCCTTCTAACTACCACTTCTTCGGTTCAGTGAGATATGCTGGATTCTAAACGGAGAAGCTTCTCTGACGCTCTTTCACAGAGATTTTGAAACTGAAATTGCCAAACCCGTTTCCAACGAAGGCGCCAAAGGGCTTCCCCATAGAACTTGCCAACCTGAATTCCTACAGTCTAGATGTGAGAGGCACATTCTGCTGCTTCCTCCCTTAGAGTTAAACTAGCTTCTGAAAGCTCAGCCTCCGGGGAGTCTGTTTGGCAGAGATATAGAACACACTTTTCCAAGCCTGTTGGAAGGCCTTTGCAGTGTCATTTCGCGTCTAATTTCCCAAACCAAACTGCTTGCAGCTCTAACTGCCTTCTAACTACCACTTCTTCGGTTCAGTGAGATATGCTGGATTCTAAACGGAGAAGCTTCTCTGACGCTTTTTCACAGAGATTTTGAAACTGAAATTTCCAAACCCGTTTCCAACGAAGGCGCCAATTGGGCTTCTCCAAGGAACTTGCCAACCTGAATTCCTACAGGCTAGATGTGAGAGGCACATTCTGCTGCTTCCTCCCTTAGAGTTAAACTTGCTTCTGAAAGCTCAACCTCCGGGGAGTCTGTTTGGCAGAGATATAGAACACACTTTTCCAAGCCTGTTGGAAGGCATTTGCAGTTTCATTTCACGTCTAATTTCCCAAACCAAACTGCTTGCAGCTCTAACTCCCTTCTAACTACCACTTCTTCGGTTCAGTGAGATATGCTGGATTCTAAACGGAGAAGCTTCTCTGACGCTTTTTCACAGAGATTTTGAAACTGAAATCTCCCATGCCGTTTCCACCATAGGCAGCAATGGGCTTCCCCATAGAACTTGCCAACCTGAATTCCTACAGGCTAGATGTGAGAGGCACATTCTGCTGCTTCCTCCCTAAGAGTTAAGCTTGCTTCTGAAAGCTCAACCTCCGGGGAGTCTGTTTGGCAGAGATATAGAACACACTTTTCCAAGCCTGTTGGAAGGCCTTTGCAGTGTCATTTCGCATCTAATTTCCCAAACCAAACTGCTTGCAGCTCTAACTGCCTTCTAACTACCACTTCTTCGGTTCAGTGAGATATGCTGGATTCTAAACGGAGAAGCTTCTCTGACGCTTTTTCACAGAGATTTTGAAACTGAAATCTCCCATGCCGTTTCCACCATAGGCAGCAATGGGCTTCCCCATAGAACTTGCCAACCTGAATTCCTACAGGCTAGATGTGAGAGGCACATTCTGCTGCTTCCTCCCTAAGAGTTAAGCTTGCTTCTGAAAGCTCAACCTCCGGGGAGTCTGTTTGGCAGAGATATAGAACACACTTTTCCAAGCCTGTTGGAAGGCATTTGCAGTTTCATTTCGCGTCTTATTTCCCAAACCAAACTGCTTGCAGCTCTAACTCCCTTCTAACTACCACTTCTTCGGTTCAGTGAGATATGCTGGATTCTAAACGGAGAAGCTTCTCTGACGCTTTTTCACAGAGATTTTGAAACTGAAATCTCCCATGCCGTTTCCACCATAGGCAGCAATGGGCTTCCCCATAGAACTTGCCAACCTGAATTCCTACAGGCTAGATGTGAGAGGCACATTCTGCTGCTTCCTCCCTTAGAGTTAAACTAGTTTCTGAAAGCTCAACCTCCGGGGAGTTTGTTTGGCAGAGATATAGAACACACTTTTCCAAGCCTGTTGGAAGGCATTTGCAGTTTCATTTCTCGTCTAATTTCCAAAACCAAACTGCTTGCAGCTCTAACTCCCTTCTAACTACCACTTCTTCGGTTCAGTGAGATATGCTGGATTCTAAACGGAGAAGCTTCTCTGAAGCTTTTTCACAGAGATTTTGAAACTGAAATCTCCCATGCCGTTTCCACCATAGGCAGCAATGGGCTTCCCCATAGAACTTGCCAACCTGAATTCCTACAGGCTAGATGTGAGAGGCACATTGTGCTGCTTCCTCCCTAAGAGTTAAGCTTGCTTCTGAAAGCTCAACCTCCGGGGAGTCTGTTTGGCAGAGATATAGAACACACTTTTCCAAGCCTGTTGGAAGGCCTTTGCAGTGTCATTTCGCATCTAATTTCCCAAACCAAACTGCTTGCAGCTCTAACTCCCTTCTAACTACCACTTCTTCGGTTCAGTGAGATATGCTGGATTCTAAACGGAGAAGCTTCTCTGACGCTTTTTCACAGAGATTTTGAAACTGAAATCTCCCATGCCGTTTCCACCATAGGCAGCAATGGGCTTCCCCATAGAACTTGCCAACCTGAATTCCTACAGGCTAGATGTGAGAGGCACATTCTGCTGCTTCCTCCCTTAGAGTTAAACTTGCTTCTGAAAGCTCAACCTCCGGGGAGTCTGTTTGGCAGAGATATAGAACACATTTTTCCAAGCCTGTTTGAAGGCATTTGCACTTTCATTTCGCATCTAATTTCCCAAACCAAACTGCTTGCAGCTCTAACTCCCTTCTAACTACCACTTCTTCGGTTCTGTGAGATATGCTGGATTCTAAACGGAGAAGCTTCTGTGACGCTTTTTCACAGAGATTTTGAAACTGAAATTTCCAAACCCGTTTCCAACGATGGCGCCAATTGGGCTTCTCCATAGAACTTGCCAACCTGAATTCCTACAGGCTGGATGTGAGAGGCACATTCTGCTGCTTCCTCCCTTAGAGTTAAACTTGCTTCTGAAAGCTCAACCTCCGGGGAGTCTGTTTGGCAGAGATATAGAACACACTTTTCCAAGCCTGTTGGAAGGCATTTGCAGTTTCATTTCACGTCTAATTTCCCAAACCAAACTGCTTGCAGCTCTAAGTCCCTTCTAACTACCACTTCTTCGGTTCAGTGAGATATGCTGGATTCTAAACGGAGAAGCTTCTCTGACGCTTTTTCACAGAGATTTTGAAACTGAAATCTCCCATGCCGTTTCCACCATAGGCAGCAATGGGCTTCCCCATAGAACTTGCCAACCTGAATTCCTACAGGCTAGATGTGAGAGGCACATTCTGCTGCTTCCTCCCTAAGAGTTAAGCTTGCTTCTGAAAGCTCAACCTCCGGGGAGTCTGTTTGGCAGAGATATAGAACACACTTTTCGAAGCCTGTTGGAAGGCATTTGCAGTTTCATTTCGCGTCTTATTTCCCAAACCAAACTGCTTGCAGCTCTAACTCCCTTCTAACTACCACTTCTTCGGTTCAGTGAGATATGCTGGATTCTAAACGGAGAAGCTTCTCTGACGCTTTTTCACAGAGATTTTGAAACTGAAATCTCCCATGCCGTTTCCACCATAGGCAGCAATGGGCTTCCCCATAGAACTTGCCAACCTGAATTCCTACAGGCTAGATGTGAGAGGCACATTGTGCTGCTTCCTCCCTAAGAGTTAAGCTTGCTTCTGAAAGCTCAACCTCCGGGGAGTCTGTTTGGCAGAGATATAGAACACACTTTTCCAAGCCTGTTGGAAGGCCTTTGCAGTGTCATTTCGCATCTAATTTCCCAAACCAAACTGCTTGCAGCTCTAACTCCCTTCTAACTACCACTTCTTCGGTTCAGTGAGATATGCTGGATTCTAAACGGAGAAGCTTCTCTGACGCTTTTTCACAGAGATTTTGAAACTGAAATCTCCCATGCCGTTTCCACCATAGGCAGCAATGGGCTTCCCCATAGAACTTGCCAACCTGAATTCCTACAGGCTAGATGTGAGAGGCACATTCTGCTGCTTCCTCCGTTAGAGTTAAACTTGCTTCTGAAAGGTCAACCTCCGGGGAGTCTGTTTGGCAGAGATATAGAACACATTTTTCCAAGCCTGTTTGAAGGCATTTGCACTTTCATTTCGCATCTAATTTCCCAAACCAAACTGCTTGCAGCTCTAACTCCCTTCTAACTACCACTTCTTCGGTTCTGTGAGATATGCTGGATTCTAAACGGAGAAGCTTCTCTGACGCTTTTTCACAGAGATTTTGAAACTGAAATCTCCCATGCCGTTTCCACCATAGGCAGCAATGGGCTTCCCCATAGAACTTGCCAACCTGAATTCCTACACGCTAGATGTGAGAGGGACATTCTGCTGCTTCCTCACTTAGAGTTAAACTAGCTTCTGAAAGCTCAACCTCCGGGGAGTTTGTTTGGCAGAGATATAGAACACACTTTTCCAAGCCTGTTGGAAGGCATTTGCAGTTTCATTTCGCGTCTAATTTCCCAAACCAAACTGCTTGCAGCTCTAACTCCCTTCTAACTACCACTTCTTCGGTTCAGTGAGATATGCTGGATTCTAAACGGAGAAGCTTCTCTGACGCTCTTTCACAGAGATTTTGAAACTGAAATTTCCAAACCCGTTTCCAACGAAGGCGCCAAAGGGCTTCCCCATAGAACTTGCCAACCTGAATTCCTACAGTCTAGATGTGAGAGGCACATTCTGCTGCTTCCTCCCTTAGAGTTAAACTAGCTTCTGAAAGCTCAGCCTCCGGGGAGTCTGTTTGGCAGAGATATAGAACACACTTTTCCAAGCCTGTTGGAAGGCCTTTGCAGTGTCATTTCGCGTCTAATTTCCCAAACCAAACTGCTTGCAGCTCTAACTCCCTTCTAACTACCACTTCTTCGGTTCAGTGAGATATGCTGGATTCTAAACGGAGAAGCTTCTCTGACGCTTTTTCACAGAGATTTTGAAACTGAAATCTCCCATGCCGTTTCCACCATAGGCAGCAATGGGCTTCCCCATAGAACTTGCCAACCTGAATTCCTACAGGCTAGATGTGAGAGGCACATTGTGCTGCTTCCTCCCTAAGAGTTAAGCTTGCTTCTGAAAGCTCAACCTCCGGGGAGTCTGTTTGGCAGAGATATAGAACACACTTTTCCAAGCCTGTTGGAAGGCCTTTGCAGTGTCATTTCGCATCTAATTTCCCAAACCAAACTGCTTGCAGCTCTAACTCCCTTCTAACTACCACTTCTTCGGTTCAGTGAGATATGCTGGATTCTAAACGGAGAAGCTTCTCTGACGCTTTTTCACAGAGATTTTGAAACTGAAATCTCCCATGCCGTTTCCACCATAGGCAGCAATGGGCTTCCCCATAGAACTTGCCAACCTGAATTCCTACAGGCTAGATGTGAGAGGCACATTCTGCTGCTTCCTCCGTTAGAGTTAAACTTGCTTCTGAAAGGTCAACCTCCGGGGAGTCTGTTTGGCAGAGATATAGAACACATTTTTCCAAGCCTGTTTGAAGGCATTTGCACTTTCATTTCGCATCTAATTTCCCAAACCAAACTGCTTGCAGCTCTAACTCCCTTCTAACTACCACTTCTTCGGTTCTGTGAGATATGCTGGATTCTAAACGGAGAAGCTTCTCTGACGCTTTTTCACAGAGATTTTGAAACTGAAATCTCCCATGCCGTTTCCACCATAGGCAGCAATGGGCTTCCCCATAGAACTTGCCAACCTGAATTCCTACACGCTAGATGTGAGAGGGACATTCTGCTGCTTCCTCACTTAGAGTTAAACTAGCTTCTGAAAGCTCAACCTCCGGGGAGTTTGTTTGGCAGAGATATAGAACACACTTTTCCAAGCCTGTTGGAAGGCATTTGCAGTTTCATTTCGCGTCTAATTTCCCAAACCAAACTGCTTGCAGCTCTAACTCCCTTCTAACTACCACTTCTTCGGTTCAGTGAGATATGCTGGATTCTAAACGGAGAAGCTTCTCTGACGCTCTTTCACAGAGATTTTGAAACTGAAATTTCCAAACCCGTTTCCAACGAAGGCGCCAAAGGGCTTCCCCATAGAACTTGCCAACCTGAATTCCTACAGTCTAGATGTGAGAGGCACATTCTGCTGCTTCCTCCCTTAGAGTTAAACTAGCTTCTGAAAGCTCAGCCTCCGGGGAGTCTGTTTGGCAGAGATATAGAACACACTTTTCCAAGCCTGTTGGAAGGCCTTTGCAGTGTCATTTCGCGTCTAATTTCCCAAACCAAACTGCTTGCAGCTCTAACTGCCTTCTAACTACCACTTCTTCGGTTCAGTGAGATATGCTGGATTCTAAACGGAGAAGCTTCTCTGACGCTTTTTCACAGAGATTTTGAAACTGAAATCTCCCATGCCGTTTCCACCATAGGCAGCAATGGGCTTCCCCATAGAACTTGCCAACCTGAATTCCTACAGGCTAGATGTGAGAGGCACATTCTGCTGCTTCCTCCCTAAGAGTTAAGCTTGCTTCTGAAAGCTCAACCTCCGGGGAGTCTGTTTGGCAGAGATATAGAACACACTTTTCCAAGCCTGTTGGAAGGCCTTTGCAGTGTCATTTCGCATCTAATTTCCCAAACCAAACTGCTTGCAGCTCTAACTGCCTTCTAACTACCACTTCTTCGGTTCAGTGAGATATGCTGGATTCTAAACGGAGAAGCTTCTGTGACGCTTTTTCACAGAGATTTTGAAACTGAAATCTCCCATGCCGTTTCCACCATAGGCAGCAATGGGCTTCCCCATAGAACTTGCCAACCTGAATTCCTATAGGCTAGATGTGAGAGGCACATTCTGCTGCTTCCTCCCTAAGAGTTAAGCTTGCTTCTGAAAGCTCAACCTCCGGGGAGTCTGTTTGGCAGAGATATAGAACACAATTTTCCAAGCCTGTTGGAAGGCATTTGCAGTTTCATTTCGCGTCTAATTTCCAAAACCAAACTGCTTGCAGCTCTAACTCCCTTCTAACTACCACTTCTTCGGTTCAGTGAGATATGCTGGATTCTAAACGGAGAAGCTTCTCTGAAGCTTTTTCACAGAGATTTTGAAACTGAAATCTCCCATGTCGTTTCCACCATAGGCAGCAATGGGCTTCCCCATAGAACTTGCCAACCTGAATTCCTACAGGCTAGATGTGAGAGGCACATTCTGCTGCTTCCTCCGTTAGAGTTAAACTTGCTTCTGAAAGCTCAACCTCCGGGGAGTTTGTTTGGCAGAGATATAGAACACACTTTTCCAAGCCTGTTGGAAGGCATTTGCAGTTTCATTTCGCGTCTAATTTCCCAAACCAAACTGCTTGCAGCTCTAACTCCCTTCTAACTACCACTTCTTCGGTTCAGTGAGATATGCTGGATTCTAAACGGAGAAGCTTCTCTGACGCTCTTTCACAGAGATTTTGAAACTGAAATTGCCAAACCCGTTTCCAACGAAGGCGCCAAAGGGCTTCCCCATAGAACTTGCCAACCTGAATTCCTACAGTCTAGATGTGAGAGGCACATTCTGCTGCTTCCTCCCTTAGAGTTAAACTAGCTTCTGAAAGCTCAGCCTCCGGGGAGTCTGTTTGGCAGAGATATAGAACACACTTTTCCAAGCCTGTTGGAAGGCCTTTGCAGTGTCATTTCGCGTCTAATTTCCCAAACCAAACTGCTTGCAGCTCTAACTGCCTTCTAACTACCACTTCTTCGGTTCAGTGAGATATGCTGGATTCTAAACGGAGAAGCTTCTCTGACGCTTTTTCACAGAGATTTTGAAACTGAAATTTCCAAACCCGTTTCCAACGAAGGCGCCAATTGGGCTTCTCCATAGAACTTGCCAACCTGAATTCCTACAGGCTAGATGTGAGAGGCACATTCTGCTGCTTCCTCCCTTAGAGTTAAACTTGCTTCTGAAAGCTCAACCTCCGGGGAGTCTGTTTGGCAGAGATATAGAACACACTTTTCCAAGCCTGTTGGAAGGCATTTGCAGTTTCATTTCACGTCTAATTTCCCAAACCAAACTGCTTGCAGCTCTAACTCCCTTCTAACTACCACTTCTTCGGTTCAGTGAGATATGCTGGATTCTAAACGGAGAAGCTTCTCTGACGCTTTTTCACAGAGATTTTGAAACTGAAATCTCCCATGCCGTTTCCACCATAGGCAGCAATGGGCTTCCCCATAGAACTTGCCAACCTGAATTCCTACAGGCTAGATGTGAGAGGCACATTCTGCTGCTTCCTCCCGAAGAGTTAAGCTTGCTTCTGAAAGCTCAACCTCCGGGGAGTCTGTTTGGCAGAGATATAGAACACACTTTTCCAAGCCTGTTGGAAGGCCTTTGCAGTGTCATTTCGCATCTAATTTCCCAAACCAAACTGCTTGCAGCTCTAACTGCCTTCTAACTACCACTTCTTCGGTTCAGTGAGATATGCTGGATTCTAAACGGAGAAGCTTCTGTGACGCTTTTTCACAGAGATTTTGAAACTGAAATCTCCCATGCCGTTTCCACCATAGGCAGCAATGGGCTTCCCCATAGAACTTGCCAACCTGAATTCCTACAGGCTAGATGTGAGAGGCACATTCTGCTGCTTCCTCCCTAAGAGTTAAGCTTGCTTCTGAAAGCTCAACCTCCGGGGAGTCTGTTTGGCAGAGATATAGAACACACTTTTCCAAGCCTGTTGGAAGGCCTTTGCAGTTTCATTTCGCGTCTTATTTCCCAAACCAAACTGCTTGCAGCTCTAACTCCCTTCTAACTACCACTTCTTCGGTTCAGTGAGATATGCTGGATTCTAAACGGAGAAGCTTCTCTGACGCTTTTTCACAGAGATTTTGAAGCTGAAATTTCCAAACCCGTTTCCAACGAAGGCGCCAATGGGCTTCCCCATAGAACTTGCCAACCTGAATTCCTAAAGGCTAGATGTGAGAGGCACATTCTGCTGCTTCCTCCCTTAGAGTTAAACTAGCTTCTGAAAGCTCAACCTCCGGGGAGTTTGTTTGGCAGAGATATAGAACACACTTTTCCAAGCCTGTTGGAAGGCATTTGCAGTTTCATTTCGCGTCTAATTTCCCAAACCAAACTGCTTGCAGCTCTAACTCCCTTCTAACTACCACTTCTTCGGTTCAGTGAGATATGCTGGATTCTAAACGGAGAAGCTTCTCTGACGCTCTTTCACAGAGATTTTGAAACTGAAATTTCCAAACCCGTTTCCAACGAAGGCGCCAAAGGGCTTCCCCATAGAACTTGCCAACCTGAATTCCTACAGTCTAGATGTGAGAGGCACATTCTGCTGCTTCCTCCCTTAGAGTTAAACTAGCTTCTGAAAGCTCAGCCTCCGGGGAGTCTGTTTGGCAGAGATATAGAACACAATTTTCCAAGCCTGTTGGAAGGCCTTTGCAGTGTCATTTCGCGTCTAATTTCCCAAACCAAACTGCTTGCAGCTCTAACTGCCTTCTAACTACCACTTCTTCGGTTCAGTGAGATATGCTGGATTCTAAAGGGAGAAGCTTCTCTGACGCTTTTTCACAGAGATTTTGAAACTGAAATTTCCAAACCCGTTTCCAACGAAGGCGCCAATTGGGCTTCTCCATAGAACTTGCCAACCTGAATTCCTACAGGCTAGATGTGAAAGGCACATTCTGCTGCTTCCTCCCTAAGAGTTAAGCTTGCTTCTGAAAGCTCAACCTCCGGGGAGTCTGTTTGGCAGAGATATAGAACACACTTTTCCAAGCCTGTTGGAAGGCCTTTGCAGTTTCATTTCGCGTCTTATTTCCCAAACCAAACTGCTTGCAGCTCTAACTCCCTTCTAACTACCACTTCTTCGGTTCAGTGAGATATGCTGGATTCTAAACGGAGAAGCTTCTCTGACGCTTTTTCACAGAGATTTTGAAGCTGAAATTTCCAAACCCGTTTCCAACGAAGGCGCCAATGGGCTTCCCCATAGAACTTGCCAACCTGAATTCCTAAAGGCTAGATGTGAGAGGCACATTCTGCTGCTTCCTCCCTTAGAGTTAAACTAGCTTCTGAAAGCTCAACCTCCGGGGAGTCTGTTTGGCCGAGACATAGAACACACTTTTCCAAGCCTGTTGGAAGGCATTTGCAGTTTCATTTCGCGTCTAATTTCCCAAACCAAACTGCTTGCAGCTCTAACTCCCTTCTAACTACCACTTCTTCGGTTCAGTGAGATATGCTGGATTCTAAACGGAGAAGCTTCTCTGACGCTTTTTCACAGAGATTTTGGAACTGAAATCTCCCATGCCGTTTCCACCATAGGCAGCAATGGGCTTCCCCATAGAACTTGCCAACCTGAATTCCTACAGTCTAGATGTGAGAGGCACATTCTGCTGCTTCCTCCCTAAGAGTTAAGCTTGCTTCTGAAAGCTCAACCTCTGGAGAGTCTGTTTGGCAGAGATATAGAACACACTTTTCCAAGCCTGTTGGAAGGCCTTTGCAGTGTCATTTCGCATCTAATTTCCCAAACCAAACTGCTTGCAGCTCTAACTGCCTTCTAACTACCACTTCTTCGGTTCAGTGAGATATGCTGGATTCTAAACGGAGAAGCTTCTCTGACGCTTTTTCACAGAGATTTTGAAACTGAAATCTCCCATGCCGTTTCCACCATAGGCAGCAATGGGCTTCCCCATAGAACTTGCCAACCTGAATTCCTACAGGCTAGATGTGAGAGGCACATTCTGCTGCTTCCTCCCTTAGAGTTAAACTAGCTTCTGAAAGCTCAACCTCCGGGGAGTTTGTTTGGCAGAGATATAGAACCCACTTTTCCAAGCCTGTTGGAAGGCATTTGCAGTTTCATTTCGCGTCTAATTTCCCAAACCAAACTGCTTGCAGCTCTAACTCCCTTCTAACTACCACTTCTTCGGTTCAGTGAGATATGCTGGATTCTAAACGGAGAAGCTTCTCTGACGCTCTTTCACAGAGATTTTGAAAGTGAAATCTCCCATGCCGTTTCCACCATAGGCAGCAATGGGCTTCCCCAAAGAACTTGCCAACCTGAATTCCTACAGGCTAGATGTGAGAGGCACATTCTGCTGCTTCCTCCCTAAGAGTTAAGCTTGCTTCTGAAAGCTCAACCTCCGGGGAGTCTGTTTGGCAGAGATATAGAACACACTTTTCCAAGCCTGTTGGAAGGCCTTTGCAGTGTCATTTCGCATCTAATTTCCCAAACCAAACTGCTTGCAGCTCTAACTCCCTTCTAACTACCACTTCTTCGGTTCAGTGAGATATGCTGGATTCTAAACGGAGAAGCTTCTGTGACGCTTTTTCACAGAGATTTTGAAACTGAAATTTCCAAACCCGTTTCCAAGGAAGGCGCCAATTGGGCTTCTCCATAGAACTTGCCAACCTGAATTCCTACAGGCTGGATATGAGAGGCACATTCTGCTGCTTCCTCCCTTAGAGTTAAACTTGCTTCTGAAAGCTCAACCTCCGGGGAGTCTGTTTGGCAGAGATATAGAACACACTTTTCCAAGCCTGTTGGAAGGCATTTGCAGTTTCATTTCACGTCTAATTTCCCAAACCAAACTGCTTGCAGCTCTAACTCCCTTCTAACTACCACTTCTTCGGTTCAGTGAGATATGCTGGATTCTAAACGGAGAAGCTTCTCTGACGCTTTTTCACAGAGATTTTGAAACTGAAATCTCCCATGCCGTTTCCACCATAGGCAGCAATGGGCTTCCCCATAGAACTTGCCAACCTGAATTCCTACAGGCTAGATGTGAGAGGCACATTCTGCTGCTTCCTCCCTAAGAGTTAAGCTTGCTTCTGAAAGCTCAACCTCCGGGGAGTCTGTTTGGCAGAGATATAGAACACACTTTTCCAAGCCTGTTGGAAGGCCTTTGCAGTGTCATTTCGCATCTAATTTCCCAAACCAAACTGCTTGCAGCTCTAACTGCCTTCTAACTACCACTTCTTCGGTTCAGTGAGATATGCTGGATTCTAAACGGAGAAGCTTCTGTGACGCTTTTTCACAGAGATTTTGAAACTGAAATCTCCCATGCCTTTTCCACCATAGGCAGCAATGGGCTTCCCCATAGAACTTGCCAACCTGAATTCCTACAGGCTAGATGTGAGAGGCACATTCTGCTGCTTCCTCCCTAAGAGTTAAGCTTGCTTCTGAAAGCTCAACCTCCGGGGAGTCTGTTTGGCAGAGATATAGAACACACTTTTCCAAGCCTGTTGGAAGGCATTTGCAGTTTCATTTCGCGTCTTATTTCCCAAACCAAACTGCTTGCAGCTCTAACTCCCTTCTAACTACCACTTCTTCGGTTCAGTGAGATATGCTGGATTCTAAACGGAGAAGCTTCTCTGACGCTTTTTCACAGAGATTTTGAAACTGAAATCTCCCATGCCGTTTCCACCATAGGCAGCAATGGGCTTCCCCATAGAACTTGCCAACCTGAATTCCTACAGGCTAGATGTGAGAGGCACATTCTGCTGCTTCGTCCCTTAGAGTTAAACTAGTTTCTGAAAGCTCAACCTCCGGGGAGTTTGTTTGGCAGAGATATAGGACACACTTTTCCAAGCCTGTTGGAAGGCATTTGCAGTTTCATTTCGCGTCTAATTTCCAAAACCAAACTGCTTGCAGCTCTAACTCCCTTCTAACTACCACTTCTTCGGTTCAGTGAGATATGCTGGATTCTAAACGGAGAAGCTTCTCTGAAGCTTTTTCACAGAGATTTTGAAACTGAAATCTCCCATGCCGTTTCCACCATAGGCAGCAATGGGCTTCCCCATAGAACTTGCCAACCTGAATTCCTACAGGCTAGATGTGAGAGGCACATTGTGCTGCTTCCTCCCTAAGAGTTAAGCTTGCTTCTGAAAGCTCAACCTCCGGGGAGTCTGTTTGGCAGAGATATAGAACACACTTTTCCAAGCCTGTTGGAAGGCCTTTGCAGTGTCATTTCGCATCTAATTTCCCAAACCAAACTGCTTGCAGCTCTAACTCCCTTCTAACTACCACTTCTTCGGTTCCGTGAGATATGCTGGATTCTAAACGGAGAAGCTTCTCTGACGCTCTTTCACAGAGATTTTGAAAGTGAAATCTCCCATGCCGTTTCCACCATAGGCAGCAATGGGCTTCCCCAAAGAACTTGCCAACCTGAATTCCTACAGGCTAGATGTGAGAGGCACATTCTGCTGCTTCCTCCCTAAGAGTTAAGCTTGCTTCTGAAAGCTCAACCTCCGGGGAGTCTGTTTGGCAGAGATATAGAACACACTTTTCCAAGCCTGTTGGAAGGCCTTTGCAGTGTCATTTCGCATCTAATTTCCCAAACCAAACTGCTTGCAGCTCTAACTCCCTTCTAACTACCACTTCTTCGGTTCAGTGAGATATGCTGGATTCTAAACGGAGAAGCTTCTGTGACGCTTTTTCACAGAGATTTTGAAACTGAAATTTCCAAACCCGTTTCCAACGAAGGCGCCAATTGGGCTTCTCCATAGAACTTGCCAACCTGAATTCCTACAGGCTGGATGTGAGAGGCACATTCTGCTGCTTCCTCCCTTAGAGTTAAACTTGCTTCTGAAAGCTCAACCTCCGGGGAGTCTGTTTGGCAGAGATATAGAACACACTTTTCCAAGCCTGTTGGAAGGCATTTGCAGTTTCATTTCACGTCTAATTTCCCAAACCAAACTGCTTGCAGCTCTAACTCCCTTCTAACTACCACTTCTTCGGTTCAGTGAGATATGCTGGATTCTAAACGGAGAAGCTTCTCTGACGCTTTTTCACAGAGATTTTGAAACTGAAATCTCCCATGCCGTTTCCACCATAGGCAGCAATGGGCTTCCCCATAGAACTTGCCAACCTGAATTCCTACAGGCTAGATGTGAGAGGCACATTCTGCTGCTTCCTCCCTAAGAGTTAAGCTTGCTTCTGAAAGCTCAACCTCCGGGGAGTCTGTTTGGCAGAGATATAGAACACACTTTTCCAAGCCTGTTGGAAGGCCTTTGCAGTGTCATTTCGCATCTAATTTCCCAAACCAAACTGCTTGCAGCTCTAAGTGCCTTCTAACTACCACTTCTTCGGTTCAGTGAGATATGCTGGATTCTAAACGGAGAAGCTTCTGTGACGCTTTTTCACAGAGATTTTGAAACTGAAATCTCCCATGCCGTTTCCACCATAGGCAGCAATGGGCTTCCCCATAGAACTTGCCAACCTGAATTCCTACAGGCTAGATGTGAGAGGCACATTCTGCTGCTTCCTCCCTAAGAGTTAAGCTTGCTTCTGAAAGCTCAACCTCCGGGGAGTCTGTTTGGCAGAGATATAGAACACACTTTTCCAAGCCTGTTGGAAGGCATTTGCAGTTTCATTTCGCGTCTTATTTCCCAAACCAAACTGCTTGCAGCTCTAACTCCCTTCTAACTACCACTTCTTCGGTTCAGTGAGATATGCTGGATTCTAAACGGAGAAGCTTCTCTGACGCTTTTTCACAGAGATTTTGAAACTGAAATCTCCCATGCCGTTTCCACCATAGGCAGCAATGGGCTTCCCCATAGAACTTGCCAACCTGAATTCCTACAGGCTAGATGTGAGAGGCACATTCTGCTGCTTCCTCCCTTAGAGTTAAACTAGTTTCTGAAAGCTCAACCTCCGGGGAGTTTGTTTGGCAGAGATATAGAACACACTTTTCCAAGCCTGTTGGAAGGCATTTGCAGTTTCATTTCGCGTCTAATTTCCAAAACCAAACTGCTTGCAGCTCTAACTCCCTTCTAACTACCACTTCTTCGGTTCAGTGAGATATGCTGGATTCTAAACGGAGAAGCTTCTCTGAAGCTTTTTCACAGAGATTTTGAAACTGAAATCTCCCATGCCGTTTCCACCATAGGCAGCAATGGGCTTCCCCATAGAACTTGCCAACCTGAATTCCTACAGGCTAGATGTGAGAGGCACATTGTGCTGTTTCCTCCCTAAGAGTTAAGCTTGCTTCTGAAAGCTCAACCTCCGGGGAGTCTGTTTGGCAGAGATATAGAACACACTTTTCCAAGCCTGTTGGAAGGCCTTTGCAGTGTCATTTCGCATCTAATTTCCCAAACCAAACTGCTTGCAGCTCTAACTCCCTTCTAACTACCACTTCTTCGGTTCAGTGAGATATGCTGGATTCTAAACGGAGAAGCTTCTCTGACGCTTTTTCACAGAGATTTTGAAACTGAAATCTCCCATGCCGTTTCCACCATAGGCAGCAATGGGCTTCCCCATAGAACTTGCCAACCTGAATTCCTACAGGCTAGATGTGAGAGGCACATTCTGCTGCTTCCTCCCTTAGAGTTAAACTTGCTTCTGAAAGCTCAACCTCCGGGGAGTCTGTTTGGCAGAGATATAGAACACATTTTTCCAAGCCTGTTTGAAGGCATTTGCACTTTCATTTCGCATCTAATTTCCCAAACCAAACTGCTTGCAGCTCTAACTCCCTTCTAACTACCACTTCTTCGGTTCTGTGAGATATGCTGGATTCTAAACGGAGAAGCTTCTGTGACGCTTTTTCACAGAGATTTTGAAACTGAAATTTCCAAACCCGTTTCCAACGAAGGCGCCAATTGGGCTTCTCCATAGAACTTGCCAACCTGAATTCCTACAGGCTGGATGTGAGAGGCACATTCTGCTGCTTCCTCCCTTAGAGTTAAACTTGCTTCTGAAAGCTCAACCTCCGGGGAGTCTGTTTGGCAGAGATATAGAACACACTTTTCCAAGCCTGTTGGATGGCATTTGCAGTTTCATTTCACGTCTAATTTCCCAAACCAAACTGCTTGCAGCTCTAACTCCCTTCTAACTACCACTTCTTCGGTTCAGTGAGATATGCTGGATTCTAAACGGAGAAGCTTCTGTGACGCTTTTTCACAGAGATTTTGAAACTGAAATCTCCCATGCCGTTTCCACCATAGGCAGCAATGGGCTTCCCCATAGAACTTGCCAACCTGAATTCCTACAGGCTAGATGTGAGAGGCACATTCTGCTGCTTCCTCCCTAAGAGTTAAGCTTGCTTCTGAAAGCTCAACCTCCGGGGAGTCTGTTTGGCAGAGATATAGAACACACTTTTCCAAGCCTGTTGGAAGGCATTTGCAGTTTCATTTCACGTCTAATTTCCCAAACCAAACTGCTTGCAGCTCTAACTCCCTTCTAACTACCACTTCTTCGGTTCAGTGAGATATGCTGGATTCTAAACGGAGAAGCTTCTCTGACGCTTTTTCACAGAGATTTTGAAACTGAAATCTCCCATGCCGTTTCCACCATAGGCAGCAATGGGCTTCCCCATAGAACTTGCCAACCTGAATTCCTACAGGCTAGATGTGAGAGGCACATTCTGCTGCTTCCTCCCTAAGAGTTAAGCTTGCTTCTGAAAGCTCAACCTCCGGGGAGTCTGTTTGGCAGAGATATAGAACACACTTTTCCAAGCCTGTTGGAAGGCCTTTGCAGTGTCATTTCGCATCTAATTTCCCAAACCAAACTGCTTGCAGCTCTAAGTGCCTTCTAACTACCACTTCTTCGGTTCAGTGAGATATGCTGGATTCTAAACGGAGAAGCTTCTGTGACGCTTTTTCACAGAGATTTTGAAACTGAAATCTCCCATGCCGTTTCCACCATAGGCAGCAATGGGCTTCCCCATAGAACTTGCCAACCTGAATTCCTACAGGCTAGATGTGAGAGGCACATTCTGCTGCTTCCTCCCTAAGAGTTAAGCTTGCTTCTGAAAGCTCAACCTCCGGGGAGTCTGTTTGGCAGAGATATAGAACACACTTTTCCAAGCCTGTTGGAAGGCATTTGCAGTTTCATTTCGCGTCTTATTTCCCAAACCAAACTGCTTGCAGCTCTAACTCCCTTCTAACTACCACTTCTTCGGTTCAGTGAGATATGCTGGATTCTAAACGGAGAAGCTTCTCTGACGCTTTTTCACAGAGATTTTGAAACTGAAATCTCCCATGCCGTTTCCACCATAGGCAGCAATGGGCTTCCCCATAGAACTTGCCAACCTGAATTCCTACAGGCTAGATGTGAGAGGCACATTCTGCTGCTTCCTCCCTTAGAGTTAAACTAGTTTCTGAAAGCTCAACCTCCGGGGAGTTTGTTTGGCAGAGATATAGAACACACTTTTCCAAGCCTGTTGGAAGGCATTTGCAGTTTCATTTCGCGTCTAATTTCCAAAACCAAACTGCTTGCAGCTCTAACTCCCTTCTAACTACCACTTCTTCGGTTCAGTGAGATATGCTGGATTCTAAACGGAGAAGCTTCTCTGAAGCTTTTTCACAGAGATTTTGAAACTGAAATCTCCCATGCCGTTTCCACCATAGGCAGCAATGGGCTTCCCCATAGAACTTGCCAACCTGTATTCCTACAGGCTAGATGTGAGAGGCACATTGTGCTGTTTCCTCCCTAAGAGTTAAGCTTGCTTCTGAAAGCTCAACCTCCGGGGAGTCTGTTTGGCAGAGATATAGAACACACTTTTCCAAGCCTGTTGGAAGGCCTTTGCAGTGTCATTTCGCATCTAATTTCCCAAACCAAACTGCTTGCAGCTCTAACTCCCTTCTAACTACCACTTCTTCGGTTCTGTGAGATATGCTGGATTCTAAACGGAGAAGCTTCTGTGACGCTTTTTCACAGAGATTTTGAAACTGAAATCTCCCATGCCGTTTCCACCATAGGCAGCAATGGGCTTCCCCATAGAACTTGCCAACCTGAATTCCTACAGGCTAGATGTGAGAGGCACATTCTGCTGCTTCCTCCCTAAGAGTTAAGCTTGCTTCTGAAAGCTCAACCTCCGGGGAGTCTGTTTGGCAGAGATATAGAACACACTTTTCCAAGCCTGTTGGAAGGCATTTGCAGTTTCATTTCGCGTCTTATTTCCCAAACCAAACTGCTTGCAGCTCTAACTCCCTTCTAACTACCACTTCTTCGGTTCAGTGAGATATGCTGGATTCTAAACGGAGAAGCTTCTCTGACGCTTTTTCACAGAGATTTTGAAACTGAAATTTCCAAACCCGTTTCCAACGAAGGCGCCAATTGGGCTTCTCCATAGAACTTGCCAACCTGAATTCCTACAGGCTAGATGTGAAAGGCACATTCTGCTGCTTCCTCCCTAAGAGTTAAGCTTGCTTCTGAAAGCTCAACCTCCGGGGAGTCTGTTTGGCAGAGATATAGAACACACTTTTCCAAGCCTGTTGGAAGGCCTTTGCAGTTTCATTTCGCGTCTTATTTCCCAAACCAAACTGCTTGCAGCTCTAACTCCCTTCTAACTACCACTTCTTCGGTTCAGTGAGATATGCTGGATTCTAAACGGAGAAGCTTCTCTGACGCTTTTTCACAGAGATTTTGAAGCTGAAATTTCCAAACCCGTTTCCAACGAAGGCGCCAATGGGCTTCCCCATAGAACTTGCCAACCTGAATTCCTACAGGCTAGATGTGAGAGGCACATTCTGCTGCTTCCTCCCTTAGAGTTAAACTAGCTTCTGAAAGCTCAACCTCCGGGGAGTCTGTTTGGCCGAGACATAGAACACACTTTTCCAAGCCTGTTGGAAGGCATTTGCAGTTTCATTTCGCGTCTAATTTCCCAAACCAAACTGCTTGCAGCTCTAACTCCCTTCTAACTACCACTTCTTCGGTTCAGTGAGATATGCTGGATTCTAAACGGAGAAGCTTCTCTGACGCTTTTTCACAGAGATTTTGGAACTGAAATCTCCCATGCCGTTTCCACCATAGGCAGCAATGGGCTTCCCCATAGAACTTGCCAACCTGACTTCCTACAGTCTAGATGTGAGAGGCACATTCTGCTGCTTCCTCCCTAAGAGTTAAGCTTGCTTCTGAAAGCTCAACCTCTGGAGAGTCTGTTTGGCAGAGATATAGAACACACTTTTCCAAGCCTGTTGGAAGGCCTTTGCAGTGTCATTTCGCATCTAATTTCCCAAACCAAACTGCTTGCAGCTCTAACTGCCTTCTAACTACCACTTCTTCGGTTCAATGAGATATGCTGGATTCTAAACGGAGAAGCTTCTCTGACGCTTTTTCACAGAGATTTTGAAACTGAAATCTCCCATGCCGTTTCCACCATAGGCAGCAATGGGCTTCCCCATAGAACTTGCCAACCTGAATTCCTACAGGCTAGATGTGAGAGGCACATTCTGCTGCTTCCTCCCTTAGAGTTAAACTAGCTTCTGAAAGCTCAACCTCCGGGGAGTTTGTTTGGCAGAGATATAGAACACACTTTTCCAAGCCTGTTGGAAGGCATTTGCAGTTTCATTTCGCGTCTAATTTCCCAAACCAAACTGCTTGCAGCTCTAACTCCCTTCTAACTACCACTTCTTCGGTTCAGTGAGATATGCTGGTTTCTAAACGGAGAAGCTTCTCTGACGCTCTTTCACAGAGATTTTGAAAGTGAAATCTCCCATGCCGTTTCCACCATAGGCAGCAATGGGCTTCCCCAAAGAACTTGCCAACCTGAATTCCTACAGGCTAGATGTGAGAGGCACATTCTGCTGCTTCCTCCCTAAGAGTTAAGCTTGCTTCTGAAAGCTCAACCTCCGGGGAGTCTGTTTGGCAGAGATATAGAACACACTTTTCCAAGCCTGTTGGAAGGCCTTTGCAGTGTCATTTCGCATCTAATTTCCCAAACCAAACTGCTTGCAGCTCTAACTCCCTTCTAACTACCACTTCTTCGGTTCAGTGAGATATGCTGGATTCTAAACGGAGAAGCTTCTGTGACGCTTTTTCACAGAGATTTTGAAACTGAAATTTCCAAACCCGTTTCCAACGAAGGCGCCAATTGGGCTTCTCCATAGAACTTGCCAACCTGAATTCCTACAGGCTGGATGTGAGAGGCACATTCTGCTGCTTCCTCCCTTAGAGTTAAACTTGCTTCTGAAAGCTCAACCTCCGGGGAGTCTGTTTGGCAGAGATATAGAACACACTTTTCCAAGCCTGTTGGAAGGCATTTGCAGTTTCATTTCACGTCTAATTTCCCAAACCAAACTGCTTGCAGCTCTAACTCCCTTCTAACTACCACTTCTTCGGTTCAGTGAGATATGCTGGATTCTAAACGGAGAAGCTTCTCTGACGCTTTTTCACAGAGATTTTGAAACTGAAATCTCCCATGCCGTTTCCACCATAGGCAGCAATGGGCTTCCCCATAGAACTTGCCAACCTGAATTCCTACAGGCTAGATGTGAGAGGCACATTCTGCTGCTTCCTCCCTAAGAGTTAAGCTTGCTTCTGAAAGCTCAACCTCCGGGGAGTCTGTTTGGCAGAGATATAGAACACACTTTTCCAAGCCTGTTGGAAGGCCTTTGCAGTGTCATTTCGCATCTAATTTCCCAAACCAAACTGCTTGCAGCTCTAACTGCCTTCTAACTACCACTTCTTCGGTTCAGTGAGATATGCTGGATTCTAAACGGAGAAGCTTCTCTGACGCTTTTTCACAGAGATTTTGAAACTGAAATCTCCCATGCCGTTTCCACCATAGGCAGCAATGGGCTTCCCCATAGAACTTGCCAACCTGAATTCCTACAGGCTAGATGTGAGAGGCACATTCTGCTGCTTCCTCCCTAAGAGTTAAGCTTGCTTCTGAAAGCTCAACCTCCGGGGAGTCTGTTTGGCAGAGATATAGAACACACTTTTCCAAGCCTGTTGGAAGGCATTTGCAGTTTCATTTCGCGTCTTATTTCCCAAACCAAACTGCTTGCAGCTCTAACTCCCTTCTAACTACCACTTCTTCGGTTCAGTGAGATATGCTGGATTCTAAACGGAGAAGCTTCTCTGACGCTTTTTCACAGAGATTTTGAAACTGAAATCTCCCATGCCGTTTCCACCATAGGCAGCAATGGGCTTCCCCATAGAACTTGCCAACCTGAATTCCTACAGGCTAGATGTGAGAGGCACATTCTGCTGCTTCCTCCCTTAGAGTTAAACTAGTTTCTGAAAGCTCAACCTCCGGGGAGTTTGTTTGGCAGAGATATAGAACACACTTTTCCAAGCCTGTTGGAAGGCCTTTGCAGTGTCATTTCGCATCTAATTTCCCAAACCAAACTGCTTGCAGCTCTAACTCCCTTCTAACTACCACTTCTTCGGTTCAGTGAGATATGCTGGATTCTAAACGGAGAAGCTTCTCTGACGCTCTTTCACAGAGATTTTGAAAGTGAAATCTCCCATGCCGTTTCCACCATAGGCAGCAATGGGCTTCCCCAAAGAACTTGCCAACCTGAATTCCTACAGGCTAGATGTGAGAGGCACATTCTGCTGCTTCCTCCCTAAGAGTTAAGCTTGCTTCTGAAAGCTCAACCTCCGGGGAGTCTGTTTGGCAGAGATATAGAACACACTTTTCCAAGCCTGTTGGAAGGCCTTTGCAGTGTCATTTCGCATCTAATTTCCCAAAGCAAACTGCTTGCAGCTCTAACTCCCTTCTAACTACCACTTCTTCGGTTCAGTGAGATATGCTGGATTCTAAACGGAGAAGCTTCTGTGACGCTTTTTCACAGAGATTTTGAAACTGAAATTTCCAAACCCGTTTCCAACGAAGGCGCCAATTGGGCTTCTCCATAGAACTTGCCAACCTGAATTCCTACAGGCTGGATGTGAGAGGCACATTCTGCTGCTTCCTCCCTTAGAGTTAAACTTGCTTCTGAAAGCTCAACCTCCGGGGAGTCTGTTTGGCAGAGATATAGAACACACTTTTCCAAGCCTGTTGGAAGGCATTTGCAGTTTCATTTCACGTCTAATTTCCCAAACCAAACTGCTTGCAGCTCTAACTCCCTTCTAACTACCACTTCTTCGGTTCAGTGAGATATGCTGGATTCTAAACGGAGAAGCTTCTCTGACGCTTTTTCACAGAGATTTTGAAACTGAAATCTCCCATGCCGTTTCCACCATAGGCAGCAATGGGCTTCCCCATAGAACTTGCCAACCTGAATTCCTACAGGCTAGATGTGAGAGGCACATTCTGCTGCTTCCTCCCTAAGAGTTAAGCTTGCTTCTGAAAGCTCAACCTCCGGGGAGTCTGTTTGGCAGAGATATAGAACACACTTTTCCAAGCCTGTTGGAAGGCCTTTGCAGTGTCATTTCGCATCTAATTTCCCAAACCAAACTGCTTGCAGCTCTAAGTGCCTTCTAACTACCACTTCTTCGGTTCAGTGAGATATGCTGGATTCTAAACGGAGAAGCTTCTGTGACGCTTTTTCACAGAGATTTTGAAACTGAAATCTCCCATGCCGTTTCCACCATAGGCAGCAATGGGCTTCCCCATAGAACTTGCCAACCTGAATTCCTACAGGCTAGATGTGAGAGGCACATTCTGCTGCTTCCTCCCTAAGAGTTAAGCTTGCTTCTGAAAGCTCAACCTCCGGGGAGTCTGTTTGGCAGAGATATAGAACACACTTTTCCAAGCCTGTTGGAAGGCATTTGCAGTTTCATTTCGCGTCTTATTTCCCAAACCAAACTGCTTGCAGCTCTAACTCCCTTCTAACTACCACTTCTTCGGTTCAGTGAGATATGCTGGATTCTAAACGGAGAAGCTTCTCTGACGCTTTTTCACAGAGATTTTGAAACTGAAATCTCCCATGCCGTTTCCACCATAGGCAGCAATGGGCTTCCCCATAGAACTTGCCAACCTGAATTCCTACAGGCTAGATGTGAGAGGCACATTCTGCTGCTTCCTCCCTTAGAGTTAAACTAGTTTCTGAAAGCTCAACCTCCGGGGAGTTTGTTTGGCAGAGATATAGAACACACTTTTCCAAGCCTGTTGGAAGGCATTTGCAGTTTCATTTCGCGTCTAATTTCCAAAACCAAACTGCTTGCAGCTCTAACTCCCTTCTAACTACCACTTCTTCGGTTCAGTGAGATATGCTGGATTCTAAACGGAGAAGCTTCTCTGAAGCTTTTTCACAGAGATTTTGAAACTGAAATCTCCCATGCCGTTTCCACCATAGGCAGCAATGGGCTTCCCCATAGAACTTGCCAACCTGAATTCCTACAGGCTAGATGTGAGAGGCACATTGTGCTGTTTCCTCCCTAAGAGTTAAGCTTGCTTCTGAAAGCTCAACCTCCGGGGAGTCTGTTTGGCAGAGATATAGAACACACTTTTCCAAGCCTGTTGGAAGGCCTTTGCAGTGTCATTTCGCATCTAATTTCCCAAACCAAACTGCTTGCAGCTCTAACTCCCTTCTAACTACCACTTCTTCGGTTCAGTGAGATATGCTGGATTCTAAACGGAGAAGCTTCTCTGACGCTTTTTCACAGAGATTTTGAAACTGAAATCTCCCATGCCGTTTCCACCATAGGCAGCAATGGGCTTCCCCATAGAACTTGCCAACCTGAATTCCTACAGGCTAGATGTGAGAGGCACATTCTGCTGCTTCCTCCCTTAGAGTTAAACTTGCTTCTGAAAGCTCAACCTCCGGGGAGTCTGTTTGGCAGAGATATAGAACACATTTTTCCAAGCCTGTTTGAAGGCATTTGCACTTTCATTTCGCATCTAATTTCCCAAACCAAACTGCTTGCAGCTCTAACTCCCTTCTAACTACCACTTCTTCGGTTCTGTGAGATATGCTGGATTCTAAACGGAGAAGCTTCTGTGACGCTTTTTCACAGAGATTTTGAAACTGAAATTTCCAAACCCGTTTCCAACGAAGGCGCCAATTGGGCTTCTCCATAGAACTTGCCAACCTGAATTCCTACAGGCTGGATGTGAGAGGCACATTCTGCTGCTTCCTCCCTTAGAGTTAAACTTGCTTCTGAAAGCTCAACCTCCGGGGAGTCTGTTTGGCAGAGATATAGAACACACTTTTCCAAGCCTGTTGGATGGCATTTGCAGTTTCATTTCACGTCTAATTTCCCAAACCAAACTGCTTGCAGCTCTAACTCCCTTCTAACTACCACTTCTTCGGTTCAGTGAGATATGCTGGATTCTATACGGAGAAGCTTCTCTGACGCTTTTTCACAGAGATTTTGAAACTGAAATCTCCCATGCCGTTTCCACCATAGGCAGCAATGGGCTTCCCCATAGAACTTGCCAACCTGAATTCCTACAGGCTAGATGTGAGAGGCACATTCTGCTGCTTCCTCCCTAAGAGTTAAGCTTGCTTCTGAAAGCTCAACCTCCGGGGAGTCTGTTTGGCAGAGATATAGAACACACTTTTCCAAGCCTGTTGGAAGGCCTTTGCAGTGTCATTTCGCATCTAATTTCCCAAACCAAACTGCTTGCAGCTCTAACTCCCTTCTAACTACCACTTCTTCGGTTCAGTGAGATATGCTGGATTCTAAACGGAGAAGCTTCTGTGACGCTTTTTCACAGAGATTTTGAAACTGAAATCTCCCATGCCGTTTCCACCATAGGCAGCAATGGGCTTCCCCATAGAACTTGCCAACCTGAATTCCTACAGGCTAGATGTGAGAGGCACATTCTGCTGCTTCCTCCCTAAGAGTTAAGCTTGCTTCTGAAAGCTCAACCTCCGGGGAGTCTGTTTGGCAGAGATATAGAACACACTTTTCCAAGCCTGTTGGAAGGCATTTGCAGTTTCATTTCGCGTCTTATTTCCCAAACCAAACTGCTTGCAGCTCTAACTCCCTTCTAACTACCACTTCTTCGGTTCAGTGAGATATGCTGGATTCTAAACGGAGAAGCTTCTCTGACGCTTTTTCACAGAGATTTTGAAACTGAAATCTCCCATGCCGTTTCCACCATAGGCAGCAATGGGCTTCCCCATAGAACTTGCCAACCTGAATTCCTACAGGCTAGATGTGAGAGGCACATTGTGCTGCTTCCTCCCTAAGAGTTAAGCTTGCTTCTGAAAGCTCAACCTCCGGGGAGTCTGTTTGGCAGAGATATAGAACACACTTTTCCAAGCCTGTTGGAAGGCCTTTGCAGTGTCATTTCGCATCTAATTTCCCAAACCAAACTGCTTGCAGCTCTAACTCCCTTCTAACTACCACTTCTTCGGTTCAGTGAGATATGCTGGATTCTAAACGGAGAAGCTTCTCTGACGCTTTTTCACAGAGATTTTGAAACTGAAATCTCCCATGCCGTTTCCACCATAGGCAGCAATGGGCTTCCCCATAGAACTTGCCAACCTGAATTCCTACAGGCTAGATGTGAGAGGCACATTCTGCTGCTTCCTCCCTTAGAGTTAAACTTGCTTCTGAAAGCTCAACCTCCGGGGAGTCTGTTTGGCAGAGATATAGAACACATTTTTCCAAGCCTGTTTGAAGGCATTTGCACTTTCATTTCGCATCTAATTTCCCAAACCAAACTGCTTGCAGCTCTAACTCCCTTCTAACTACCACTTCTTCGGTTCTGTGAGATATGCTGGATTCTAAACGGAGAAGCTTCTCTGACGCTTTTTCACAGAGATTTTGAAACTGAAATCTCCCATGCCGTTTCCACCATAGGCAGCAATGGGCTTCCCCATAGAACTTGCCAACCTGAATTCCTACAGGCTAGATGTGAGAGGGACATTCTGCTGCTTCCTCACTTAGAGTTAAACTAGCTTCTGAAAGCTCAACCTCCGGGGAGTTTGTTTGGCAGAGATATAGAACACACTTTTCCAAGCCTGTTGGAAGGCATTTGCAGTTTCATTTCGCGTCTAATTTCCCAAACCAAACTGCTTGCAGCTCTAACTCCCTTCTAACTACCACTTCTTCGGTTCAGTGAGATATGCTGGATTCTAAACGGAGAAGCTTCTCTGACGCTCTTTCACAGAGATTTTGAAACTGAAATTTCCAAACCCGTTTCCAACGAAGGCGCCAAAGGGCTTCCCCATAGAACTTGCCAACCTGAATTCCTACAGTCTAGATGTGAGAGGCACATTCTGCTGCTTCCTCCCTTAGAGTTAAACTAGCTTCTGAAAGCTCAGCCTCCGGGGAGTCTGTTTGGCAGAGATATAGAACACAATTTTCCAAGCCTGTTGGAAGGCCTTTGCAGTGTCATTTCGCGTCTAATTTCCCAAACCAAACTGCTTGCAGCTCTAACTGCCTTCTAACTACCACTTCTTCGGTTCAGTGAGATATGCTGGATTCTAAATGGAGAAGCTTCTCTGACGCTTTTTCACAGAGATTTTGAAACTGAAATTTCCAAACCCGTTTCCAACGAAGGCGCCAATTGGGCTTCTCCATAGAACTTGCCAACCTGAATTCCTACAGGCTAGATGTGAAAGGCACATTCTGCTGCTTCCTCCCTAAGAGTTAAGCTTGCTTCTGAAAGCTCAACCTCCGGGGAGTCTGTTTGGCAGAGATATAGAACACACTTTTCCAAGCCTGTTGGAAGGCCTTTGCAGTTTCATTTCGCGTCTTATTTCCAAAACCAAACTGCTTGCAGCTCTAACTCCCTTCTAACTACCACTTCTTCGGTTCAGTGAGATATGCTGGATTCTAAACGGAGAAGCTTCTCTGACGCTTTTTCAGAGAGATTTTGAAGCTGAAATTTCCAAACCCGTTTCCAACGAAGGCGCCAATGGGCTTCCCCATAGAACTTGCCAACCTGAATTCCTACAGGCTAGATGTGAGAGGCACATTCTGCTGCTTCCTCCCTTAGAGTTAAACTAGCTTCTGAAAGCTCAACCTCCGGGGAGTTTGTTTGGCAGAGATATAGAACACACTTTTCCAAGCCTGTTGGAAGGCATTTGCAGTTTCATTTGGCGTCTAATTTCCCAAACCAAACTGCTTGCAGCTCTAACTCCCTTCTAACTACCACTTCTTCGGTTCAGTGAGATATGCTGGATTCTAAACGGAGAAGCTTCTCTGACGCTTTTTCACAGAGATTTTGAAACTGAAATCTCCCATGCAGTTTCCACCATAGGCAGCAATGGGCTTCCCCATAGAACTTGCCAACCTGAATTCCTACAGGCTAGATGTGAGAGGCACATTCTGCTGCTTCCTCCCTAAGAGTTAAGCTTGCTTCTGAAAGCTCAACCTCCGGGGAGTCTGTTTGGCAGAGATATAGAACACACTTTTCCAAGCCTGTTGGAAGGCCTTTGCAGTTTCATTTCGCGTCTTATTTCCAAAACCAAACTGCTTGCAGCTCTAACTCCCTTCTAACTACCACTTCTTCGGTTCAGTGAGATATGCTGGATTCTAAACGGAGAAGCTTCTCTGACGCTTTTTCACAGAGATTTTGAAACTGAAATCTCCCATGCCGTTTCCACCATAGGCAGCAATGGGCTTCCCCATAGAACTTGCCAACCTGAATTCCTACGGGCTAGATGTGAGAGGGACATTCTGCTGCTTCCTCACTTAGAGTTAAACTAGCTTCTGAAAGCTCAACCTCCGGGGAGTCTGTTTGGCAGAGATATAGAACACACTTTTCCAAGCCTGTTGGAAGGCATTTGCAGTTTCATTTCGCGTCTAATTTCCCAAACCAAACTGCTTGCAGCTCTAACTCCCTTCTAACTACCACTTCTTCGGTTCAGTGAGATATGCTGGATTCTAAACGGAGAAGCTTCTCTGACGCTCTTTCACAGAGATTTTGAAACTGAAATTTCCAAACCCGTTTCCAACGAAGGCGCCAAAGGGCTTCCCCATAGAACTTGCCAACCTGAATTCCTACAGTCTAGATGTGAGAGGCACATTCTGCTGCTTCCTCCCTTAGAGTTAAACTAGCTTCTGAAAGCTCAGCCTCCGGGGAGTCTGTTTGGCAGAGATATAGAACACAATTTTCCAAGCCTGTTGGAAGGCCTTTGCAGTGTCATTTCGCGTCTAATTTCCCAAACCAAACTGCTTGCAGCTCTAACTGCCTTCTAACTACCACTTCTTCGGTTCAGTGAGATATGCTGGATTCTAAACGGAGAAGCTTCTCTGACGCTTTTTCACAGAGATTTTGAAACTGAAATTTCCAAACCCGTTTCCAACGAAGGCGCCAATTGGGCTTCTCCATAGAACTTGCCAACCTGAATTCCTACAGGCTAGATGTGAAAGGCACATTCTGCTGCTTCCTCCCTAAGAGTTAAGCTTGCTTCTGAAAGCTCAACCTCCGGGGAGTCTGTTTGGCAGAGATATAGAACACACTTTTCCAAGCCTGTTGGAAGGCCTTTGCAGTTTCATTTCGCGTCTTATTTCCCAAACCAAACTGCTTGCAGCTCTAACTCCCTTCTAACTACCACTTCTTCGGTTCAGTGAGATATGCTGGATTCTAAACGGAGAAGCTTCTCTGACGCTTTTTCACAGAGATTTTGAAGCTGAAATTTCCAAACCCGTTTCCAACGAAGGCGCCAATGGGCTTCCCCATAGAACTTGCCAACCTGAATTCCTACAGGCTAGATGTGAGAGGCACATTCTGCTGCTTCCTCCCTTAGAGTTAAACTAGCTTCTGAAAGCTCAACCTCCGGGGAGTTTGTTTGGCAGAGATATAGAACACACTTTTCCAAGCCTGTTGGAAGGCATTTGCAGTTTCATTTGGCGTCTAATTTCCCAAACCAAACTGCTTGCAGCTCTAACTCCCTTCTAACTACCACTTCTTCGGTTCAGTGAGATATGCTGGATTCTAAACGGAGAAGCTTCTCTGACGCTTTTTCACAGAGATTTTGAAACTGAAATCTCCCATGCCGTTTCCACCATAGGCAGCAATGGGCTTCCCCATAGAACTTGCCAACCTGAATTCCTACAGGCTAGATGTGAGAGGCACATTCTGCTGCTTCCTCCCTAAGAGTTAAGCTTGCTTCTGAAAGCTCAACCTCCGGGGAGTCTGTTTGGCAGAGATATAGAACACACTTTTCCAAGCCTGTTGGAAGGCCTTTGCAGTTTCATTTCGCGTCTTATTTCCAAAACCAAACTGCTTGCAGCTCTAACTCCCTTCTAACTACCACTTCTTCGGTTCAGTGAGATATGCTGGATTCTAAACGGAGAAGCTTATCTGACGCTTTTTCACAGAGATTTTGAAACTGAAATCTCCCATGCCGTTTCCACCATAGGCAGCAATGGGCTTCCCCATAGAACTTGCCAACCTGAATTCCTACAGGCTAGATGTGAGAGGCACATTCTGCTGCTTCCTCCCTTAGAGTTTAACTTGCTTCTGAAAGCTCAACCTCCGGGGAGTTTGTTTGGCAGAGATATAGAACACACTTTTCCAAGCCTGTTGGAAGGCCTTTGCAGTGTCATTTCGCATCTAATTTCCCAAACCAAACTGCTTGCAGCTCTAACTCCCTTCTAACTACCACTTCTTCGGTTCAGTGAGATATGCTGGATTCTAAACGGAGAAGCTTCTCTGACGCTTTTTCACAGAGATTTTGAAACTGAAATTTCCAAACCTGTTTCCAACGAAGGCGCCAATGGGCTTCTCCATAGAACTTGCCAACCTGAATTCCTAAAGGCTAGATGTGAGAGGCACATTCTGCTGCTTCCTCCCTTAGAGTTAAACTAGCTTCTGAAAGCTCAACCTCCGGGGAGTCTGTTTGGCCGAGATATAGAACACACTTTTCCAAGCCTGTTGGAAGGCATTTGCAGTTTCATTTCGCGTCTAATTTCCCAAACCAAACTGCTTGCAGCTCTAACTCCCTTCTAACTACCACTTCTTCGGTTCAGTGAGATATGCTGGATTCTAAACGGAGAAGCTTCTCTGACGCTTTTTCACAGAGATTTTGGAACTGAAATCTCCCATGCCGTTTCCACCATAGGCAGCAATGGGCTTCCCCATAGAACTTGCCAACCTGAATTCCTACAGTCTAGATGTGAGAGGCACATTCTGCTGCTTCCTCCCTAAGAGTTAAGCTTGCTTCTGAAAGCTCAACCTCTGGAGAGTCTGTTTGGCAGAGATATAGAACACACTTTTCCACGCCTGTTGGAAGGCCTTTGCAGTGTCATTTCGCATCTAATTTCCCAAACCAAACTGCTTGCAGCTCTAACTGCCTTCTAACTACCACTTCTTCGGTTCAGTGAGATATGCTGGATTCTAAACGGAGAAGCTTCTCTGACGCTTTTTCACAGAGATTTTGAAACTGAAATCTCCCATGCCGTTTCCACCATAGGCAGCAATGGGCTTCCCCATAGAACTTGCCAACCTGAATTCCTACAGGCTAGATGTGAGAGGCACATTCTGCTGCTTCCTCCCTAAGAGTTAAGCTTGCTTCTGAAAGCTCAACCTCCGGGGAGTCTGTTTGGCAGAGATATAGAACACACTTTTCCAAGCCTGTTGGAAGGCCTTTGCAGTTTCATTTCGCGTCTTATTTCCCAAACCAAACTGCTTGCAGCTCTAACTCCCTTCTAACTACCACTTCTTCGGTTCAGTGAGATATGCTGGATTCTAAACGGAGAAGCTTCTCTGACGCTTTTTCACAGAGATTTTGAAACTGAAATTTCCAAACCCGTTTCCAACGAAGGCGCCAATGGGCTTCTCCATAGAACTTGCCAACCTGAATTCCTACAGGCTAGATGTGAGAGGCACATTCTGCTGCTTCCTCCCTTAGAGTTAAACTTGCTTCTGAAAGCTCAACCTCCGGGGAGTCTGTTTGGCAGAGATATAGAACACACTTTTCCAAGCCTGTTGGAAGGCATTTGCAGTTTCATTTCGCGTCTAATTTCCCAAACCAAACTGCTTGCAGCTCTAACTCCCTTCTAACTACCACTTCTTCGGATCAGTGAGATATGCTGGATTCTAAACGGAGAAGCTTCTCTGACGCTTTTTCACAGAGATTTTGAAACTGAAATCTCCCATGCCGTTTCCACCATAGGCAGCAATGGGCTTCCACATAGAACTTGCCAACCTGAATTCCTACAGGCTAGATGTGAGAGGGACATTCTGCTGCTTCCTCCCTTAGAGTTAAACGTGATTCTGAAAGCTCAACCTCCGGGGAGTTTGTTTGGCAGAGATATAGAACACACTTTTCCAAGCCTGTTGGAAGGCATTTGCAGTTTCATTTCGCGTCTAATTTCCCAAACCAAACTGCTTGCAGCTCTAACTCCCTTCTAACTACCACTTCTTCGGTTCAGTGAGATATGCTGGATTCTAAACGGAGAAGCTTCTCTGACGCTTTTTCACAGAGATTTTGAAAGTGAAATTTCCAAACCCGTTTCCAACGAAGGCGCCAATGGGCTTCTCCATAGAACTTGCCAACCTGAATTCCTACAGGCTAGATGTGAGAGGCACATTCTGCTGCTTCCTCCCAAAGAGTTAAACTTGCTTCTGAAAGCTCAACCACCGGGGAGTCTGTTTGGCAGAGATATAGAACACACTTTTCCAAGCCTGTTGGAAGGCATTTGCAGTTTCATTTCGCGTCTAATTTCCCAAACCAAAGTGCTTGCAGCTCTAACTCCCTTCTAACTACCACTTCTTCGGTTCAGTGAGATATGCTGGATTCTAAACGGAGAAGCTTCTCTGACGCTTTTTCACAGAGATTTTGAAACTGAAATTTCCAAACCCGTTTCCAACGAAGGCGCCAATGGGCTTCTCCATAGAACTTGCCAACCTGAATTCCTACAGGCTAGATGTGAGAGGCACATTCTGCTGCTTCCTCCCTTAGAGTTAAACTTGCTTCTGAAAGCTCAACCTCCGGGGAGTCTGTTTGGCAGAGATATAGAACACACTTTTCCAAGCCTGTTGGAAGGCATTTGCAGTTTCATTTCGCGTCTAATTTCCCAAACCAAACTGCTTGCAGCTCTAACTCCCTTCTAACTACCACTTCTTCGGTTCAGTGAGATATGCTGGATTCTAAACGGAGAAGCTTCTCTGACGCTTTTTCACAGAGATTTTGAAACTGAAATCTCCCATGCCGTTTCCACCATAGGCAGCAATGGGCTTCCCCATAGAACTTGCCAACCTGAATTCCTACAGGCTAGATGTGAGAGGCACATTCTGCTGCTTCCTCCCTAAGAGTTAAGCTTGCTTCTGAAAGCTCAACCTCCGGGGAGTCTGTTTGGCAGAGATATAGAACACACTTGTCCAAGCCTGTTGAAAGGCCTTTGCAGTTTCATTTCGCGTCTTATTTCCCAAACCAAACTGCTTGCAGCTCTAACTCCCTTCTAACTACCACTTCTTCGGTTCAGTGAGATATGCTGGATTCTAAACGGAGAAGCTTCTCTGACGCTTTTTCACAGAGATTTTGAAGCTGAAATTTCCAAACCCGTTTCCAACGAAGGCGCCAATGGGCTTCCCCATAGAACTTGCCAACCTGAATTCCTACAGGCTAGATGTGAGAGGCACATTCTGCTGCTTCCTCCCTTAGAGTTAAGCTAGCTTCTGAAAGCTCAACCTCCGGGGAGTTTGTTTGGCAGAGATATAGAACACACTTTTCCAAGCCTGTTGGAAGGCATTTGCAGTTTCATTTCGCGTCTAATTTCCCAAACCAAACTGCTTGCAGCTCTAACTCCCTTCTAACTACCACTTCTTCGGATCAGTGAGATATGCTGGATTCTAAACGGAGAAGCTTCTCTGACGCTTTTTCACAGATATTTTGGAACTGAAATCTCCCATGCCGTTTCCACCATAGGCAGCAATGGGCTTCCCCATAGAACTTGCCACCCTGAATTCCTACAGGCTAGATGTGAGAGGCACATTCTGCTGCTTCCTCCCTAAGAGTTAAGCTTGCTTCTGAAAGCTCAACCTCTGGGGAGTCTGTTTGGCAGAGATATAGAACACACTTTTCCAAGCCTGTTGGAAGGCCTTTGCAGTGTCATTTCGCATCTAATTTCCCAAACCAAACTGCTTGCAGCTCTAACTCCCTTCTAACTACCACTTCTTCGGTTCAGTGAGATATGCTGGATTCTAAACGGAGAAGCTTCTCTGACGCTTTTTCACAGAGATTTTGAAACTGAAATCTCCCATGCCGTTTCCACCATAGGCAGCAATGGGCTTCCCCATAGAACTTGCCAACCTGAATTCCTACAGGCTAGATGTGAGAGGGACATTCTGCTGCTCCTCCCTTAGAGTTAAACGTGATTCTGAAAGCTCAACCTCCGGGGAGTTTGTTTGGCAGAGATATAGAACACACTTTTGCAAGCCTGTTGGAAGGCATTTGCAGTTTCATTTCGCGTCTAATTTCCCAAACCAAACTGCTTGCAGCTCTAACTCCCTTCTAACTACCACTTCTTCGGATCAGTGAGATATGCTGGATTCTAAACGGAGAAGCTTCTCTGACGCTTTTTCACAGAGATTTTGAAACTGAAATCTCCCATGCCGTTTCCACCATAGGCAGCAATGGGCTTCCACATAGAACTTGCCAACCTGAATTCCTACAGGCTAGATGTGAGAGGGACATTCTGCTGCTTCCTCCCTTAGAGTTAAACGTGATTCTGAAAGCTCAACCTCCGGGGAGTTTGTTTGGCAGAGATATAGAACACACTTTTCCAAGCCTGTTGGAAGGCATTTGCAGTTTCATTTCGCGTCTAATTTCCCAAACCAAACTGCTTGCAGCTCTAACTCCCTTCTAACTACCACTTCTTCGGTTCAGTGAGATATGCTGGATTCTAAACGGAGAAGCTTCTCTGACGGTTTTTCACAGAGATTTTGAAACTGAAATCTCCCATGCCGTTTCCACCATAGGCAGCAATGGGCTTCCCCATAGAACTTGCCAACCTGAATTCCTGCAGGCTAGATGTGAGAGGCACATTCTGCTGCTTCCTCCCTAAGAGTTAAGCTTGCTTCTGAAAGCTCAACCTCCGGGGAGTCTGTTTGGCAGAGATATAGAACACACTTTTCCAAGCCTGTTGGAAGGCCTTTGCAGTTTCATTTCGCGTCTTATTTCCCAAACCAAACTGCTTGCAGCTCTAACTCCCTTCTAACTACCACTTCTTCGGTATAGTGAGATATGCTGGATTCTAAACGGAGAAGCTTCTCTGACGCTTTTTCACAGAGATTTTGAAACTGAAATTTCCAAACCCGTTTCCAACGAAGGCGCCAATGGGCTTCTCCATAGAACTTGCCAACCTGAATTCCTAAAGGCTAGATGTGAGAGGCACATTCTGCTGCTTCCTCCCTTAGAGTTAAACTAGCCTCTGAAAGCTCAACCTCCGGGGAGTCTGTTTGGCCGAGATATAGAACACACTTTTCCAAGCCTGTTGGAAGGCATTTGCAGTTTCATTTCACGTCTAATTTCCCAAACCAAACTGCTTGCAGCTCTAACTGACTTCTAACTACCACTTCTTCGGTTCAGTGAGATATGCTGGATTCTAAACGGAGAAGCTTCTCTGACGCTTTTTCACAGAGATTTTGGAACTGAAATCTCCCATGCCGTTTCCACCATAGGCAGCAATGGGCTTCCCCATAGAACTTGCCAACATGAATTCCTACAGGCTAGATGTGAGAGGCACATTCTGCTGCTTCCTCCCTAAGAGTTAAGCTTGCTTCTGAAAGCTCAACCTCTGGGGAGTCTGTTTGGCAGAGATATAGAACACACTTTTCCAAGCCTGTTGGAAGGCCTTTGCAGTGTCATTTCGCATCTAATTTCCCAAACCAAACTGCTTGCAGCTCTAACTGCCTTCTAACTACCACTTCTTCGGTTCAGTGAGATATGCTGGATTCTAAACGGAGAAGCTTCTCTGACGCTTTTTCACAGAGATTTTGAAGCTGAAATCTCCCATGCCGTTTCCACCATAGGCAGCAATGGGCTTCCCCAGAGAACTTGCCAACCTGAATTCCTACAGGCTAGATGTGAGAGGCACATTCTGCTGCTTCCTCCCTAAGAGTTAAGCTTGCTTCTGAAAGCTCAACCTCCGGGGAGTCTGTTTGGCCGAGATATAGAACACACTTTTCCAAGCCTGTTGGAAGGCATTTGCAGTTTCATTTCGCGTCTAATTTCCCAAACCAAACTGCTTGCAGCTCTAACTCCCTTCTAACTACCACTTCTTCGGTTCAGTGAGATATGCTGGATTCTAAACGGAGAAGCTTCTCTGACGCTTTTTCACAGAGATTTTGAAACTGAAATCTCCCATGCCGTTTCCACCATAGGCAGCAATGGGCTTCCCCATAGAACTTGCCAACCTGAATTCCTACAGGCTAGATGTGAGAGGCACATTCTGCTGCTTCCTCCCTAACAGTTAAGCTTGCTTCTGAAAGCTCAACCTCCGGGGAGTCTGTTTGGCAGAGATATAGAACACACTTTTCCAAGCCTGTTGGAAGGCCTTTGCAGTTTCATTTCGCGTCTTATTTCCCAAACCAAACTGCTTGCAGCTCTAACTCCCTTCTAACTACCACTTCTTCGGTTCAGTGAGATATGCTGGATTCTAAACGGAGAAGCTTCTCTGACGCTTTTTCACAGAGATTTTGAAGCTGAAATTTCCAAACCCGTTTCCAACGAAGGCGCCAATGGGCTTCCCCATAGAACTTGCCAACCTGAATTCCTACAGGCTAGATGTGAGAGGCACATTCTGCTGCTTCCTCCCTTAGAGTTAAACTAGCTTCTGAAAGCTCAACCTCCGGGGAGTCTGTTTGGCAGAGATATAGAACACACTTTTCCAAGCCTGTTGGAAGGCCTTTGCAGTGTCATTTCGCATCTAATTTCCCAAACCAAACTGCTTGCAGCTCTAACTCCCTTCTAACTACCACTTCTTCGGTTCAGTGAGATATGCTGGATTCTAAACGGAGAAGCTTCTCTGAAGCTTTTTCACAGAGATTTTGAAACTGAAATCTCCCATGCCATTTCCACCATAGGCAGCAATGGGCTTCCCCATAGAACTTGCCAACCTGAATTCCTACAGGCTAGATGTGAGAGGCACATTGTGCTGCTTCCTCCCTAAGAGTTAAGCTTGCTTCTGAAAGCTCAACCTCCGGGGAGTCTGTTTGGCAGAGATATAGAACACACTTTTCCAAGCCTGTTGGAAGGCCTTTGCAGTGTCATTTCGCATCTAATTTCCCAAACCAAACTGCTTGCAGCTCTAACTCCCTTCTAACTACCACTTCTTCGGTTCAGTGAGATATGCTGGATTCTAAACGGAGAAGATTCTCTGACGCTTTTTCACAGAGATTTTGAAACTGAAATTTCCAAACCCGTTTCCAACGAAGGCGCCAATGGGCTTCTCCATAGAACTTGCCAACCTGAATTCCTAAAGGCTAGATGTGAGAGGCACATTCTGCTGCTTCCTCCCTTAGAGTTAAACTAGCCTCTGAAAGCTCAACCTCCGGGGAGTCTGTTTGGCCGAGATATAGAACACACTTTTCCAAGCCTGTTGGAAGGCATTTGCAGTTTCATTTCACGTCTAATTTCCCAAACCAAACTGCTTGCAGCTCTAACTGCCTTCTAACTACCACTTCTTCGGTTCAGTGAGATATGCTGGATTCTAAACGGAGAAGCTTCTCTGACGCTTTTTCACAGAGATTTTGGAACTGAAATCTCCCATGCCGTTTCCACCATAGGCAGCAATGGGCTTCCCCATAGAACTTGCCAACATGAATTCCTACAGGCTAGATGTGAGAGGCACATTCTGCTGCTTCCTCCCTAAGAGTTAAGCTTGCTTCTGAAAGCTCAACCTCCGGGGAGTCTGTTTGGCAGAGATATAGAACACACTTTTCCAAGCCTGTTGGAAGGCCTTTGCAGTTTCATTTCGCGTCTTATTTCCCAAACCAAACTGCTTGCAGCTCTAACTCCCTTCTAACTACCACCTCTTCGGTTCAGTGAGATATGCTGGATTCTAAACGGAGAAGCTTCTCTGACGCTTTTTCACAGAGATTTTGAAGCTGAAATTTCCAAACCCGTTTCCAACGAAGGCGCCAATGGGCTTCTCCATAGAACTTGCCAACCTGAATTCCTAAAGGCTAGATGTGAGAGGCACATTCTGCTGCTTCCTCCCTTAGAGTTAAACTAGCCTCTGAAAGCTCAACCTCCGGGGAGTCTGTTTGGCCGAGATATAGAACACACTTTTCCAAGCCTGTTGGAAGGCATTTGCAGTTTCATTTCGCGTCTAATTTCCAAAACCAAACTGCTTGCAGCTCTAACTCCCTTCTAACTACCACTTCTTCGGTTCAGTGAGATATGCTGGATTCTAAACGGAGAAGCTTCTCTGAAGCTTTTTCACAGAGATTTTGAAACTGAAATCTCCCATGCCGTTTCCACCATAGGCAGCAATGGGCTTCCCCATAGAACTTGCCAACCTGAATTCCTACAGGCTAGATGTGAGAGGCACATTGTGCTGCTTCCTCCCTAAGAGTTAAGCTTGCTTCTGAAAGCTCAACCTCCGGGGAGTCTGTTTGGCAGAGATATAGAACACACTTTTCCAAGCCTGTTGGAAGGCCTTTGCAGTGTCATTTCGCATCTAATTTCCCAAACCAAACTGCTTGCAGCTCTAACTCCCTTCTAACTACCACTTCTTCGGTTCAGTGAGATATGCTGGATTCTAAACGGAGAAGCTTCTCTGACGCTCTTTCACAGAGATTTTGAAAGTGAAATCTCCCATGCCGTTTCCACCATAGGCAGCAATGGGCTTCCCCAAAGAACTTGCCAACCTGAATTCCTACAGGCTAGATGTGAGAGGCACATTCTGCTGCTTCCTCCCTAAGAGTTAAGCTTGCTTCTGAAAGCTCAACCTCCGGGGAGTCTGTTTGGCAGAGATATAGAACACACTTTTCCAAGCCTGTTGGAAGGCCTTTGCAGTGTCATTTCGCATCTAATTTCCCAAACCAAACTGCTTGCAGCTCTAACTCCCTTCTAACTACCACTTCTTCGGTTCAGTGAGATATGCTGGATTCTAAACGGAGAAGCTTCTCTGACGCTTTTTCACAGAGATTTTGAAACTGAAATTTCCAAACCCGTTTCCAACGAAGGCGCCAATTGGGCTTCTCCATAGAACTTGCCAACCTGAATTCCTACAGGCTGGATGTGAGAGGCACATTCTGCTGCTTCCTCCCTTAGAGTTAAACTTGCTTCTGAAAGCTCAACCTCCGGGGAGTCTGTTTGGCAGAGATATAGAACACACTTTTCCAAGCCTGTTGGAAGGCATTTGCAGTTTCATTTCACGTCTAATTTCCCAAACCAAACTGCTTGCAGCTCTAAGTGCCTTCTAACTACCACTTCTTCGGTTCAGTGAGATATGCTGGATTCTAAACGGAGAAGCTTCTCTGACGCTTTTTCACAGAGATTTTGAAACTGAAATCTCCCATGCCGTTTCCACCATAGGCAGCAATGGGCTTCCCCATAGAACTTGCCAACCTGAATTCCTACAGGCTAGATGTGAGAGGCACATTCTGCTGCTTCCTCCCTAAGAGTTAAGCTTGCTTCTGAAAGCTCAACCTCCGGGGAGTCTGTTTGGCAGAGATATAGAACACACTTTTCCAAGCCTGTTGGAAGGCATTTGCAGTTTCATTTCGCGTCTTATTTCCCAAACCAAACTGCTTGCAGCTCTAACTCCCTTCTAACTACCACTTCTTCGGTTCAGTGAGATATGCTGGATTCTAAACGGAGAAGCTTCTCTGACGCTTTTTCACAGAGATTTTGAAACTGAAATCTCCCATGCCGTTTCCACCATAGGCAGCAATGGGCTTCCCCATAGAACTTGCCAACCTGAATTCCTACAGGCTAGATGTGAGAGGCACATTCTGCTGCTTCCTCCCTTAGAGTTAAACTAGTTTCTGAAAGCTCAACCTCCGGGGAGTTTGTTTGGCAGAGATATAGAACACACTTTTCCAAGCCTGTTGGAAGGCATTTGCAGTTTCATTTCGCGTCTAATTTCCAAAACCAAACTGCTTGCAGCTCTAACTCCCTTCTAACTACCACTTCTTCGGTTCAGTGAGATATGCTGGATTCTAAACGGAGAAGCTTCTCTGAAGCTTTTTCACAGAGATTTTGAAACTGAAATCTCCCATGCCGTTTCCACCATAGGCAGCAATGGGCTTCCCCATAGAACTTGCCAACCTGAATTCCTACAGGCTAGATGTGAGAGGCACATTGTGCTGTTTCCTCCCTAAGAGTTAAGCTTGCTTCTGAAAGCTCAACCTCCGGGGAGTCTGTTTGGCAGAGATATAGAACACACTTTTCCAAGCCTGTTGGAAGGCCTTTGCAGTGTCATTTCGCATCTAATTTCCCAAACCAAACTGCTTGCAGCTCTAACTCCCTTCTAACTACCACTTCTTCGGTTCAGTGAGATATGCTGGATTCTAAACGGAGAAGCTTCTCTGACGCTTTTTCACAGAGATTTTGAAACTGAAATCTCCCATGCCGTTTCCACCATAGGCAGCAATGGGCTTCCCCATAGAACTTGCCAACCTGAATTCCTACAGGCTAGATGTGAGAGGCACATTCTGCTGCTTCCTCCCTTAGAGTTAAACTTGCTTCTGAAAGCTCAACCTCCGGGGAGTCTGTTTGGCAGAGATATAGAACACATTTTTCCAAGCCTGTTTGAAGGCATTTGCACTTTCATTTCGCATCTAATTTCCCAAACCAAACTGCTTGCAGCTCTAACTCCCTTCTAACTACCACTTCTTCGGTTCTGTGAGATATGCTGGATTCTAAACGGAGAAGCTTCTGTGACGCTTTTTCACAGAGATTTTGAAACTGAAATTTCCAAACCCGTTTCCAACGAAGGCGCCAATTGGGCTTCTCCATAGAACTTGCCAACCTGAATTCCTACAGGCTGGATGTGAGAGGCACATTCTGCTGCTTCCTCCCTTAGAGTTAAACTTGCTTCTGAAAGCTCAACCTCCGGGGAGTCTGTTTGGCAGAGATATAGAACACACTTTTCCAAGCCTGTTGGATGGCATTTGCAGTTTCATTTCACGTCTAATTTCCCAAACCAAACTGCTTGCAGCTCTAACTCCCTTCTAACTACCACTTCTTCGGTTCAGTGAGATATGCTGGATTCTATACGGAGAAGCTTCTCTGACGCTTTTTCACAGAGATTTTGAAACTGAAATCTCCCATGCCGTTTCCACCATAGGCAGCAATGGGCTTCCCCATAGAACTTGCCAACCTGAATTCCTACAGGCTAGATGTGAGAGGCACATTCTGCTGCTTCCTCCCTAAGAGTTAAGCTTGCTTCTGAAAGCTCAACCTCCGGGGAGTCTGTTTGGCAGAGATATAGAACACACTTTTCCAAGCCTGTTGGAAGGCCTTTGCAGTGTCATTTCGCATCTAATTTCCCAAACCAAACTGCTTGCAGCTCTAACTCCCTTCTAACTACCACTTCTTCGGTTCAGTGAGATATGCTGGATTCTAAACGGAGAAGCTTCTGTGACGCTTTTTCACAGAGATTTTGAAACTGAAATCTCCCATGCCGTTTCCACCATAGGCAGCAATGGGCTTCCCCATAGAACTTGCCAACCTGAATTCCTACAGGCTAGATGTGAGAGGCACATTCTGCTGCTTCCTCCCTAAGAGTTAAGCTTGCTTCTGAAAGCTCAACCTCCGGGGAGTCTGTTTGGCAGAGATATAGAACACACTTTTCCAAGCCTGTTGGAAGGCATTTGCAGTTTCATTTCGCGTCTTATTTCCCAAACCAAACTGCTTGCAGCTCTAACTCCCTTCTAACTACCACTTCTTCGGTTCAGTGAGATATGCTGGATTCTAAACGGAGAAGCTTCTCTGACGCTTTTTCACAGAGATTTTGAAACTGAAATCTCCCATGCCGTTTCCACCATAGGCAGCAATGGGCTTCCCCATAGAACTTGCCAACCTGAATTCCTACAGGCTAGATGTGAGAGGCACATTCTGCTGCTTCCTCCCTTAGAGTTAAACTAGTTTCTGAAAGCTCAACCTCCGGGGAGTTTGTTTGGCAGAGATATAGAACACACTTTTCCAAGCCTGTTGGAAGGCATTTGCAGTTTCATTTCGCGTCTAATTTCCAAAACCAAACTGCTTGCAGCTCTAACTCCCTTCTAACTACCACTTCTTCGGTTCAGTGAGATATGCTGGATTCTAAACGGAGAAGCTTCTCTGAAGCTTTTTCACAGTGATTTTGAAACTGAAATCTCCCATGCCGTTTCCACCTTAGGCAGCAATGGGCTTCCCCATAGAACTTGCCAACCTGAATTCCTACAGGCTAGATGTGAGAGGCACATTGTGCTGCTTCCTCCCTAAGAGTTAAGCTTGCTTCTGAAAGCTCAACCTCCGGGGAGTCTGTTTGGCAGAGATATAGAACACACTTTTCCAAGCCTGTTGGAAGGCCTTTGCAGTGTCATTTCGCATCTAATTTCCCAAACCAAACTGCTTGCAGCTCTAACTCCCTTCTAACTACCACTTCTTCGGTTCAGTGAGATATGCTGGATTCTAAACGGAGAAGCTTCTCTGACGCTTTTTCACAGAGATTTTGAAACTGAAATCTCCCATGCCGTTTCCACCATAGGCAGCAATGGGCTTCCCCATAGAACTTGCGAACCTGAATTCCTACAGGCTAGATGTGAGAGGCACATTCTGCTGCTTCCTCCCTTAGAGTTAAACTTGCTTCTGAAAGCTCAACCTCCGGGGAGTCTGTTTGGCAGAGATATAGAACACATTTTTCCAAGCCTGTTTGAAGGCATTTGTACTTTCATTTCGCATCTAATTTCCCAAACCAAACTGCTTGCAGCTCTAACTCCCTTCTAACTACCACTTCTTCGGTTCTGTGAGATATGCTGGATTCTAAACGGAGAAGCTTCTCTGACGCTTTTTCACAGAGATTTTGAAACTGAAATCTCCCATGCCGTTTCCACCATAGGCAGCAATGGGCTTCCCCATAGAACTTGCCAACCTGAATTCCTACAGGCTAGATGTGAGAGGGACATTCTGCTGCTTCCTCACTTAGAGTTAAACTAGCTTCTGAAAGCTCAACCTCCGGGGAGTTTGTTTGGCAGAGATATAGAACACACTTTTCCAAGCCTGTTGGAAGGCATTTGCAGTTTCATTTCGCGTCTAATTTCCCAAACCAAACTGCTTGCAGCTCTAACTCCCTTCTAACTACCACTTCTTCGGTTCAGTGAGATATGCTGGATTCTAAACGGAGAAGCTTCTCTGACGCTCTTTCACAGAGATTTTGAAACTGAAATTTCCAAACCCGTTTCCAACGAAGGCGCCAAAGGGCTTCCCCATAGAACTTGCCAACCTGAATTCCTCCAGTCTAGATGTGAGAGGCACATTCTGCTGCTTCCTCCCTTAGAGTTAAACTAGCTTCTGAAAGCTCAGCCTCCGGGGAGTCTGTTTGGCAGAGATATAGAACACAATTTTCCAAGCCTGTTGGAAGGCCTTTGCAGTGTCATTTCGCGTCTAATTTCCCAAACCAAACTGCTTGCAGCTCTAACTGCCTTCTAACTACCACTTCTTCGGTTCAGTGAGATATGCTGGATTCTAAATGGAGAAGCTTCTCTGACGCTTTTTCACAGAGATTTTGAAACTGAAATTTCCAAACCCGTTTCCAACGAAGGCGCCAATTGGGCTTCTCCATAGAACATGCCAACCTGAATTCCTACAGGCTAGATGTGAAAGGCACATTCTGCTGCTTCCTCCCTAAGAGTTAAGCTTGCTTCTGAAAGCTCAACCTCCGGGGAGTCTGTTTGGCAGAGATATAGAACACACTTTTCCAAGCCTGTTGGAAGGCCTTTGCAGTTTCATTTCGCGTCTTATTTCCCAAACCAAACTGCTTGCAGCTCTAACTCCCTTCTAACTACCACTTCTTCGGTTCAGTGAGATATGCTGGATTCTAAACGGAGAAGCTTCTCTGACGCTTTTTCAGAGAGATTTTGAAGCTGAAATTTCCAAACCCGTTTCCAACGAAGGCGCCAATGGGCTTCCCCATAGAACTTGCCAACCTGAATTCCTACAGGCTAGATGTGAGAGGCACATTCTGCTGCTTCCTCCCTTAGAGTTAAACTAGCTTCTGAAAGCTCAACCTCCGGGGAGTTTGTTTGGCAGAGATATAGAACACACTTTTCCAAGCCTGTTGGAAGGCATTTGCAGTTTCATTTGGCGTCTAATTTCCCAAACCAAACTGCTTGCAGCTCTAACTCCCTTCTAACTACCACTTCTTCGGTTCAGTGAGATATGCTGGATTCTAAACGGAGAAGCTTCTCTGACGCTTTTTCACAGAGATTTTGAAACTGAAATCTCCCATGCAGTTTCCACCATAGGCAGCAATGGGCTTCCCCATAGAACTTGCCAACCTGAATTCCTACAGGCTAGATGTGAGAGGCACATTCTGCTGCTTCCTCCCTAAGAGTTAAGCTTGCTTCTGAAAGCTCAACCTCCGGGGAGTCTGTTTGGCAGAGATATAGAACACACTTTTCCAAGCCTGTTGGAAGGCCTTTGCAGTTTCATTTCGCGTCTTATTTCCAAAACCAAACTGCTTGCAGCTCTAACTCCCTTCTAACTACCACTTCTTCGGTTCAGTGAGATATGCTGGATTCTAAACGGAGAAGCTTCTCTGACGCTTTTTCACAGAGATTTTGAAACTGAAATCTCCCATGCCGTTTCCACCATAGGCAGCAATGGGCTTCCCCATAGAACTTGCCAACCTGAATTCCTACAGGCTAGATGTGAGAGGGACATTCTGCTGCTTCCTCACTTAGAGTTAAACTAGCTTCTGAAAGCTCAACCTCCGGGGAGTTTGTTTGGCAGAGATATAGAACACACTTTTCCAAGCCTGTTGGAAGGCATTTGCAGTTTCATTTCGCGTCTAATTTCCCAAACCAAACTGCTTGCAGCTCTAACTCCCTTCTAACTACCACTTCTTCGGTTCAGTGAGATATGCTGGATTCTAAACGGAGAAGCTTCTCTGACGCTCTTTCACAGAGATTTTGAAACTGAAATTTCCAAACCCGTTTCCAACGAAGGCGCCAAAGGGCTTCCCCATAGAACTTGCCAACCTGAATTCCTACAGTCTAGATGTGAGAGGCACATTCTGCTGCTTCCTCCCTTAGAGTTAAACTAGCTTCTGAAAGCTCAGCCTCCGGGGAGTCTGTTTGGCAGAGATATAGAACACAATTTTCCAAGCCTGTTGGAAGGCCTTTGCAGTGTCATTTCGCGTCTAATTTCCCAAACCAAACTGCTTGCAGCTCTAACTGCCTTCTAACTACCACTTCTTCGGTTCAGTGAGATATGCTGGATTCTAAACGGAGAAGCTTCTCTGACGCTTTTTCACAGAGATTTTGAAACTGAAATTTCCAAACCCGTTTCCAACGAAGGCGCCAATTGGGCTTCTCCATAGAACTTGCCAACCTGAATTCCTACAGGCTAGATGTGAAAGGCACATTCTGCTGCTTCCTCCCTAAGAGTTAAGCTTGCTTCTGAAAGCTCAACCTCCGGGGAGTCTGTTTGGCAGAGATATAGAACACACTTTTCCAAGCCTGTTGGAAGGCCTTTGCAGTTTCATTTCGCGTCTTATTTCCCAAACCAAACTGCTTGCAGCTCTAACTCCCTTCTAACTACCACTTCTTCGGTTCAGTGAGATATGCTGGATTCTAAACGGAGAAGCTTCTCTGACGCTTTTTCACAGAGATTTTGAAGCTGAAATTTCCAAACCCGTTTCCAACGAAGGCGCCAATGGGCTTCCCCATAGAACTTGCCAACCTGAATTCCTACAGGCTAGATGTGAGAGGCACATTCTGCTGCTTCCTCCTTTAGAGTTAAACTAGCTTCTGAAAGCTCAACCTCCGGGGAGTTTGTTTGGCAGAGATATAGAACACACTTTTCCAAGCCTGTTGGAAGGCATTTGCAGTTTCATTTCGCGTCTAATTTCCCAAAACAAACTGCTTGCAGCTCTAACTCCCTTCTAACTACCACTTCTTCGGTTCAGTGAGATATGCTGGATTCTAAACGGAGAAGCTTCTCTGACGCTTTTTCACAGAGATTTTGAAACTGAAATCTCCCATGCCGTTTCCACCATAGGCAGCAATGGGCTTCCCCATAGAACTTGCCAACCTGAATTCCTACAGGCTAGATGTGAGAGGCACATTCTGCTGCTTCCTCCCTAAGAGTTAAGCTTGCTTCTGAAAGCTCAACCTCCGGGGAGTCTGTTTGGCAGAGATATAGAACACACTTTTCCAAGCCTGTTGGAAGGCCTTTGCAGTTTCATTTCGCGTCTTATTTCCAAAACCAAACTGCTTGCAGCTCTAACTCCCTTCTAACTACCACTTCTTCGGTTCAGTGAGATATGCTGGATTCTAAACGGAGAAGCTTCTCTGACGCTTTTTCACAGAGATTTTGAAACTGAAATTTCCAAACCTGTTTCCAACGAAGGCGCCAATGGGCTTCTCCATAGAACTTGCCAACCTGAATTCCTAAAGGCTAGATGTGAGAGGCACATTCTGCTGCTTCCTCCCTTAGAGTTAAACTAGCTTCTGAAAGCTCAACCTCCGGGGAGTCTGTTTGGCCGAGATATAGAACACACTTTTCCAAGCCTGTTGGAAGGCATTTGCAGTTTCATTTCGCGTCTAATTTCCCAAACCAAACTGCTTGCAGCTCTAACTCCCTTCTAACTACCACTTCTTCGGTTCAGTGAGATATGCTGGATTCTAAACGGAGAAGCTTCTCTGACGCTTTTTCACAGAGATTTTGGAACTGAAATCTCCCATGCCGTTTCCACCATAGGCAGCAATGGGCTTCCCCATAGAACTTGCCAACCTGAATTCCTACAGTCTAGATGTGAGAGGCACATTCTGCTGCTTCCTCCCTAAGAGTTAAGCTTGCTTCTGAAAGCTCAACCTCTGGAGAGTCTGTTTGGCAGAGATATAGAACACACTTTTCCACGCCTGTTGGAAGGCCTTTGCAGTGTCATTTCGCATCTAATTTCCCAAACCAAACTGCTTGCAGCTCTAACTGCCTTCTAACTACCACTTCTTCGGTTCAGTGAGATATGCTGGATTCTAAACGGAGAAGCTTCTCTGACGCTTTTTCACAGAGATTTTGAAACTGAAATCTCCCATGCCGTTTCCACCATAGGCAGCAATGGGCTTCCCCATAGAACTTGCCAACCTGAATTCCTACAGGCTAGATGTGAGAGGCACATTCTGCTGCTTCCTCCCTAAGAGTTAAGCTTGCTTCTGAAAGCTCAACCTCCGGGGAGTCTGTTTGGCAGAGATATAGAACACACTTTTCCAAGCCTGTTGGAAGGCCTTTGCAGTTTCATTTCGCGTCTTATTTCCCAAACCAAACTGCTTGCAGCTCTAACTCCCTTCTAACTACCACTTCTTCGGTTCAGTGAGATATGCTGGATTCTAAACGGAGAAGCTTCTCTGACGCTTTTTCACAGAGATTTTGAAACTGAAATTTCCAAACCCGTTTCCAACGAAGGCGCCAATGGGCTTCTCCATAGAACTTGCCAACCTGAATTCCTACAGGCTAGATGTGAGAGGCACATTCTGCTGCTTCCTCCCTTAGAGTTAAACTTGCTTCTGAAAGCTCAACCTCCGGGGAGTCTGTTTGGCAGAGATATAGAACACACTTTTCCAAGCCTGTTGGAAGGCATTTGCAGTTTCATTTCGCGTCTAATTTCCCAAACCAAACTGCTTGCAGCTCTAACTCCCTTCTAACTACCACTTCTTCGGATCAGTGAGATATGCTGGATTCTAAACGGAGAAGCTTCTCTGACGCTTTTTCACAGAGATTTTGAAACTGAAATCTCCCATGCCGTTTCCACCATAGGCAGCAATGGGCTTCCACATAGAACTTGCCAACCTGAATTCCTACAGGCTAGATGTGAGAGGGACATTCTGCTGCTTCCTCCCTTAGAGTTAAACGTGATTCTGAAAGCTCAACCTCCGGGGAGTTTGTTTGGCAGAGATATAGAACACACTTTTCCAAGCCTGTTGGAAGGCATTTGCAGTTTCATTTCGCGTCTAATTTCCCAAACCAAACTGCTTGCAGCTCTAACTCCCTTCTAACTACCACTTCTTCGGTTCAGTGAGATATGCTGGATTCTAAACGGAGAAGCTTCTCTGACGCTTTTTCACAGAGATTTTGAAAGTGAAATTTCCAAACCCGTTTCCAACGAAGGCGCCAATGGGCTTCTCCATAGAACTTGCCAACCTGAATTCCTACAGGCTAGATGTGAGAGGCACATTCTGCTGCTTCCTCCCAAAGAGTTAAACTTGCTTCTGAAAGCTCAACCACCGGGGAGTCTGTTTGGCAGAGATATAGAACACACTTTTCCAAGCCTGTTGGAAGGCATTTGCAGTTTCATTTCGCGTCTAATTTCCCAAACCAAAGTGCTTGCAGCTCTAACTCCCTTCTAACTACCACTTCTTCGGTTCAGTGAGATATGCTGGATTCTAAACGGAGAAGCTTCTCTGACGCTTTTTCACAGAGATTTTGAAACTGAAATTTCCAAACCCGTTTCCAACGAAGGCGCCAATGGGCTTCTCCATAGAACTTGCCAACCTGAATTCCTACAGGCTAGATGTGAGAGGCACATTCTGCTGCTTCCTCCCTTAGAGTTAAACTTGCTTCTGAAAGCTCAACCTCCGGGGAGTCTGTTTGGCCGAGATATAGAACACACTTTTCCAAGCCTGTTGGAAGGCATTTGCAGTTTCATTTCGCGTCTAATTTCCCAAACCAAACTGCTTGCAGCTCTAACTCCCTTCTAACTACCACTTCTTCGGTTCAGTGAGATATGCTGGATTCTAAACGGAGAAGCTTCTCTGACGCTTTTTCACAGAGATTTTGAAACTGAAATCTCCCATGCCGTTTCCACCATAGGCAGCAATGGGCTTCCCCATAGAACTTGCCAACCTGAATTCCTACAGGCTAGATGTGAGAGGCACATTCTGCTGCTTCCTCCCTAAGAGTTAAGCTTGCTTCTGAAAGCTCAACCTCCGGGGAGTCTGTTTGGCAGAGATATAGAACACACTTGTCCAAGCCTGTTGAAAGGCCTTTGCAGTTTCATTTCGCGTCTTATTTCCCAAACCAAACTGCTTGCAGCTCTAACTCCCTTCTAACTACCACTTCTTCGGTTCAGTGAGATATGCTGGATTCTAAACGGAGAAGCTTCTCTGACGCTTTTTCACAGAGATTTTGAAGCTGAAATTTCCAAACCCGTTTCCAACGAAGGCGCCAATGGGCTTCCCCATAGAACTTGCCAACCTGAATTCCTACAGGCTAGATGTGAGAGGCACATTCTGCTGCTTCCTCCCTTAGAGTTAAGCTAGCTTCTGAAAGCTCAACCTCCGGGGAGTTTGTTTGGCAGAGATATAGAACACACTTTTCCAAGCCTGTTGGAAGGCATTTGCAGTTTCATTTCGCGTCTAATTTCCCAAACCAAACTGCTTGCAGCTCTAACTCCCTTCTAACTACCACTTCTTCGGATCAGTGAGATATGCTGGATTCTAAACGGAGAAGCTTCTCTGACGCTTTTTCACAGATATTTTGGAACTGAAATCTCCCATGCCGTTTCCACCATAGGCAGCAATGGGCTTCCCCATAGAACTTGCCACCCTGAATTCCTACAGGCTAGATGTGAGAGGCACATTCTGCTGCTTCCTCCCTAAGAGTTAAGCTTGCTTCTGAAAGCTCAACCTCTGGGGAGTCTGTTTGGCAGAGATATAGAACACACTTTTCCAAGCCTGTTGGAAGGCCTTTGCAGTGTCATTTCGCATCTAATTTCCCAAACCAAACTGCTTGCAGCTCTAACTCCCTTCTAACTACCACTTCTTCGGTTCAGTGAGATATGCTGGATTCTAAACGGAGAAGCTTCTCTGACGCTTTTTCACAGAGATTTTGAAACTGAAATCTCCCATGCCGTTTCCACCATAGGCAGCAATGGGCTTCCCCATAGAACTTGCCAACCTGAATTCCTACAGGCTAGATGTGAGAGGGACATTCTGCTGCTCCTCCCTTAGAGTTAAACGTGATTCTGAAAGCTCAACCTCCGGGGAGTTTGTTTGGCAGAGATATAGAACACACTTTTCCAAGCCTGTTGGAAGGCATTTGCAGTTTCATTTCGCGTCTAATTTCCCAAACCAAACTGCTTGCAGCTCTAACTCCCTTCTAACTACCACTTCTTCGGTTCAGTGAGATATGCTGGATTCTAAACGGAGAAGCTTCTCTGACGCTTTTTCACAGAGATTTTGAAACTGAAATTTCCAAACCCGTTTCCAACGAAGGCGCCAATGGGCTTCTCCATAGAACTTGCCAACCTGAATTCCTACAGGCTAGATGTGAGAGGCACATTCTGCTGCTTCCTCCCTTAGAGTTAAACTTGCTTCTGAAAGCTCAACCTCCGGGGAGTCTGTTTGGCAGAGATATAGAACACACTTTTGCAAGCCTGTTGGAAGGCATTTGCAGTTTCATTTCGCGTCTAATTTCCCAAACCAAACTGCTTGCAGCTCTAACTCCCTTCTAACTACCACTTCTTCGGATCAGTGAGATATGCTGGATTCTAAACGGAGAAGCTTCTCTGACGCTTTTTCACAGAGATTTTGAAACTGAAATCTCCCATGCCGTTTCCACCATAGGCAGCAATGGGCTTCCACATAGAACTTGCCAACCTGAATTCCTACAGGCTAGATGTGAGAGGGACATTCTGCTGCTTCCTCCCTTAGAGTTAAACGTGATTCTGAAAGCTCAACCTCCGGGGAGTTTGTTTGGCAGAGATATAGAACACACTTTTCCAAGCCTGTTGGAAGGCATTTGCAGTTTCATTTCGCGTCTAATTTCCCAAACCAAACTGCTTGCAGCTCTAACTCCCTTCTAACTACCACTTCTTCGGTTCAGTGAGATATGCTGGATTCTAAACGGAGAAGCTTCTCTGACGGTTTTTCACAGAGATTTTGAAACTGAAATCTCCCATGCCGTTTCCACCATAGGCAGCAATGGGCTTCCCCATAGAACTTGCCAACCTGAATTCCTACAGGCTAGATGTGAGAGGCACATTCTGCTGCTTCCTCCCTAAGAGTTAAGCTTGCTTCTGAAAGCTCAACCTCCGGGGAGTCTGTTTGGCAGAGATATAGAACACACTTTTCCAAGCCTGTTGGAAGGCCTTTGCAGTTTCATTTCGCGTCTTATTTCCAAAACCAAACTGCTTGCAGCTCTAACTCCCTTCTAACTACCACTTCTTCGGTTCAGTGAGATATGCTGGATTCTAAACGGAGAAGCTTCTCTGACGCTTTTTCACAGAGATTTTGAAACTGAAATTTCCAAACCTGTTTCCAACGAAGGCGCCAATGGGCTTCTCCATAGAACTTGCCAACCTGAATTCCTAAAGGCTAGATGTGAGAGGCACATTCTGCTGCTTCCTCCCTTAGAGTTAAACTAGCTTCTGAAAGCTCAACCTCCGGGGAGTCTGTTTGGCCGAGATATAGAACACACTTTTCCAAGCCTGTTGGAAGGCATTTGCAGTTTCATTTCGCGTGTAATTTCCCAAACCAAACTGCTTGCAGCTCTAACTCCCTTCTAACTACCACTTCTTCGGTTCAGTGAGATATGCTGGATTCTAAACGGAGAAGCTTCTCTGACGCTTTTTCACAGAGATTTTGGAACTGAAATCTCCCATGCCGTTTCCACCATAGGCAGCAATGGGCTTCCCCATAGAACTTGCCAACCTGAATTCCTACAGTCTAGATGTGAGAGGCACATTCTGCTGCTTCCTCCCTAAGAGTTAAGCTTGCTTCTGAAAGCTCAACCTCTGGAGAGTCTGTTTGGCAGAGATATAGAACACACTTTTCCACGCCTGTTGGAAGGCCTTTGCAGTGTCATTTCGCATCTAATTTCCCAAACCAAACTGCTTGCAGCTCTAACTGCCTTCTAACTACCACTTCTTCGGTTCAGTGAGATATGCTGGATTCTAAACGGAGAAGCTTCTCTGACGCTTTTTCACAGAGATTTTGAAACTGAAATCTCCCATGCCGTTTCCACCATAGGCAGCAATGGGCTTCCCCATAGAACTTGCCAACCTGAATTCCTACAGGCTAGATGTGAGAGGCACATTCTGCTGCTTCCTCCCTAAGAGTTAAGCTTGCTTCTGAAAGCTCAACCTCCGGGGAGTCTGTTTGGCAGAGATATAGAACACACTTTTCCAAGCCTGTTGGAAGGCCTTTGCAGTTTCATTTCGCGTCTTATTTCCCAAACCAAACTGCTTGCAGCTCTAACTCCCTTCTAACTACCACTTCTTCGGTTCAGTGAGATATGCTGGATTCTAAACGGAGAAGCTTCTCTGACGCTTTTTCACAGAGATTTTGAAACTGAAATTTCCAAACCCGTTTCCAACGAAGGCGCCAATGGGCTTCTCCATAGAACTTGCCAACCTGAATTCCTACAGGCTAGATGTGAGAGGCACATTCTGCTGCTTCCTCCCTTAGAGTTAAACTTGCTTCTGAAAGCTCAACCTCCGGGGAGTCTGTTTGGCAGAGATATAGAACACACTTTTCCAAGCCTGTTGGAAGGCATTTGCAGTTTCATTTCGCGTCTAATTTCCCAAACCAAACTGCTTGCAGCTCTAACTCCCTTCTAACTACCACTTCTTCGGATCAGTGAGATATGCTGGATTCTAAACGGAGAAGCTTCTCTGACGCTTTTTCACAGAGATTTTGAAACTGAAATCTCCCATGCCGTTTCCACCATAGGCAGCAATGGGCTTCCACATAGAACTTGCCAACCTGAATTCCTACAGGCTAGATGTGAGAGGGACATTCTGCTGCTTCCTCCCTTAGAGTTAAACGTGATTCTGAAAGCTCAACCTCCGGGGAGTTTGTTTGGCAGAGATATAGAACACACTTTTCCAAGCCTGTTGGAAGGCATTTGCAGTTTCATTTCGCGTCTAATTTCCCAAACCAAACTGCTTGCAGCTCTAACTCCCTTCTAACTACCACTTCTTCGGTTCAGTGAGATATGCTGGATTCTAAACGGAGAAGCTTCTCTGACGCTTTTTCACAGAGATTTTGAAAGTGAAATTTCCAAACCCGTTTCCAACGAAGGCGCCAATGGGCTTCTCCATAGAACTTGCCAACCTGAATTCCTACAGGCTAGATGTGAGAGGCACATTCTGCTGCTTCCTCCCAAAGAGTTAAACTTGCTTCTGAAAGCTCAACCACCGGGGAGTCTGTTTGGCAGAGATATAGAACACACTTTTCCAAGCCTGTTGGAAGGCATTTGCAGTTTCATTTCGCGTCTAATTTCCCAAACCAAAGTGCTTGCAGCTCTAACTCCCTTCTAACTACCACTTCTTCGGTTCAGTGAGATATGCTGGATTCTAAACGGAGAAGCTTCTCTGACGCTTTTTCACAGAGATTTTGAAACTGAAATTTCCAAACCCGTTTCCAACGAAGGCGCCAATGGGCTTCTCCATAGAACTTGCCAACCTGAATTCCTACAGGCTAGATGTGAGAGGCACATTCTGCTGCTTCCTCCCTTAGAGTTAAACTTGCTTCTGAAAGCTCAACCTCCGGGGAGTCTGTTTGGCAGAGATATAGAACACACTTTTCCAAGCCTGTTGGAAGGCATTTGCAGTTTCATTTCGCGTCTAATTTCCCAAACCAAACTGCTTGCAGCTCTAACTCCCTTCTAACTACCACTTCTTCGGTTCAGTGAGATATGCTGGATTCTAAACGGAGAAGCTTCTCTGACGCTTTTTCACAGAGATTTTGAAACTGAAATCTCCCATGCCGTTTCCACCATAGGCAGCAATGGGCTTCCCCATAGAACTTGCCAACCTGAATTCCTACAGGCTAGATGTGAGAGGCACATTCTGCTGCTTCCTCCCTAAGAGTTAAGCTTGCTTCTGAAAGCTCAACCTCCGGGGAGTCTGTTTGGCAGAGATATAGAACACACTTGTCCAAGCCTGTTGAAAGGCCTTTGCAGTTTCATTTCGCGTCTTATTTCCCAAACCAAACTGCTTGCACCTCTAACTCCCTTCTAACTACCACTTCTTCGGTTCAGTGAGATATGCTGGATTCTAAACGGAGAAGCTTCTCTGACGCTTTTTCACAGAGATTTTGAAGCTGAAATTTCCAAACCCGTTTCCAACGAAGGCGCCAATGGGCTTCCCCATAGAACTTGCCAACCTGAATTCCTACAGGCTAGATGTGAGAGGCACATTCTGCTGCTTCCTCCCTTAGAGTTAAGCTAGCTTCTGAAAGCTCAACCTCCGGGGAGTTTGTTTGGCAGAGATATAGAACACACTTTTCCAAGCCTGTTGGAAGGCATTTGCAGTTTCATTTCGCGTCTAATTTCCCAAACCAAACTGCTTGCAGCTCTAACTCCCTTCTAACTACCACTTCTTCGGATCAGTGAGATATGCTGGATTCTAAACGGAGAAGCTTCTCTGACGCTTTTTCACAGATATTTTGGAACTGAAATCTCCCATGCCGTTTCCACCATAGGCAGCAATGGGCTTCCCCATAGAACTTGCCACCCTGAATTCCTACAGGCTAGATGTGAGAGGCACATTCTGCTGCTTCCTCCCTAAGAGTTAAGCTTGCTTCTGAAAGCTCAACCTCTGGGGAGTCTGTTTGGCAGAGATATAGAACACACTTTTCCAAGCCTGTTGGAAGGCCTTTGCAGTGTCATTTCGCATCTAATTTCCCAAACCAAACTGCTTGCAGCTCTAACTCCCTTCTAACTACCACTTCTTCGGTTCAGTGAGATATGCTGGATTCTAAACGGAGAAGCTTCTCTGACGCTTTTTCACAGAGATTTTGAAACTGAAATCTCCCATGCCGTTTCCACCATAGGCAGCAATGGGCTTCCCCATAGAACTTGCCAACCTGAATTCCTACAGGCTAGATGTGAGAGGGACATTCTGCTGCTCCTCCCTTAGAGTTAAACGTGATTCTGAAAGCTCAACCTCCGGGGAGTTTGTTTGGCAGAGATATAGAACACACTTTTCCAAGCCTGTTGGAAGGCATTTGCAGTTTCATTTCGCGTCTAATTTCCCAAACCAAACTGCTTGCAGCTCTAACTCCCTTCTAACTACCACTTCTTCGGTTCAGTGAGATATGCTGGATTCTAAACGGAGAAGCTTCTCTGACGCTTTTTCACAGAGATTTTGAAACTGAAATTTCCAAACCCGTTTCCAACGAAGGCGCCAATGGGCTTCTCCATAGAACTTGCCAACCTGAATTCCTACAGGCTAGATGTGAGAGGCACATTCTGCTGCTTCCTCCCTTAGAGTTAAACTTGCTTCTGAAAGCTCAACCTCCGGGGAGTCTGTTTGGCAGAGATATAGAACACACTTTTGCAAGCCTGTTGGAAGGCATTTGCAGTTTCATTTCGCGTCTAATTTCCCAAACCAAACTGCTTGCAGCTCTAACTCCCTTCTAACTACCACTTCTTCGGATCAGTGAGATATGCTGGATTCTAAACGGAGAAGCTTCTCTGACGCTTTTTCACAGAGATTTTGAAACTGAAATCTCCCATGCCGTTTCCACCATAGGCAGCAATGGGCTTCCACATAGAACTTGCCAACCTGAATTCCTACAGGCTAGATGTGAGAGGGACATTCTGCTGCTTCCTCCCTTAGAGTTAAACGTGATTCTGAAAGCTCAACCTCCGGGGAGTTTGTTTGGCAGAGATATAGAACACACTTTTCCAAGCCTGTTGGAAGGCATTTGCAGTTTCATTTCGCGTCTAATTTCCCAAACCAAACTGCTTGCAGCTCTAACTCCCTTCTAACTACCACTTCTTCGGTTCAGTGAGATATGCTGGATTCTAAACGGAGAAGCTTCTCTGACGGTTTTTCACAGAGATTTTGAAACTGAAATCTCCCATGCCGTTTCCACCATAGGCAGCAATGGGCTTCCCCATAGAACTTGCCAACCTGAATTCCTGCAGGCTAGATGTGAGAGGCACATTCTGCTGCTTCCTCCCTAAGAGTTAAGCTTGCTTCTGAAAGCTCAACCTCCGGGGAGTCTGTTTGGCAGAGATATAGAACACACTTTTCCAAGCCTGTTGGAAGGCCTTTGCAGTTTCATTTCGCGTCTTATTTCCCAAACCAAACTGCTTGCAGCTCTAACTCCCTTCTAACTACCACTTCTTCGGTATAGTGAGATATGCTGGATTCTAAACGGAGAAGCTTCTCTGACGCTTTTTCACAGAGATTTTGAAACTGAAATTTCCAAACCCGTTTCCAACGAAGGCGCCAATGGGCTTCTCCATAGAACTTGCCAACCTGAATTCCTAAAGGCTAGATGTGAGAGGCACATTCTGCTGCTTCCTCCCTTAGAGTTAAACTAGCCTCTGAAAGCTCAACCTCCGGGGAGTCTGTTTGGCCGAGATATAGAACACACTTTTCCAAGCCTGTTGGAAGGCATTTGCAGTTTCATTTCACGTCTAATTTCCCAAACCAAACTGCTTGCAGCTCTAACTGCCTTCTAACTACCACTTCTTCGGTTCAGTGAGATATGCTGGATTCTAAACGGAGAAGCTTCTCTGACGCTTTTTCACAGAGATTTTGGAACTGAAATCTCCCATGCCGTTTCCACCATAGGCAGCAATGGGCTTCCCCATAGAACTTGCCAACATGAATTCCTACAGGCTAGATGTGAGAGGCACATTCTGCTGCTTCCTCCCTAAGAGTTAAGCTTGCTTCTGAAAGCTCAACCTCTGGGGAGTCTGTTTGGCAGAGATATAGAACACACTTTTCCAAGCCTGTTGGAAGGCCTTTGCAGTGTCATTTCGCATCTAATTTCCCAAACCAAACTGCTTGCAGCTCTAACTGCCTTCTAACTACCACTTCTTCGGTTCAGTGAGATATGCTGGATTCTAAACGGAGAAGCTTCTCTGACGCTTTTTCACAGAGATTTTGAAGCTGAAATTTCCAAACCCGTTTCCAACGAAGGCGCCAATGGGCTTCCCCATAGAACTTGCCAACCTGAATTCCTACAGGCTAGATGTGAGAGGCACATTCTGCTGCTTCCTCCCTTAGAGTTAAGCTAGCTTCTGAAAGCTCAACCTCCGGGGAGTTTGTTTGGCAGAGATATAGAACACACTTTTCCAAGCCTGTTGGAAGGCATTTGCAGTTTCATTTCGCGTCTAATTTCCCAAACCAAACTGCTTGCAGCTCTAACTCCCTTCTAACTACCACTTCTTCGGATCAGTGAGATATGCTGGATTCTAAACGGAGAAGCTTCTCTGACGCTTTTTCACAGATATTTTGGAACTGAAATCTCCCATGCCGTTTCCACCATAGGCAGCAATGGGCTTCCCCATAGAACTTGCCACCCTGAATTCCTACAGGCTAGATGTGAGAGGCACATTCTGCTGCTTCCTCCCTAAGAGTTAAGCTTGCTTCTGAAAGCTCAACCTCTGGGGAGTCTGTTTGGCAGAGATATAGAACACACTTTTCCAAGCCTGTTGGAAGGCCTTTGCAGTGTCATTTCGCATCTAATTTCCCAAACCAAACTGCTTGCAGCTCTAACTCCCTTCTAACTACCACTTCTTCGGTTCAGTGAGATATGCTGGATTCTAAACGGAGAAGCTTCTCTGACGCTTTTTCACAGAGATTTTGAAACTGAAATCTCCCATGCCGTTTCCACCATAGGCAGCAATGGGCTTCCCCATAGAACTTGCCAACCTGAATTCCTACAGGCTAGATGTGAGAGGGACATTCTGCTGCTCCTCCCTTAGAGTTAAACGTGATTCTGAAAGCTCAACCTCCGGGGAGTTTGTTTGGCAGAGATATAGAACACACTTTTCCAAGCCTGTTGGAAGGCATTTGCAGTTTCATTTCGCGTCTAATTTCCCAAACCAAACTGCTTGCAGCTCTAACTCCCTTCTAACTACCACTTCTTCGGTTCAGTGAGATATGCTGGATTCTAAACGGAGAAGCTTCTCTGACGCTTTTTCACAGAGATTTTGAAACTGAAATTTCCAAACCCGTTTCCAACGAAGGCGCCAATGGGCTTCTCCATAGAACTTGCCAACCTGAATTCCTACAGGCTAGATGTGAGAGGCACATTCTGCTGCTTCCTCCCTTAGAGTTAAACTTGCTTCTGAAAGCTCAACCTCCGGGGAGTCTGTTTGGCAGAGATATAGAACACACTTTTGCAAGCCTGTTGGAAGGCATTTGCAGTTTCATTTCGCGTCTAATTTCCCAAACCAAACTGCTTGCAGCTCTAACTCCCTTCTAACTACCACTTCTTCGGATCAGTGAGATATGCTGGATTCTAAACGGAGAAGCTTCTCTGACGCTTTTTCACAGAGATTTTGAAACTGAAATCTCCCATGCCGTTTCCACCATAGGCAGCAATGGGCTTCCACATAGAACTTGCCAACCTGAATTCCTACAGGCTAGATGTGAGAGGGACATTCTGCTGCTTCCTCCCTTAGAGTTAAACGTGATTCTGAAAGCTCCACCTCCGGGGAGTTTGTTTGGCAGAGATATAGAACACACTTTTCCAAGCCTGTTGGAAGGCATTTGCAGTTTCATTTCGCGTCTAATTTCCCAAACCAAACTGCTTGCAGCTCTAACTCCCTTCTAACTACCACTTCTTCGGTTCAGTGAGATATGCTGGATTCTAAACGGAGAAGCTTCTCTGACGGTTTTTCACAGAGATTTTGAAACTGAAATCTCCCATGCCGTTTCCACCATAGGCAGCAATGGGCTTCCCCATAGAACTTGCCAACCTGAATTCCTGCAGGCTAGATGTGAGAGGCACATTCTGCTGCTTCCTCCCTAAGAGTTAAGCTTGCTTCTGAAAGCTCAACCTCCGGGGAGTCTGTTTGGCAGAGATATAGAACACACTTTTCCAAGCCTGTTGGAAGGCCTTTGCAGTTTCATTTCGCGTCTTATTTCCCAAACCAAACTGCTTGCAGCTCTAACTCCCTTCTAACTACCACTTCTTCGGTATAGTGAGATATGCTGGATTCTAAACGGAGAAGCTTCTCTGACGCTTTTTCACAGAGATTTTGAAACTGAAATTTCCAAACCCGTTTCCAACGAAGGCGCCAATGGGCTTCTCCATAGAACTTGCCAACCTGAATTCCTAAAGGCTAGATGTGAGAGGCACATTCTGCTGCTTCCTCCCTTAGAGTTAAACTAGCCTCTGAAAGCTCAACCTCCGGGGAGTCTGTTTGGCCGAGATATAGAACACACTTTTCCAAGCCTGTTGGAAGGCATTTGCAGTTTCATTTCACGTCTAATTTCCCAAACCAAACTGCTTGCAGCTCTAACTGCCTTCTAACTACCACTTCTTCGGTTCAGTGAGATATGCTGGATTCTAAACGGAGAAGCTTCTCTGACGCTTTTTCACAGAGATTTTGGAACTGAAATCTCCCATGCCGTTTCCACCATAGGCAGCAATGGGCTTCCCCATAGAACTTGCCAACATGAATTCCTACAGGCTAGATGTGAGAGGCACATTCTGCTGCTTCCTCCCTAAGAGTTAAGCTTGCTTCTGAAAGCTCAACCTCTGGGGAGTCTGTTTGGCAGAGATATAGAACACACTTTTCCAAGCCTGTTGGAAGGCCTTTGCAGTGTCATTTCGCATCTAATTTCCCAAACCAAACTGCTTGCAGCTCTAACTGCCTTCTAACTACCACTTCTTCGGTTCAGTGAGATATGCTGGATTCTAAACGGAGAAGCTTCTCTGACGCTTTTTCACAGAGATTTTGAAGCTGAAATCTCCCATGCCGTTTCCACCATAGGCAGCAATGGGCTTCCCCAGAGAACTTGCCAACCTGAATTCCTACAGGCTAGATGTGAGAGGCACATTCTGCTGCTTCCTCCCTAAGAGTTAAGCTTGCTTCTGAAAGCTCAACCTCCGGGGAGTCTGTTTGGCCGAGATATAGAACACACTTTTCCAAGCCTGTTGGAAGGCATTTGCAGTTTCATTTCGCGTCTAATTTCCCAAACCAAACTGCTTGCAGCTCTAACTCCCTTCTAACTACCACTTCTTCGGTTCAGTGAGATATGCTGGATTCTAAACGGAGAAGCTTCTCTGACGCTTTTTCACAGAGATTTTGAAACTGAAATCTCCCATGCCGTTTCCACCATAGGCAGCAATGGGCTTCCCCATAGAACTTGCCAACCTGAATTCCTACAGGCTAGATGTGAGAGGCACATTCTGCTGCTTCCTCCCTAACAGTTAAGCTTGCTTCTGAAAGCTCAACCTCCGGGGAGTCTGTTTGGCAGAGATATAGAACACACTTTTCCAAGCCTGTTGGAAGGCCTTTGCAGTTTCATTTCGCGTCTTATTTCCCAAACCAAACTGCTTGCAGCTCTAACTCCCTTCTAACTACCACTTCTTCGGTTCAGTGAGATATGCTGGATTCTAAACGGAGAAGCTTCTCTGACGCTTTTTCACAGAGATTTTGAAGCTGAAATTTCCAAACCCGTTTCCAACGAAGGCGCCAATGGGCTTCCCCATAGAACTTGCCAACCTGAATTCCTACAGGCTAGATGTGAGAGGCACATTCTGCTGCTTCCTCCCTTAGAGTTAAACTAGCTTCTGAAAGCTCAACCTCCGGGGAGTCTGTTTGGCAGAGATATAGAACACACTTTTCCAAGCCTGTTGGAAGGCCTTTGCAGTGTCATTTCGCATCTAATTTCCCAAACCAAACTGCTTGCAGCTCTAACTCCCTTCTAACTACCACTTCTTCGGTTCAGTGAGATATGCTGGATTCTAAACGGAGAAGCTTCTCTGAAGCTTTTTCACAGAGATTTTGAAACTGAAATCTCCCATGCCATTTCCACCATAGGCAGCAATGGGCTTCCCCATAGAACTTGCCAACCTGAATTCCTACAGGCTAGATGTGAGAGGCACATTGTGCTGCTTCCTCCCTAAGAGTTAAGCTTGCTTCTGAAAGCTCAACCTCCGGGGAGTCTGTTTGGCAGAGATATAGAACACAATTTTCCAAGCCTGTTGGAAGGCCTTTGCAGTGTCATTTCGCATCTAATTTCCCAAACCAAACTGCTTGCAGCTCTAACTCCCTTCTAACTACCACTTCTTCGGTTCAGTGAGATATGCTGGATTCTAAACGGAGAAGATTCTCTGACGCTTTTTCACAGAGATTTTGAAACTGAAATTTCCAAACCCGTTTCCAACGAAGGCGCCAATGGGCTTCTCCATAGAACTTGCCAACCTGAATTCCTAAAGGCTAGATGTGAGAGGCACATTCTGCTGCTTCCTCCCTTAGAGTTAAACTAGCCTCTGAAAGCTCAACCTCCGGGGAGTCTGTTTGGCCGAGATATAGAACACACTTTTCCAAGCCTGTTGGAAGGCATTTGCAGTTTCATTTCACGTCTAATTTCCCAAACCAAACTGCTTGCAGCTCTAACTGCCTTCTAACTACCACTTCCTCGGTTCAGTGAGATATGCTGGATTCTAAACGGAGAAGCTTCTCTGACGCTTTTTCACAGAGATTTTGGAACTGAAATCTCCCATGCCGTTTCCACCATAGGCAGCAATGGGCTTCCCCATAGAACTTGCCAACCTGAATTCCTACAGGCTAGATGTGAGAGGCACATTCTGCTGCTTCCTCCCTAAGAGTTAAGCTTGCTTCTGAAAGCTCAACCTCTGGGGAGTCTGCTTGGCAGAGATATAGAACACACTTTTCCAAGCCTCTTGGAAGGCCTTTGCAGTGTCATTTCGCATCTAATTTCCCAAACCAAACTGCTTGCAGCTCTAACTGCCTTCTAACTACCACTTCTTCGGTTCAGTGAGATATGCTGGATTCTAAACGGAGAAGCTTCTCTGACGCTTTTTCACAGAGATTTTGAAACTGAAATTTCCAAACCCGTTTCCAACGAAGGCGCCAATGGGCTTCTCCATAGAACTTGCCAACCTGAATTCCTACAGGCTAGATGTGAGAGGCACATTCTGCTGCTTCCTCCCTTAGAGTTAAACTTGCTTCTGAAAGCTCAACCTCCGGGGAGTCTGTTTGGCAGAGATATAGAACACACTTTTGCAAGCCTGTTGGAAGGCATTTGCAGTTTCATTTCGCGTCTAATTTCCCAAACCAAACTGCTTGCAGCTCTAACGCCCTTCTAACTACCACTTCTTCGGATCAGTGAGATATGCTGGATTCTAAACGGAGAAGCTTCTCTGACGCTTTTTCACAGAGATTTTGAAACTGAAATCTCCCATGCCGTTTCCACCATAGGCAGCAATGGGCTTCCACATAGAACTTGCCAACCTGAATTCCTACAGGCTAGATGTGAGAGGGACATTCTGCTGCTTCCTCCCTTAGAGTTAAACGTGATTCTGAAAGCTCAACCTCCGGGGAGTTTGTTTGGCAGAGATATAGAACACACTTTTCCAAGCCTGTTGGAAGGCATTTGCAGTTTCATTTCGCGTCTAATTTCCCAAACCAAACTGCTTGCAGCTCTAACTCCCTTCTAACTACCACTTCTTCGGTTCAGTGAGATATGCTGGATTCTAAACGGAGAAGCTTCTCTGACGCTTTTTCACAGAGATTTTGAAACTGAAATTTCCAAACCCGTTTCCAACGAAGGCGCCAATGGTCTTCTCCATAGAACTTGCCAACCTGAATTCCTACAGGCTAGATGTGAGAGGCACATTCTGCTGCTTCCTCCCTTAGAGTTAAACTTGCCTCTGAAAGCTCAACCTCCGGGGAGTCTGTTTGGCAGAGATATAGAACACACTTTTCCAAGCCTGTTGGAAGGCATTTGCAGTTTCATTTCGCGTCTAATTTCCCAAACCAAACTGCTTGCAGCTCTAACTCCCTTCTAACTACCACTTCTTCGGTTCAGTGAGATATGCTGGATTCTAAACGGAGAAGCTTCTCTGACGGTTTTTCACAGAGATTTTGAAACTGAAATCTCCCATGCCGTTTCCACCATAGGCAGCAATGGGCTTCCCCATAGAACTTGCCAACCTGAATTCCTACAGGCTAGATGTGAGAGGCACATTCTGCTGCTTCCTCCCTAAGAGTTAAACTTGCCTCTGAAAGCTCAACCTCCGGGGAGTCTGTTTGGCAGAGATATAGAACACACTTTTCCAAGCCTGTTGGAAGGCCTTTGCAGTGTCATTTCGCATCTAATTTCCCAAACCAAACTGCTTGCAGCTCTAACTGCCTTCTAACTACCACTTCTTCGGTTCAGTGAGATATGCTGGATTCTAAACGGAGAAGCTTCTCTGACGCTTTTTCACAGAGATTTTGAAGCTGAAATCTCCCATGCCGTTTCCACCATAGGCAGCAATGGGCTTCCCCAGAGAACTTGCCAACCTGAATTCCTACAGGCTAGATGTGAGAGGCACATTCTGCTGCTTCCTCCCTAAGAGTTAAGCTTGCTTCTGAAAGCTCAACCTCCGGGGAGTCTGTTTGGCAGAGATATAGAACACACTTTTCCAAGCCTGTTGGAAGGCATTTGCAGTTTCATTTCGCGTCTAATTTCCCAAACCAAACTGCTTGCAGCTCTAACTCCCTTCTAACTACCACTTCTTCGGTTCAGTGAGATATGCTGGATTCTAAACGGAGAAGCTTCTCTGACGCTTTTTCACAGAGATTTTGAAGCTGAAATTTCCAAACCCGTTTCCAACGAAGGCGCCAATGGGCTTCTCCATAGAACTTGCCAACCTGAATTCCCAAAGGCTAGATGTGAGAGGCACATTCTGCTGCTTCCTCCCTTAGAGTTAAACTAGCTTCTGAAAGCTCAACCTCCGGGGAGTCTGTTTGGCCGAGATATAGAACACACTTTTCCAAGCCTGTTGGAAGGCCTTTGCAGTTTCATTTCGCGTCTTATTTCCCAAACCAAACTGCTTGCAGCTCTAACTCCCTTCTAACTACCACTTCTTCGGTTCAGTGAGATATGCTGGATTCTAAACGGAGAAGCTTCTCTGACGCTTTTTCACAGAGATTTTGAAGCTGAAATTTCCAAACCCGTTTCCAACGAAGGCGCCAATGGGCTTCCCCATAGAACTTGCCAACCTGAATTCCTACAGGCTAGATGTGAGAGGCACATTCTGCTGCTTCCTCCCTTAGAGTTAAACTAGCTTCTGAAAGCTCAACCTCCGGGGAGTCTGTTTGGCAGAGATATAGAACACACTTTTCCAAGCCTGTTGGAAGGCCTTTGCAGTGTCATTTCGCATCTAATTTCCCAAACCAAACTGCTTGCAGCTCTAACTCCCTTCTAACTACCACTTCTTCGGTTCAGTGAGATATGCTGGATTCTAAACGGAGAAGCTTCTCTGAAGCTTTTTCACAGAGATTTTGAAACTGAAATCTCCCATGCCGTTTCCACCATAGGCAGCAATGGGCTTCCCCATAGAACTTGCCAACCTGAATTCCTACAGGCTAGATGTGAGAGGCACATTGTGCTGCTTCCTCCCTAAGAGTTAAGCTTGCTTCTGAAAGCTCAACCTCCGGGGAGTCTGTTTGGCAGAGATATAGAACACACTTTTCCAAGCCTGTTGGAAGGCCTTTGCAGTGTCATTTCGCATCTAATTTCCCAAACCAAACTGCTTGCAGCTCTAACTCCCTTCTAACTACCACTTCTTCGGTTCAGTGAGATATGCTGGATTCTAAACGGAGAAGATTCTCTGACGCTTTTTCACAGAGATTTTGAAACTGAAATTTCCAAACCCGTTTCCAACGAAGGCGCCAATGGGCTTCTCCATAGAACTTGCCAACCTGAATTCCTAAAGGCTAGATGTGAGAGGCACATTCTGCTGCTTCCTCCCTTAGAGTTAAACTAGCCTCTGAAATCTCAACCTCCGGGGAGTCTGTTTGGCCGAGATATAGAACACACTTTTCCAAGCCTGTTGGAAGGCATTTGCAGTTTCATTTCACGTCTAATTTCCCAAACCAAACTGCTTGCAGCTCTAACTGCCTTCTAACTACCACTTCTTCGGTTCAGTGAGATATGCTGGATTCTAAACGGAGAAGCTTCTCTGACGCTTTTTCACAGAGATTTTGGAACTGAAATCTCCCATGCCGTTTCCACCATAGGCAGCAATGGGCTTCCCCATAGAACTTGCCAACATGAATTCCTACAGGCTAGATGTGAGAGGCACATTCTGCTGCTTCCTCCCTAAGAGTTAAGCTTGCTTCTGAAAGCTCAACCTCTGGGGAGTCTGTTTGGCAGAGATATAGAACACAGTTTTCCAAGCCTCTTGGAAGGCCTTTGCAGTGTCATTTCGCATCTAATTTCCCAAACCAAACTGCTTGCAGCTCTAACTGCCTTCTAACTACCACTTCTTCGGTTCAGTGAGATATGCTGGATTCTAAACGGAGAAGCTTCTCTGACGCTTTTTCACAGAGATTTTGAAACTGAAATCTCCCATGCCGTTTCCACCATAGGCAGCAATGGGCTTCCCCATAGAACTTGCCAACCTGAATTCCTACAGGCTAGATGTGAGAGGGACATTCTGCTGCTTCCTCCCTTAGAGTTAAACGTGATTCTGAAAGCTCAACCTCCGGGGAGTCTGTTTGGCAGAGATATAGAACACACTTTTCCAAGCCTGTTGGAAGGCATTTGCAGTTTCATTTCGCGTCTAATTTCCCAAACCAAACTGCTTGCAGCTCTAACTCCCTTCTAACTACCACTTCTTCGGTTCAGTGAGATATGCTGGATTCTAAACGGAGAAGCTTCTCTGACGCTTTTTCACAGAGATTTTGAAACTGAAATTTCCAAACCCGTTTCCAACGAAGGCGCCAATGGGCTTCTCCATAGAACTTGCCAACCTGAATTCCTACAGGCTAGATGTGAGAGGCACATTCTGCTGCTTCCTCCCTTAGAGTTAAACTTGCTTCTGAAAGCTCAACCTCCGGGGAGTCTGTTTGGCAGAGATATAGAACACACTTTTGCAAGCCTGTTGGAAGGCATTTGCAGTTTCATTTCGCGTCTAATTTCCCAAACCAAACTGCTTGCAGCTCTAACTCCCTTCTAACTACCACTTCTTCGGATCAGTGAGATATGCTGGATTCTAAACGGAGAAGCTTCTCTGACGCTTTTTCACAGAGATTTTGAAACTGAAATCTCCCATGCCGTTTCCACCATAGGCAGCAATGGGCTTCCACATAGAACTTGCCAACCTGAATTCCTACAGGCTAGATGTGAGAGGGACATTCTGCTGCTTCCTCCCTTAGAGTTAAACGTGATTCTGAAAGCTCAACCTCCGGGGAGTTTGTTTGGCAGAGATATAGAACACACTTTTCTAAGCCTGTTGGAAGGCATTTGCAGTTTCATTTCGCGTCTAATTTCCCAAACCAAACTGCTTGCAGCTCTAACTCTCTTCTAACTACCACTTCTTCGGTTCAGTGAGATATGCTGGATTCTAAACGGAGAAGCTTCTCTGACGCTTTTTCACAGAGATTTTGAAACTGAAATTTCCAAACCCGTTTCCAACGAAGGCGCCAATGGGCTTCTCCATAGAACTTGCCAACCTGAATTCCTACAGGCTAGATGTGAGAGGCACATTCTGCTGCTTCCTCCCTTAGCGTTAAACTTGCCTCTGAAAGCTCAACCTCCGGGGAGTCTGTTTGGCAGAGATATAGAACACACTTTTCCAAGCCTGTTGGAAGGCATTTGCAGTTTCATTTCGCGTCTAATTTCCCAAACCAAACTGCTTGCAGCTCTAACTCCCTTCTAACTACCACTTCTTCGGTTCAGTGAGATATGCTGGATTCTAAACGGAGAAGCTTCTCTGACGGTTTTTCACAGAGATTTTGAAACTGAAATCTCCCATGCCGTTTCCACCATAGGCAGCAATGGGCTTCCCCATAGAACTTGCCAACCTGAATTCCTACAGGCTAGATGTGAGAGGCACATTCTGCTGCTTCCTCCCTAAGAGTTAAGCTTGCTTCTGAAAGCTCAACCTCCGGGGAGTCTGTTTGGCAGAGATATAGAACACACTTTTCCAAGCCTGTTGGAAGGCCTTTGCAGTTTCATTTCGCGTCTTATTTCCCAAACCAAACTGCTTGCAGCTCTAACTCCCTTCTAACTACCACTTCTTCGGTTCAGTGAGATATGCTGGATTCTAAACGGAGAAGCTTCTCTGACGCTTTTTCACAGAGATTTTGAAGCTGAAATTTCCAAACCCGTTTCCAACGAAGGCGCCAATGGGCTTCCCCATAGAACTTGCCAACCTGAATTCCTACAGGCTAGATGTGAGAGGCACATTCTGCTGCTTCCTCCCTTAGAGTTAAACTAGCTTCTGAAAGCTCAACCTCCGGGGAGTTTGTTTGGCAGAGATATAGAACACACTTTTCCAAGCCTGTTGGAAGGCATTTGCAGTTTCATTTCGCGTCTAATTTCCAAAACCAAGCTGCTTGCAGCTCTAACTCCCTTCTAACTACCACTTCTTCGGTTCAGTGAGATATGCTGGATTCTAAACGGAGAAGCTTCTCTGAAGCTTTTTCACAGAGATTTTGAAACTGAAATCTCCCATGCCGTTTCCACCATAGGCAGCAATGGGCTTCCCCATAGAACTTGCCAACCTGAATTCCTACAGGCTAGATGTGAGAGGCACATTCTGCTGCTTCCTCCCTAACAGTTAAGCTTGCTTCTGAAAGCTCAACCTCCGGGGAGTCTGTTTGGCAGAGATATAGAACACACTTTTCCAAGCCTGTTGGAAGGCCTTTGCAGTTTCATTTCGCGTCTTATTTCCCAAACCAAACTGCTTGCAGCTCTAACTCCCTTCTAACTACCACTTCTTCGGTTCAGTGAGATATGCTGGATTCTAAACGGAGAAGCTTCTCTGACGCTTTTTCACAGAGATTTTGAAGCTGAAATTTCCAAACCCGTTTCCAACGACGGCGCCAATGGGCTTCCCCATAGAACTTGCCAACCTGAATTCCTACAGGCTAGATGTGAGAGGCACATTCTGCTGCTTCCTCCCTTAGAGTTAAACTACCTTCTGAAAGCTCAACCTCCGGGGAGTCTGTTTGGCAGAGATATAGAACACACTTTTCCAAGCCTGTTGGAAGGCCTTTGCAGTGTCATTTCGCATCTAATTTCCCAAACCAAACTGCTTGCAGCTCTAACTCCCTTCTAACTACCACTTCTTCGGTTCAGTGAGATATGCTGGATTCTAAACGGAGAAGCTTCTCTGAAGCTTTTTCACAGAGATTTTGAAACTGAAATCTCCCATGCCGTTTCCACCATAGGCAGCAATGGGCTTCCCCATAGAACTTGCCAACCTGAATTCCTACAGGCTAGATGTGAGAGGCACATTGTGCTGCTTCCTCCCTAAGAGATAAGCTTGCTTCTGAAAGCTCAACCTCCGGGGAGTCTGTTTGGCAGAGATATAGAACACACTTTTCCAAGCCTGTTGGAAGGCCTTTGCAGTGTCATTTCGCATCTAATTTCCCAAACCAAACTGCTTGCAGCTCTAACTCCCTTCTAACTACCACTTCTTCGGTTCAGTGAGATATGCTGGATTCTAAACGGAGAAGCTTCTCTGACGCTTTTTCACAGAGATTTTGAAACTGAAATTTCCAAACCCGTTTCCAACGAAGGCGCCAATGGGCTTCTCCATAGAACTTGCCAACCTGAATTCCTAAAGGCTAGATGTGAGAGGCACATTCTGCTGCTTCCTCCCTTAGAGTTAAACTAGCCTCTGAAAGCTCAACCTCCGGGGAGTCTGTTTGGCCGAGATATAGAACACACTTTTCCAAGCCTGTTGGAAGGCATTTGCAGTTTCATTTCACGTCTAATTTCCCAAACCAAACTGCTTGCAGCTCTAACTGCCTTCTAACTACCACTTCTTCGGTTCAGTGAGATATGCTGGATTCTAAACGGAGAAGCTTCTCTGACGCTTTTTCACAGAGATTTTGGAACTGAAATCTCCCATGCCGTTTCCACCATAGGCAGCAATGGGCTTCCCCATAGAACTTGCCAACATGAATTCCTACAGGCTAGATGTGAGAGGCACATTCTGCTGCTTCCTCCCTAAGAGTTAAGCTTGCTTCTGAAAGCTCAACCTCTGGGGAGTCTGTTTGGCAGAGATATAGAACACACTTTTCCAAGCCTGTTGGAAGGCCTTTGCAGTGTCATTTCGCATCTAATTTCCCAAACCAAACTGCTTGCAGCTCTAACTGCCTTCTAACTACCACTTCTTCGGTTCAGTGAGATATGCTGGATTCTAAACGGAGAAGCTTCTCTGACGCTTTTTCACAGAGATTTTGAAGCTGAAATCTCCCATGCCGTTTCCACCATAGGCAGCAATGGGCTTCCCCATAGAACTTGCCAACCTGAATTCCTACAGGCTAGATGTGAGAGGCACATTCTGCTGCTTCCTCCCTAAGAGTTAAGCTTGCTTCTGAAAGCTCAACCTCCGGGGAGTCTGTTTGGCAGAGATATAGAACACACTTTTCCAAGCCTGTTGGAAGGCATTTGCAGTTTCATTTCGCGTCTAATTTCCCAAACCAAACTGCTTGCAGCTCTAACTCCCTTCTAACTACCACTTCTTCGGTTCAGTGAGATATGCTGGATTCTAAACGGAGAAGCTTCTCTGACGCTTTTTCACAGAGATTTTGAAACTGAAATTTCCAAACCCGTTTCCAACGAAGGCGCCAATGGGCTTCTCCATAGAACTTGCCAACCTGAATTCCCAAAGGCTAGATGTGAGAGGCACATTCTGCTGCTTCCTCCCTTAGAGTTAAACTAGCTTCTGAAAGCTCAACCTCCGGGGAGTCTGTTTGGCCGAGATATAGAACACACTTTTCCAAGCCTGTTGGAAGGCATTTGCAGTTTCATTTCGCGTCTAATTTCCCAAACCAAACTGCTTGCAGCTCTAACTCCCTTCTAACTACCACTTCTTCGGTTCAGTGAGATATGCTGGATTCTAAACGGAGAAGCTTCTCTGACGCTTTTTCACAGAGATTTTGAAACTGAAATCTCCCATGCCGTTTCCACCATAGGCAGCAATGGGCTTCCCCATAGAACTTGCCAACCTGAATTCCTACAGGCTAGATGTGAGAGGCACATTCTGCTGCTTCCTCCCTACGAGTTAAGCTTGCTTCTGAAAGCTCAACCTCTGGAGAGTCTGTTTGGCAGAGATATAGAACACACTTTTCCAAGCCTGTTGGAAGGCCTTTGCAGTGTCATTTCGCATCTAATTTCCCAAACCAAACTGCTTGCAGCTCTAACTGCCTTCTAACTACCACTTCTTCGGTTCAGTGAGATATGCTGGATTCTAAACGGAGAAGCTTCTCTGACGCTTTTTCACAGAGATTTTGAAACTGAAATTTCCAAACCCGTTTCCAACGAAGGCGCCAATGGGATTCTCCATAGAACTTGCCAACCTGAATTCCCAAAGGCTAGATGTGAGAGGCACATTCTGCTGCTTCCTCCCTTAGAGTTAAACTAGCTTCTGAAAGCTCAACCTCCGGGGAGTCTGTTTGGCCGAGATATAGAACACACTTTTCCAAGCCTGTTGGAAGGCCTTTGCAGTTTCATTTCGCGTCTTATTTCCCAAACCAAACTGCTTGCAGCTCTAACTCCCTTCTAACTACCACTTCTTCGGTTCAGTGAGATATGCTGGATTCTAAACGGAGAAGCTTCTCTGACGCTTTTTCACAGAGATTTTGAAGCTGAAATTTCCAAACCCGTTTCCAACGACGGCGCCAATGGGCTTCCCCATAGAACTTGCCAACCTGAATTCCTACAGGCTAGATGTGAGAGGCACATTCTGCTGCTTCCTCCCTTAGAGTTAAACTAGCTTCTGAAAGCTCAACCTCCGAGGAGTTTGTTTGGCAGAGATATAGAACACAATTTTCCAAGCCTGTTGGAAGGCATTTGCAGTTTCATTTCGCGTCTAATTTCCCAAACCAAACTGCTTGCAGCTCTAACTCCCTTCTAACTACCACTTTTCGGTTCAGTGAGATATGCTGGATTCTAAACGGAGAAGCTTCTCTGACGCTTTTTCACAGAGATTTTGAAACTGAAATCTCCCATGCCGTTTCCACCATAGGCAGCAATGGGCTTCCCCATAGAACTTGCCAACCTGAATTCCTACAGGCTAGATGTGAGAGGCACATTCTGCTGCTTCCTCCCTTAGAGTTAAACTAGCTTCTGAAAGCTCAACCTCCGGGGAGTCTGTTTGGCAGAGATATAGAACACACTTTTCCAAGCCTGTTGGAAGGCATTTGCAGTTTCATTTCGCGTCTAATTTCCAAAACCAAGCTGCTTGCAGCTCTAACTCCCTTCTAACTACCACTTCTTCGGTTCAGTGAGATATGCTGGATTCTAAACGGAGAAGCTTCTCTGACGCTTTTTCACAGAGATTTTGGAACTGAAATCTCCCATGCCGTTTCCACCATTGGCAGCAATGGTCTTCCCCATAGAACTTGCCAACCTGAATTCCTACAGGCTAGATGTGAGAGGCACATTCTGCTGCTTCCTCCCTAAGAGTTAAGCTTGCTTCTGAAAGCTCAACCTCTGGAGAGTCTGTTTGGCAGAGATATAGAACACACTTTTCCAAGCCTGTTGGAAGGCCTTTGCAGTGTCATTTCGCATCTAATTTCCCAAACCAAACTGCTTGCAGCTCTAACTGCCTTCTAACTACCACTTCTTCGGTTCAGTGAGATATGCTGGATTCTAAACGGAGAAGCTTCTCTGACGCTTTTTCAGAGAGATTTTGAAACTGAAATCTCCCATGCCGTTTCCACCATAGGCAGCAATGGGCTTCCCCATAGAACTTGCCAACCTGAATTCCTACAGGCTAGATATGAGAGGCACATTCTGCTGCTTCGTCCCTAAGAGTTAAGCTTGCTTCTGAAAGCTCAACCTCCGGGGAGTCTGTTTGGCAGAGATATAGAACACACTTTTCCAAGCCTGTTGGAAGGCATTTGCAGTTTCATTTCGCGTCTTATTTCCCAAACCAAACTGCTTGCAGCTCTAACTCCCTTCTAACTACCACTTCTTCGGTTCAGTGAGATATGCTGGATTCTAAACGGAGAAGCTTCTCTGACGCTTTTTCACAGAGATTTTGAAACTGAAATTTCCAAACCCGTTTCCAACGAAGGCGCCAATGGGCTTCTCCATAGAACTTGCCAACCTGAATTCCTACAGGCTAGATGTGAGAGGCACATTCTGCTGCTTCCTCCCTTAGAGTTAAACTAGCTTCTGAAAGCTCAACCTCCGGGGAATCTGTTTGGCAGAGATATAGAACACACTTTTCCAAGCCTGTTGGAAGGCATTTGCAGTTTCATTTCGCGTCTAATTTCCCAAACCAAACTGCTTGCAGCTCTAACTCCCTTCTAACTACCACTTCTTCGGATCAGTGAGATATGCTGGATTCTAAACGGAGAAGCTTCTCTGATGCTTTTTCACAGAGATTTTGAAACTGAAATCTCCCATGCCGTTTCCACCATAGGCAGCAATGGGCTTCCCCATAGAACTTGCCAACCTGAATTCCTACAGGCTAGATGTGAGAGGGACATTCTGCTGCTTCCTCCCTTAGAGTTAAACTTGATTCTGAAAGCCCAACCTCCGGGGAGTTTGTTTGGCAGAGATATAGAACACACTTTTCCAAGCCTGTTGGAAGGCATTTGCAGTTTCATTTCGCGTCTAATTTCCCAAACCAAACTGCTTGCAGCTCTAACTCCCTTCTAACTACCACTTCTTCGGTTCAGTGAGATATGCTGGATTCTAAACGGAGAAGCTTCTCTGACGCTTTTTCACAGAGATTTTGAAACTGAAATTTCCAAACCCGTTTCCAACGAAGGCGCCAATTGGGCTTCTCCATAGAACTTGCCAACCTGAATTCCTACAGGCTGGATGTGAGAGGCACATTCTGCTGCTTCCTCCCTTAGAGTTAAACTTGCTTCTGAAAGCTCAACCTCCGGGGAGTCTGTTTGGCAGAGATATAGAACACACTTTTCCAAGCCTGTTGGAAGGCATTTGCAGTTTCATTTCACGTCTAATTTCCCAAACCAAACTGCTTGCAGCTCTAACTCCCTTCTAACTACCACTTCTTCGGTTCAGTGAGATATGCTGGATTCTAAACGGAGAAGCTTCTCTGACGCTTTTTCACAGAGATTTTGAAACTGAAATCTCCCATGCCGTTTCCACCATAGGCAGCAATGGGCTTCCCCATAGAACTTGCCAACCTGAATTCCTACAGGCTAGATGTGAGAGGCACATTCTGCTGCTTCCTCCCTAAGAGTTAAGCTTGCTTCTGAAAGCTCAACCTCCGGGGAGTCTGTTTGGCAGAGATATAGAACACACTTTTCCAAGCCTGTTGGAAGGCCTTTGCAGTGTCATTTCGCATCTAATTTCCCAAACCAAACTGCTTGCAGCTCTAAGTGCCTTCTAACTACCACTTCTTCGGTTCAGTGAGATATGCTGGATTCTAAACGGAGAAGCTTCTGTGACGCTTTTTCACAGAGATTTTGAAACTGAAATCTCCCATGCCGTTTCCACCATAGGCAGCAATGGGCTTCCCCATAGAACTTGCCAACCTGAATTCCTACAGGCTAGATGTGAGAGGCACATTCTGCTGCTTCCTCCCTAAGAGTTAAGCTTGCTTCTGAAAGCTCAACCTCCGGGGAGTCTGTTTGGCAGAGATATAGAACACACTTTTCCAAGCCTGTTGGAAGGCATTTGCAGTTTCATTTCGCGTCTTATTTCCCAAACCAAACTGCTTGCAGCTCTAACTCCCTTCTAACTACCACTTCTTCGGTTCAGTGAGATATGCTGGATTCTAAACGGAGAAGCTTCTCTGACGCTTTTTCACAGAGATTTTGAAACTGAAATCTCCCATGCCGTTTCCACCATAGGCAGCAATGGGCTTCCCCATAGAACTTGCCAACCTGAATTCCTACAGGCTAGATGTGAGAGGCACATTCTGCTGCTTCCTCCCTTAGAGTTAAACTAGTTTCTGAAAGCTCAACCTCCGGGGAGTTTGTTTGGCAGAGATATAGAACACACTTTTCCAAGCCTGTTGGAAGGCATTTGCAGTTTCATTTCGCGTCTAATTTCCAAAACCAAACTGCTTGCAGCTCTAACTCCCTTCTAACTACCACTTCTTCGGTTCAGTGAGATATGCTGGATTCTAAACGGAGAAGCTTCTCTGAAGCTTTTTCACAGAGATTTTGAAACTGAAATCTCCCATGCCGTTTCCACCATAGGCAGCAATGGGCTTCCCCATAGAACTTGCCAACCTGAATTCCTACAGGCTAGATGTGAGAGGCACATTGTGCTGTTTCCTCCCTAAGAGTTAAGCTTGCTTCTGAAAGCTCAACCTCCGGGGAGTCTGTTTGGCAGAGATATAGAACACACTTTTCCAAGCCTGTTGGAAGGCCTTTGCAGTGTCATTTCGCATCTAATTTCCCAAACCAAACTGCTTGCAGCTCTAACTCCCTTCTAACTACCACTTCTTCGGTTCAGTGAGATATGCTGGATTCTAAACGGAGAAGCTTCTCTGACGCTTTTTCACAGAGATTTTGAAACTGAAATCTCCCATGCCGTTTCCACCATAGGCAGCAATGGGCTTCCCCATAGAACTTGCCAACCTGAATTCCTACAGGCTAGATGTGAGAGGCACATTCTGCTGCTTCCTCCCTTAGAGTTAAACTTGCTTCTGAAAGCTCAACCTCCGGGGAGTCTGTTTGGCAGAGATATAGAACACATTTTTCCAAGCCTGTTTGAAGGCATTTGCACTTTCATTTCGCATCTAATTTCCCAAACCAAACTGCTTGCAGCTCTAACTCCCTTCTAACTACCACTTCTTCGGTTCTGTGAGATATGCTGGATTCTAAACGGAGAAGCTTCTGTGACGCTTTTTCACAGAGATTTTGAAACTGAAATTTCCAAACCCGTTTCCAACGAAGGCGCCAATTGGGCTTCTCCATAGAACTTGCCAACCTGAATTCCTACAGGCTGGATGTGAGAGGCACATTCTGCTGCTTCCTCCCTTAGAGTTAAACTTGCTTCTGAAAGCTCAACCTCCGGGGAGTCTGTTTGGCAGAGATATAGAACACACTTTTCCAAGCCTGTTGGATGGCATTTGCAGTTTCATTTCACGTCTAATTTCCCAAACCAAACTGCTTGCAGCTCTAACTCCCTTCTAACTACCACTTCTTCGGTTCAGTGAGATATGCTGGATTCTATACGGAGAAGCTTCTCTGACGCTTTTTCACAGAGATTTTGAAACTGAAATCTCCCATGCCGTTTCCACCATAGGCAGCAATGGGCTTCCCCATAGAACTTGCCAACCTGAATTCCTACAGGCTAGATGTGAGAGGCACATTCTGCTGCTTCCTCCCTAAGAGTTAAGCTTGCTTCTGAAAGCTCAACCTCCGGGGAGTCTGTTTGGCAGAGATATAGAACACACTTTTCCAAGCCTGTTGGAAGGCCTTTGCAGTGTCATTTCGCATCTAATTTCCCAAACCAAACTGCTTGCAGCTCTAACTCCCTTCTAACTACCACTTCTTCGGTTCAGTGAGATATGCTGGATTCTAAACGGAGAAGCTTCTGTGACGCTTTTTCACAGAGATTTTGAAACTGAAATCTCCCATGCCGTTTCCACCATAGGCAGCAATGGGCTTCCCCATAGAACTTGCCAACCTGAATTCCTACAGGCTAGATGTGAGAGGCACATTCTGCTGCTTCCTCCCTAAGAGTTAAGCTTGCTTCTGAAAGCTCAACCTCCGGGGAGTCTGTTTGGCAGAGATATAGAACACACTTTTCCAAGCCTGTTGGAAGGCATTTGCAGTTTCATTTCGCGTCTTATTTCCCAAACCAAACTGCTTGCAGCTCTAACTCCCTTCTAACTACCACTTCTTCGGTTCAGTGAGATATGCTGGATTCTAAACGGAGAAGCTTCTCTGACGCTTTTTCACAGAGATTTTGAAACTGAAATCTCCCATGCCGTTTCCACCATAGGCAGCAATGGGCTTCCCCATAGAACTTGCCAACCTGAATTCCTACAGGCTAGATGTGAGAGGCACATTCTGCTGCTTCCTCCCTTAGAGTTAAACTAGTTTCTGAAAGCTCAACCTCCGGGGAGTTTGTTTGGCAGAGATATAGAACACACTTTTCCAAGCCTGTTGGAAGGCATTTGCAGTTTCATTTCGCGTCTAATTTCCAAAACCAAACTGCTTGCAGCTCTAACTCCCTTCTAACTACCACTTCTTCGGTTCAGTGAGATATGCTGGATTCTAAACGGAGAAGCTTCTCTGAAGCTTTTTCACAGAGATTTTGAAACTGAAATCTCCCATGCCGTTTCCACCATAGGCAGCAATGGGCTTCCCCATAGAACTTGCCAACCTGAATTCCTACAGGCTAGATGTGAGAGGCACATTGTGCTGCTTCCTCCCTAAGAGTTAAGCTTGCTTCTGAAAGCTCAACCTCCGGGGAGTCTGTTTGGCAGAGATATAGAACACACTTTTCCAAGCCTGTTGGAAGGCCTTTGCAGTGTCATTTCGCATCTAATTTCCCAAACCAAACTGCTTGCAGCTCTAACTCCCTTCTAACTACCACTTCTTCGGTTCAGTGAGATATGCTGGATTCTAAACGGAGAAGCTTCTCTGACGCTTTTTCACAGAGATTTTGAAACTGAAATCTCCCATGCCGTTTCCACCATAGGCAGCAATGGGCTTCCCCATAGAACTTGCCAACCTGAATTCCTACAGGCTAGATGTGAGAGGCACATTCTGCTGCTTCCTCCCTTAGAGTTAAACTTGCTTCTGAAAGCTCAACCTCCGGGGAGTCTGTTTGGCAGAGATATAGAACACATTTTTCCAAGCCTGTTTGAAGGCATTTGCACTTTCATTTCGCATCTAATTTCCCAAACCAAACTGCTTGCAGCTCTAACTCCCTTCTAACTACCACTTCTTCGGTTCTGTGAGATATGCTGGATTCTAAACGGAGAAGCTTCTCTGACGCTTTTTCACAGAGATTTTGAAACTGAAATCTCCCATGCCGTTTCCACCATAGGCAGCAATGGGCTTCCCCATAGAACTTGCCAACCTGAATTCCTACAGGCTAGATGTGAGAGGGACATTCTGCTGCTTCCTCACTTAGAGTTAAACTAGCTTCTGAAAGCTCAACCTCCGGGGAGTTTGTTTGGCAGAGATATAGAACACACTTTTCCAAGCCTGTTGGAAGGCATTTGCAGTTTCATTTCGCGTCTAATTTCCCAAACCAAACTGCTTGCAGCTCTAACTCCCTTCTAACTACCACTTCTTCGGTTCAGTGAGATATGCTGGATTCTAAACGGAGAAGCTTCTCTGACGCTCTTTCACAGAGATTTTGAAACTGAAATTTCCAAACCCGTTTCCAACGAAGGCGCCAAAGGGCTTCCCCATAGAACTTGCCAACCTGAATTCCTACAGTCTAGATGTGAGAGGCACATTCTGCTGCTTCCTCCCTTAGAGTTAAACTAGCTTCTGAAAGCTCAGCCTCCGGGGAGTCTGTTTGGCAGAGATATAGAACACAATTTTCCAAGCCTGTTGGAAGGCCTTTGCAGTGTCATTTCGCGTCTAATTTCCCAAACCAAACTGCTTGCAGCTCTAACTGCCTTCTAACTACCACTTCTTCGGTTCAGTGAGATATGCTGGATTCTAAATGGAGAAGCTTCTCTGACGCTTTTTCACAGAGATTTTGAAACTGAAATTTCCAAACCCGTTTCCAACGAAGGCGCCAATTGGGCTTCTCCATAGAACTTGCCAACCTGAATTCCTACAGGCTAGATGTGAAAGGCACATTCTGCTGCTTCCTCCCTAAGAGTTAAGCTTGCTTCTGAAAGCTCAACCTCCGGGGAGTCTGTTTGGCAGAGATATAGAACACACTTTTCCAAGCCTGTTGGAAGGCCTTTGCAGTTTCATTTCGCGTCTTATTTCCCAAACCAAACTGCTTGCAGCTCTAACTCCCTTCTAACTACCACTTCTTCGGTTCAGTGAGATATGCTGGATTCTAAACGGAGAAGCTTCTCTGACGCTTTTTCAGAGAGATTTTGAAGCTGAAATTTCCAAACCCGTTTCCAACGAAGGCGCCAATGGGCTTCCCCATAGAACTTGCCAACCTGAATTCCTACAGGCTAGATGTGAGAGGCACATTCTGCTGCTTCCTCCCTTAGAGTTAAACTAGCTTCTGAAAGCTCAACCTCCGGGGAGTCTGTTTGGCAGAGATATAGAACACACTTTTCCAAGCCTGTTGGAAGGCATTTGCAGTATCATTTGGCGTCTAATTTCCCAAACCAAACTGCTTGCAGCTCTAACTCCCTTCTAACTACCACTTCTTCGGTTCAGTGAGATATGCTGGATTCTAAACGGAGAAGCTTCTCTGACGCTTTTTCACAGAGATTTTGAAACTGAAATCTCCCATGCCGTTTCCACCATAGGCAGCAATGGGCTTCCCCATAGAACTTGCCAACCTGAATTCCTACAGGCTAGATGTGAGAGGCACATTCTGCTGCTTCCTCCCTTAGAGTTAAACTTGCTTCTGAAAGCTCAACCTCCGGGGAGTCTGTTTGGCAGAGATATAGAACACATTTTTCCAAGCCTGTTTGAAGGCATTTGCACTTTCATTTCGCATCTAATTTCCCAAACCAAACTGCTTGCAGCTCTAACTCCCTTCTAACTACCACTTCTTCGGTTCAGTGAGATATGCTGGATTCTAAACGGAGAAGCTTCTCTGACGCTTTTTCACAGAGATTTTGAAACTGAAATCTCCCATGCCGTTTCCACCATAGGCAGCAATGGGCTTCCCCATAGAACTTGCCAACCTGAATTCCTACAGGCTAGATGTGAGAGGGACATTCTGCTGCTTCCTCACTTAGAGTTAAACTAGCTTCTGAAAGCTCAACCTCCGGGGAGTTTGTTTGGCAGAGATATAGAACACACTTTTCCAAGCCTGTTGGAAGGCATTTGCAGTTTCATTTCGCGTCTAATTTCCCAAACCAAACTGCTTGCAGCTCTAACTCCCTTCTAACTACCACTTCTTCGGTTCAGTGAGATATGCTGGATTCTAAACGGAGAAGCTTCTCTGACGCTCTTTCACAGAGATTTTGAAACTGAAATTTCCAAACCCGTTTCCAACGAAGGCGCCAAAGGGCTTCCCCATAGAACTTGCCAACCTGAATTCCTACAGTCTAGATGTGAGAGGCACATTCTGCTGCTTCCTCCCTTAGAGTTAAACTAGCTTCTGAAAGCTCAGCCTCCGGGGAGTCTGTTTGGCAGAGATATAGAACACAATTTTCCAAGCCTGTTGGAAGGCCTTTGCAGTGTCATTTCGCGTCTAATTTCCCAAACCAAACTGCTTGCAGCTCTAACTGCCTTCTAACTACCACTTCTTCGGTTCAGTGAGATATGCTGGATTCTAAATGGAGAAGCTTCTCTGACGCTTTTTCACAGAGATTTTGAAACTGAAATTTCCAAACCCGTTTCCAACGAAGGCGCCAATTGGGCTTCTCCATAGAACTTGCCAACCTGAATTCCTACAGGCTAGATGTGAAAGGCACATTCTGCTGCTTCCTCCCTAAGAGTTAAGCTTGCTTCTGAAAGCTCAACCTCCGGGGAGTCTGTTTGGCAGAGATATAGAACACACTTTTCCAAGCCTGTTGGAAGGCCTTTGCAGTTTCATTTCGCGTCTTATTTCCCAAACCAAACTGCTTGCAGCTCTAACTCCCTTCTAACTACCACTTCTTCGGTTCAGTGAGATATGCTGGATTCTAAACGGAGAAGCTTCTCTGACGCTTTTTCAGAAAGATTTTGAAGCTGAAATTTCCAAACCCGTTTCCAACGAAGGCGCCAATGGGCTTCCCCATAGAACTTGCCAACCTGAATTCCTACAGGCTAGATGTGAGAGGCACATTCTGCTGCTTCCTCCCTTAGAGTTAAACTAGCTTCTGAAAGCTCAACCTCCGGGGAGTTTGTTTGGCAGAGATATAGAACACACTTTTCCAAGCCTGTTGGAAGGCATTTGCAGTATCATTTGGCGTCTAATTTCCCAAACCAAACTGCTTGCAGCTCTAACTCCCTTCTAACTACCACTTCTTCGGTTCAGTGAGATATGCTGGATTCTAAACGGAGAAGCTTCTCTGACGCTTTTTCACAGAGATTTTGAAACTGAAATCTCCCATGCAGTTTCCACCATAGGCAGCAATGGGCTTCCCCATAGAACTTGCCAACCTGAATTCCTACAGGCTAGATGTGAGAGGCACATTCTGCTGCTTCCTCCCTAAGAGTTAGGCTTGCTTCTGAAAGCTCAACCTCCGGGGAGTCTGTTTGGCAGAGATATAGAACACACTTTTCCAAGCCTGTTGGAAGGCCTTTGCAGTTTCATTTCGCGTCTTATTTCCAAAACCAAACTGCTTGCAGCTCTAACTCCCTTCTAACTACCACTTCTTCGGTTCAGTGAGATATGCTGGATTCTAAACGGAGAAGCTTCTCTGACGCTTTTTCACAGAGATTTTGAAGCTGAAATTTCCAAACCCGTTTCCAACGAAGGCGCCAATGGGCTTCCCCATAGAACTTGCCAACCTGAATTCCTACAGGCTAGATGTGAGAGGCACATTCTGCTGCTTCCTCCCTTAGAGTTAAACTAGCTTCTGAAAGCTCAACCTCCGGGGAGTTTGTTTGGCAGAGATATAGAACACACTTTTCCAAGCCTGTTGGAAGGCATTTGCAGTTTCATTTGGCGTCTAATTTCCCAAACCAAACTGCTTGCAGCTCTAACTCCCTTCTAACTACCACTTCTTCGGTTCAGTGAGATATGCTGGATTCTAAACGGAGAAGCTTCTCTGACGCTTTTTCACAGAGATTTTGAAACTGAAATCTCCCATGCCGTTTCCACCATAGGCAGCAATGGGCTTCCCCATAGAACTTGCCAACCTGAATTCCTACAGGCTAGATGTGAGAGGCACATTCTGCTGCTTCCTCCCTAAGAGTTAAGCTTGCTTCTGAAAGCTCAACCTCCGGGGAGTCTGTTTGGCAGAGATATAGAACACACTTTTCCAAGCCTGTTGGAAGGCCTTTGCAGTTTCATTTCGCGTCTTATTTCCAAAACCAAACTGCTTGCAGCTCTAACTCACTTCTAACTACCACTTCTTCGGTTCAGTGAGATATGCTGGATTCTATACGGAGAAGCTTCTCTGACGCTTTTTCACAGAGATTTTGAAACTGAAATCTCCCATGCCGTTTCCACCATAGGCAGCAATGGGCTTCCCCATAGAACTTGCCAACCTGAATTCCTACAGGCTAGATGTGAGAGGCACATTCTGCTGCTTCCTCCCTTAGAGTTAAACTTGCTTCTGAAAGCTCAACCTCCGGGGAGTTTGTTTGGCAGAGATATAGAACACACTTTTCCAAGCCTGTTGGAAGGCCTTTGCAGTGTCATTTCGCATCTAATTTCCCAAACCAAACTGCTTGCAGCTCTAACTGCCTTCTAACTACCACTTCTTCGGTTCAGTGAGATATGCTGGATTCTAAACGGAGAAGCTTCTCTGACGCTTTTTCACAGAGATTTTGAAACTGAAATCTCCCATGCCGTTTCCACCATAGGCAGCAATGGGCTTCCCCATAGAACTTGCCAACCTGAATTCCTACAGGCTAGATGTGAGAGGCACATTCTGCTGCTTCCTCCCTTAGAGTTAAACTTGCTTCTGAAAGCTCAACCTCCGGGGAGTCTGTTTGGCAGAGATATAGAACACACTTTTCCAAGCCTGTTGGAAGGCCTTTGCAGTGTCATTTCGCATCTAATTTCCCAAACCAAACTGCTTGCAGCTCTAACTGCCTTCTAACTACCACTTTTCGGTTCAGTGAGATATGCTGGATTCTAAACGGAGAAGCTTCTCTGACGCTTTTTCACAGAGATTTTGAAACTGAAATCTCCCATGCCGTTTCCACCATAGGCAGCAATGGGCTTCCCCATAGAACTTGCCAACCTGAATTCCTACAGGCTAGATGTGAGAGGCACATTCTGCTGCTTCCTCCCTTAGAGTTAAACTTGCTTCTGAAAGCTCAACCTCCGGGGAGTCTGTTTGGCAGAGATATAGAACACACTTTTCCAAGCCTGTTGGAAGGCATTTGCAGTTTCATTTCGCGTCTAATTTCCCAAACCAAAGTGCTTGCAGCTCTAACTCCCTTCTAACTACCACTTCTTCGGTTCAGTGAGATATGCTGGATTCTAAACGGAGAAGCTTCTCTGACGCTTTTTCAGAGAGATTTTGAAGCTGAAATTTCCAAACCCGTTTCCAACGAAGGCGCCAATGGGCTTCCCCATAGAACTTGCCAACCTGAATTCCTACAGGCTAGATGTGAGAGGCACATTCTGCTGCTTCCTCCCTTAGAGTTAAACTAGCTTCTGAAAGCTCAACCTCCGGGGAGTTTGTTTGGCAGAGATATAGAACACACTTTTCCAAGCCTGTTGGAAGGCATTTGCAGTATCATTTGGCGTCTAATTTCCCAAACCAAACTGCTTGCAGCTCTAACTCCCTTCTAACTACCACTTCTTCGGTTCAGTGAGATATGCTGGATTCTAAACGGAGAAGCTTCTCTGACGCTTTTTCACAGAGATTTTGAAACTGAAATCTCCCATGCAGTTTCCACCATAGGCAGCAATGGGCTTCCCCATAGAACTTGCCAACCTGAATTCCTACAGGCTAGATGTGAGAGGCACATTCTGCTGCTTCCTCCCTAAGAGTTAAGCTTGCTTCTGAAAGCTCAACCTCCGGGGAGTCTGTTTGGCAGAGATATAGAACACACTTTTCCAAGCCTGTTGGAAGGCCTTTGCAGTTTCATTTCGCGTCTTATTTCCAAAACCAAACTGCTTGCAGCTCTAACTCCCTTCTAACTACCACTTCTTCGGTTCAGTGAGATATGCTGGATTCTAAACGGAGAAGCTTCTCTGACGCTTTTTCACAGAGATTTTGAAGCTGAAATTTCCAAACCCGTTTCCAACGAAGGCGCCAATGGGCTTCCCCATAGAACTTGCCAACCTGAATTCCTACAGGCTAGATGTGAGAGGCACATTCTGCTGCTTCCTCCCTTAGAGTTAAACTAGCTTCTGAAAGCTCAACCTCCGGGGAGTTTGTTTGGCAGAGATATAGAACACACTTTTCCAAGCCTGTTGGAAGGCATTTGCAGTTTCATTTGGCGTCTAATTTCCCAAACCAAACTGCTTGCAGCTCTAACTCCCTTCTAACTACCACTTCTTCGGTTCAGTGAGATATGCTGGATTCTAAACGGAGAAGCTTCTCTGACGCTTTTTCACAGAGATTTTGAAACTGAAATCTCCCATGCCGTTTCCACCATAGGCAGCAATGGGCTTCCCCATAGAACTTGCCAACCTGAATTCCTACAGGCTAGATGTGAGAGGCACATTCTGCTGCTTCCTCCCTAAGAGTTAAGCTTGCTTCTGAAAGCTCAACCTCCGGGGAGTCTGTTTGGCAGAGATATAGAACACACTTTTCCAAGCCTGTTGGAAGGCCTTTGCAGTTTCATTTCGCGTCTTATTTCCAAAACCAAACTGCTTGCAGCTCTAACTCCCTTCTAACTACCACTTCTTCGGTTCAGTGAGATATGCTGGATTCTATACGGAGAAGCTTCTCTGACGCTTTTTCACAGAGATTTTGAAACTGAAATCTCCCATGCCGTTTCCACCATAGGCAGCAATGGGCTTCCCCATAGAACTTGCCAACCTGAATTCCTACAGGCTAGATGTGAGAGGCACATTCTGCTGCTTCCTCCCTTAGAGTTAAACTTGCTTCTGAAAGCTCAACCTCCGGGGAGTTTGTTTGGCAGAGATATAGAACACACTTTTCCAAGCCTGTTGGAAGGCCTTTGCAGTGTCATTTCGCATCTCATTTCCCAAACCAAACTGCTTGCAGCTCTAACTCCCTTCTAACTACCACTTCTTCGGTTCAGTGAGATATGCTGGATTCTAAACGGAGAAGCTTCTCTGACGCTTTTTCACAGAGATTTTGAAGCTGAAATTTCCAAACCCGTTTCCAACGAAGGCGCCAATGGGCTTCCCCATAGAACTTGCCAACCTGAATTCCTACAGGCTAGATGTGAGAGGCACATTCTGCTGCTTCCTCCCTTAGAGTTAAACTAGCTTCTGAAAGCTCAACCTCCGGGGAGTTTGTTTGGCAGAGATATAGAACACACTTTTCCAAGCCTGTTGGAAGGCATTTGCAGTTTCATTTGGCGTCTAATTTCCCAAACCAAACTGCTTGCAGCTCTAACTCCCTTCTAACTACCACTTCTTCGGTTCAGTGAGATATGCTGGATTCTAAACGGAGAAGCTTCTCTGACGCTTTTTCACAGAGATTTTGAAACTGAAATCTCCCATGCCGTTTCCACCATAGGCAGCAATGGGCTTCCCCATAGAACTTGCCAACCTGAATTCCTACAGGCTAGATGTGAGAGGCACATTCTGCTGCTTCCTCCCTAAGAGTTAAGCTTGCTTCTGAAAGCTCAACCTCCGGGGAGTCTGTTTGGCAGAGATATAGAACACACTTTTCCAAGCCTGTTGGAAGGCCTTTGCAGTTTCATTTCGCGTCTTATTTCCAAAACCAAACTGCTTGCAGCTCTAACTCCCTTCTAACTACCACTTCTTCGGTTCAGTGAGATATGCTGGATTCTATACGGAGAAGCTTCTCTGACGCTTTTTCACAGAGATTTTGAAACTGAAATCTCCCATGCCGTTTCCACCATAGGCAGCAATGGGCTTCCCCATAGAACTTGCCAACCTGAATTCCTACAGGCTAGATGTGAGAGGCACATTCTGCTGCTTCCTCCCTTAGAGTTAAACTTGCTTCTGAAAGCTCAACCTCCGGGGAGTTTGTTTGGCAGAGATATAGAACACACTTTTCCAAGCCTGTTGGAAGGCCTTTGCAGTGTCATTTCGCATCTAATTTCCCAAACCAAACTGCTTGCAGCTCTAACTGCCTTCTAACTACCACTTCTTCGGTTCAGTGAGATATGCTGGATTCTAAACGGAGAAGCTTCTCTGACGCTTTTTCACAGAGATTTTGAAACTGAAATCTCCCATGCCGTTTCCACCATAGGCAGCAATGGGCTTCCCCATAGAACTTGCCAACCTGAATTCCTACAGGCTAGATGTGAGAGGCACATTCTGCTGCTTCCTCCCTTAGAGTTAAACTTGCTTCTGAAAGCTCAACCTCCGGGGAGTCTGTTTGGCAGAGATATAGAACACACTTTTCCAAGCCTGTTGGAAGGCCTTTGCAGTGTCATTTCGCATCTAATTTCCCAAACCAAACTGCTTGCAGCTCTAACTGCCTTCTAACTACCACTTCTTCGGTTCAGTGAGATATGCTGGATTCTAAACGGAGAAGCTTCTCTGACGCTTTTTCACAGAGATTTTGAAACTGAAATCTCCCATGCCGTTTCCACCATAGGCAGCAATGGGCTTCCCCATAGAACTTGCCAACCTGAATTCCTACAGGCTAGATGTGAGAGGCACATTCTGCTGCTTCCTCCCTTAGAGTTAAACTTGCTTCTGAAAGCTCAACCTCCGGGGAGTCTGTTTGGCAGAGATATAGAACACACTTTTCCAAGCCTGTTGGAAGGCATTTGCAGTTTCATTTCGCGTCTAATTTCCCAAACCAAAGTGCTTGCAGCTCTAACTCCCTTCTAACTACCACTTCTTCGGTTCAGTGAGATATGCTGGATTCTAAACGGAGAAGCTTCTCTGACGCTTTTTCACAGAGATTTTGAAACTGAAATTTCCAAACCCGTTTCCAACGAAGGCGCCAATGGGCTTCTCCATAGAACTTGCCAACCTGAATTCCTACAGGCTAGATGTGAGAGGCACATTCTGCTGCTTCCTCCCTTAGAGTTAAACTTGCTTCTGAAAGCTCAACCTCCGGGGAGTCTGTTTGGCAGAGATATAGAACACACTTTTCCAAGCCTGTTGGAAGGCATTTGCAGTTTCATTTCGCGTCTAATTTCCCAAACCAAACTGCTTGCAGCTCTAACTCCCTTCTAACTACCACTTCTTCGGTTCAGTGAGATATGCTGGATTCTAAACGGAGAAGCTTCTCTGACGCTTTTTCACAGAGATTTTGAAACTGAAATCTCCCATGCCGTTTCCACCATAGGCAGCAATGGGCTTCCCCATAGAACTTGCCAACCTGAATTCCTACAGGCTAGATGTGAGAGGCACATTCTGCTGCTTCCTCCCTAAGAGTTAAGCTTGCTTCTGAAAGCTCAACCTCCGGGGAGTCTGTTTGGCAGAGATATAGAACACACTTGTCCAAGCCTGTTGAAAGGCCTTTGCAGTTTCATTTCGCGTCTTATTTCCCAAACCAAACTGCTTGCAGCTCTAACTCCCTTCTAACTACCACTTCTTCGGTTCAGTGAGATATGCTGGATTCTAAACGGAGAAGCTTCTCTGACGCTTTTTCACAGAGATTTTGAAGCTGAAATTTCCAAACCCGTTTCCAACGAAGGCGCCAATGGGCTTCCCCATAGAACTTGCCAACCTGAATTCCTACAGGCTAGATGTGAGAGGCACATTCTGCTGCTTCCTCCCTTAGAGTTAAGCTAGCTTCTGAAAGCTCAACCTCCGGGGAGTTTGTTTGGCAGAGATATAGAACCCACTTTTCCAAGCCTGTTGGAAGGCATTTGCAGTTTCATTACGCGTCTAATTTCCCAAAACAAACTGCTTGCAGCTCTAACTCCCTTCTAACTACCACTTCTTCGGATCAGTGAGATATGCTGGATTCTAAACGGAGAAGCTTCTCTGACGCTTTTTCACAGATATTTTGGAACTGAAATCTCCCATGCCGTTTCCACCATAGGCAGCAATGGGCTTCCCCATAGAACTTGCCACCCTGAATTCCTACAGGCTAGATGTGAGAGGCACATTCTGCTGCTTCCTCCCTAAGAGTTAAGCTTGCTTCTGAAAGCTCAACCTCTGGGGAGTCTGTTTGGCAGAGATATAGAACACACTTTTCCAAGCCTGTTGGAAGGCCTTTGCAGTGTCATTTCGCATCTAATTTCCCAAACCAAACTGCTTGCAGCTCTAACTCCCTTCTAACTACCACTTCTTCGGTTCAGTGAGATATGCTGGATTCTAAACGGAGAAGCTTCTCTGACGCTTTTTCACAGAGATTTTGAAACTGAAATCTCCCATGCCGTTTCCACCATAGGCAGCAATGGGCTTCCCCATAGAACTTGCCAACCTGAATTCCTACAGGCTAGATGTGAGAGGGACATTCTGCTGCTCCTCCCTTAGAGTTAAACGTGATTCTGAAAGCTCAACCTCCGGGGAGTTTGTTTGGCAGAGATATAGAACACACTTTTCCAAGCCTGTTGGAAGGCATTTGCAGTTTCATTTCGCGTCTAATTTCCCAAACCAAACTGCTTGCAGCTCTAACTCCCTTCTAACTACCACTTCTTCGGTTCAGTGAGATATGCTGGATTCTAAACGGAGAAGCTTCTCTGACGCTTTTTCACAGAGATTTTGAAACTGAAATTTCCAAACCCGTTTCCAACGAAGGCGCCAATGGGCTTCTCCATAGAACTTGCCAACCTGAATTCCTACAGGCTAGATGTGAGAGGCACATTCTGCTGCTTCCTCCCTTAGAGTTAAACTTGCTTCTGAAAGCTCAACCTCCGGGGAGTCTGTTTGGCAGAGATATAGAACACACTTTTGCAAGCCTGTTGGAAGGCATTTGCAGTTTCATTTCGCGTCTAATTTCCCAAACCAAACTGCTTGCAGCTCTAACTCCCTTCTAACTACCACTTCTTCGGTTCAGTGAGATATGCTGGATTCTAAACGGAGAAGCTTCTCTGACGGTTTTTCACAGAGATTTTGAAACTGAAATCTCCCATGCCGTTTCCACCATAGGCAGCAATGGGCTTCCCCATAGAACTTGCCAACATGAATTCCTACAGGCTAGATGTGAGAGGCACATTCTGCTGCTTCCTCCCTAAGAGTTAAGCTTGCTTCTGAAAGCTCAACCTCTGGGGAGTCTGTTTGGCAGAGATATAGAACACACTTTTCCAAGCCTGTTGGAAGGCCTTTGCAGTGTCATTTCGCATCTAATTTCCCAAACCAAACTGCTTGCATCTCTAACTGCCTTCTAACTACCACTTCTTCGGTTCAGTGAGATATGCTGGATTCTAAACGGAGAAGCTTCTCTGACGCTTTTTCACAGAGATTTTGAAGCTGAAATCTCCCATGCCGTTTCCACCATAGGCAGCAATGGGCTTCCCCAGAGAACTTGCCAACCTGAATTCCTACAGGCTAGATGTGAGAGGCACATTCTGCTGCTTCCTCCCTAAGAGTTAAGCTTGCTTCTGAAAGCTCAACCTCCGGGGAGTCTGTTTGGCCGAGATATAGAACACACTTTTCCAAGCCTGTTGGAAGGCATTTGCAGTTTCATTTCGCGTCTAATTTCCCAAACCAAACTGCTTGCAGCTCTAACTCCCTTCTAACTACCACTTCTTCGGTTCAGTGAGATATGCTGGATTCTAAACGGAGAAGCTTCTCTGACGCTTTTTCACAGAGATTTTGAAACTGAAATCTCCCATGCCGTTTCCACCATAGGCAGCAATGGGCTTCCCCATAGAACTTGCCAACCTGAATTCCTACAGGCTAGATGTGAGAGGCACATTCTGCTGCTTCCTCCCTAACAGTTAAGCTTGCTTCTGAAAGCTCAACCTCCGGGGAGTCTGTTTGGCAGAGATATAGAACACACTTTTCCAAGCCTGTTGGAAGGCCTTTGCAGTTTCATTTCGCGTCTTATTTCCCAAACCAAACTGCTTGCAGCTCTAACTCCCTTCTAACTACCACTTCTTCGGTTCAGTGAGATATGCTGGATTCTAAACGGAGAAGCTTCTCTGACGCTTTTTCACAGAGATTTTGAAGCTGAAATTTCCAAACCCGTTTCCAACGAAGGCGCCAATGGGCTTCCCCATAGAACTTGCCAACCTGAATTCCTACAGGCTAGATGTGAGAGGCACATTCTGCTGCTTCCTCCCTAAGAGTTAAGCTTGCTTCTGAAAGCTCAACCTCCGGGGAGTCTGTTTGGCAGAGATATAGAACACACTTTTCCAAGCCTGTTGGAAGGCCTTTGCAGTGTCATTTCGCATCTAATTTCCCAAACCAAACTGCTTGCAGCTCTAACTCCCTTCTAACTACCACTTCTTCGGTTCAGTGAGATATGCTGGATTCTAAACGGAGAAGATTCTCTGACGCTTTTTCACAGAGATTTTGAAACTGAAATTTCCAAACCCGTTTCCAACGAAGGCGCCAATGGGCTTCTCCATAGAACTTGCCAACCTGAATTCCTAAAGGCTAGATGTGAGAGGCACATTCTGCTGCTTCCTCCCTTAGAGTTAAACTAGCCTCTGAAAGCTCAACCTCCGGGGAGTCTGTTTGGCCGAGATATAGAACACACTTTTCCAAGCCTGTTGGAAGGCATTTGCAGTTTCATTTCACGTCTAATTTCCCAAACCAAACTGCTTGCAGCTCTAACTGCCTTCTAACTACCACTTCTTCGGTTCAGTGAGATATGCTGGATTCTAAACGGAGAAGCTTCTCTGACGCTTTTTCACAGAGATTTTGGAACTGAAATCTCCCATGCCGTTTCCACCATAGGCAGCAATGGGCTTCCCCATAGAACTTGCCAACATGAATTCCTACAGGCTAGATGTGAGAGGCACATTCTGCTGCTTCCTCCCTAAGAGTTAAGCTTGCTTCTGAAAGCTCAACCTCTGGGGAGTCTGTTTGGCAGAGATATAGAACACACTTTTCCAAGCCTCTTGGAAGGCCTTTGCAGTGTCATTTCGCATCTAATTTCCCAAACCAAACTGCTTGCAGCTCTAACTGCCTTCTAACTACCACTTCTTCGGTTCAGTGAGATATGCTGGATTCTAAACGGAGAAGCTTCTCTGACGCTTTTTCACAGAGATTTTGAAACTGAAATCTCCCATGCCGTTTCCACCATAGGCAGCAATGGGCTTCCCCATAGAACTTGCCAACCTGAATTCCTACAGGCTTTATGTGAGAGGGACATTCTGCTGCTTCCTCCCTTAGAGTTAAACGTGATTCTGAAAGCTCAACCTCCGGGGAGTCTGTTTGGCAGAGATATAGAACACACTTTTCCAAGCCTGTTGGAAGGCATTTGCAGTTTCATTTCGCGTCTAATTTCCCAAACCAAACTGCTTGCAGCTCTAACTCCCTTCTAACTACCACTTCTTCGGTTCAGTGAGATATGCTGGATTCTAAACGGAGAAGCTTCTCTGACGCTTTTTCACAGAGATTTTGAAACTGAAATTTCCAAACCCGTTTCCAACGAAGGCGCCAATGGGCTTCTCCATAGAACTTGCCAACCTGAATTCCTACAGGCTTTATGTGAGAGGCACATTCTGCTGCTTCCTCCCTTAGAGTTAAACTTGCTTCTGAAAGCTCAACCTCCGGGGAGTCTGTTTGGCAGAGATATAGAACACACTTTTGCAAGCCTGTTGGAAGGCATTTGCAGTTTCATTTCGCGTCTAATTTCCCAAACCAAACTGCTTGCAGCTCTAACGCCCTTCTAACTACCACTTCTTCGGATCAGTGAGATATGCTGGATTCTAAACGGAGAAGCTTCTCTGACGCTTTTTCACAGAGATTTTGAAACTGAAATCTCCCATGCCGTTTCCACCATAGGCAGCAATGGGCTTCCACATAGAACTTGCCAACCTGAATTCCTACAGGCTAGATGTGAGAGGGACATTCTGCTGCTTCCTCCCTTAGAGTTAAACGTGATTCTGAAAGCTCAACCTCCGGGGAGTTTGTTTGGCAGAGATATAGAACACACTTTTCCAAGCCTGTTGGAAGGCATTTGCAGTTTCATTTCGCGTCTAATTTCCCAAACCAAACTGCTTGCAGCTCTAACTCCCTTCTAACTACCACTTCTTCGGTTCAGTGAGATATGCTGGATTCTAAACGGAGAAGCTTCTCTGACGCTTTTTCACAGAGATTTTGAAACTGAAATTTCCAAACCCGTTTCCAACGAAGGCGCCAATGGTCTTCTCCATAGAACTTGCCAACCTGAATTCCTACAGGCTAGATGTGAGAGGCACATTCTGCTGCTTCCTCCCTTAGAGTTAAACTTGCCTCTGAAAGCTCAACCTCCGGGGAGTCTGTTTGGCAGAGATATAGAACACACTTTTCCAAGCCTGTTGGAAGGCATTTGCAGTTTCATTTCGCGTCTAATTTCCCAAACCAAACTGCTTGCAGCTCTAACTCCCTTCTAACTACCACTTCTTCGGTTCAGTGAGATATGCTGGATTCTAAACGGAGAAGCTTCTCTGACGGTTTTTCACAGAGATTTTGAAACTGAAATCTCCCATGCCGTTTCCACCATAGGCAGCAATGGGCTTCCCCATAGAACTTGCCAACCTGAATTCCTACAGGCTAGATGTGAGAGGCACATTCTGCTGCTTCCTCCCTAAGAGTTAAGCTTGCTTCTGAAAGCTCAACCTCCGGGGAGTCTGTTTGGCAGAGATATAGAACACACTTTTCCAAGCCTGTTGGAAGGCCTTTGCAGTTTCATTTCGCGTCTTATTTCCCAAACCAAACTGCTTGCAGCTCTAACTCCCTTCTAACTACCACTTCTTCGGTTCAGTGAGATATGCTGGATTCTAAACGGAGAAGCTTCTCTGACGCTTTTTCACAGAGATTTTGAAGCTGAAATTTCCAAACCCGTTTCCAACGAAGGCGCCAATGGGCTTCTCCATAGAACTTGCCAACCTGAATTCCTAAAGGCTAGATGTGAGAGGCACATTCTGCTGCTTCCTCCCTTAGAGTTAAACTAGCCTCTGAAAGCTCAACCTCCGGGGAGTCTGTTTGGCCGAGATATAGAACACACTTTTCCAAGCCTGTTGGAAGGCATTTGCAGTTTCATTTCACGTCTAATTTCCCAAACCAAACTGCTTGCAGCTCTAACTGCCTTCTAACTACCACTTCTTCGGTTCAGTGAGATATGCTGGATTCTAAACGGAGAAGCTTCTCTGACGCTTTTTCACAGAGATTTTGGAACTGAAATCTCCCATGCCGTTTCCACCATTGGCAGCAATGGGCTTCCCCATAGAACTTGCCAACATGAATTCCTACAGGCTAGATGTGAGAGGCACATTCTGCTGCTTCCTCCCTAAGAGTTAAGCTTGCTTCTGAAAGCTCAACCTCTGGGGAGTCTGTTTGGCAGAGATATAGAACACACTTTTCCAAGCCTGTTGGAAGGCCTTTGCAGTGTCATTTCGCATCTAATTTCCCAAACCAAACTGCTTGCAGCTCTAACTGCCTTCTAACTACCACTTCTTCGGTTCAGTGAGATATGCTGGATTCTAAACGGAGAAGCTTCTCTGACGCTTTTTCACAGAGATTTTGAAGCTGAAATCTCCCATGCCGTTTCCACCATAGGCAGCAATGGGCTTCCCCAGAGAACTTGCCAACCTGAATTCCTACAGGCTAGATGTGAGAGGCACATTCTGCTGCTTCCTCCCTAAGAGTTAAGCTTGCTTCTGAAAGCTCAACCTCCGGGGAGTCTGTTTGGCAGAGATATAGAACACACTTTTCCAAGCCTGTTGGAAGGCATTTGCAGTTTCATTTCGCGTCTAATTTCCCAAACCAAACTGCTTGCAGCTCTAACTCCCTTCTAACTACCACTTCTTCGGTTCAGTGAGATATGCTGGATTCTAAACGGAGAAGCTTCTCTGACGCTTTTTCACAGAGATTTTGAAGCTGAAATTTCCAAACCCGTTTCCAACGAAGGCGCCAATGGGCTTCTCCATAGAACTTGCCAACCTGAATTCCCAAAGGCTAGATGTGAGAGGCACATTCTGCTGCTTCCTCCCTTAGAGTTAAACTAGCTTCTGAAAGCTCAACCTCCGGGGAGTCTGTTTGGCCGAGATATAGAACACATTTTTCCAAGCCTGTTGGAAGGCCTTTGCAGTTTCATTTCGCGTCTTATTTCCCAAACCAAACTGCTTGCAGCTCTAACTCCCTTCTAACTACCACTTCTTCGGTTCAGTGAGATATGCTGGATTCTAAACGGAGAAGCTTCTCTGACGCTTTTTCACAGAGATTTTGAAGCTGAAATTTCCAAACCCGTTTCCAACGAAGGCGCCAATGGGCTTCCCCATAGAACTTGCCAACCTGAATTCCTACAGGCTAGATGTGAGAGGCACATTCTGCTGCTTCCTCCCTTAGAGTTAAACTAGCTTCTGAAAGCTCAACCTCCGGGGAGTCTGTTTGGCAGAGATATAGAACACACTTTTCCAAGCCTGTTGGAAGGCCTTTGCAGTGTCATTTCGCATCTAATTTCCCAAACCAAACTGCTTGCAGCTCTAACTCCCTTCTAACTACCACTTCTTCGGTTCAGTGAGATATGCTGGATTCTAAACGGAGAAGCTTCTCTGAAGCTTTTTCACAGAGATTTTGAAACTGAAATCTCCCATGCCGTTTCCACCATAGGCAGCAATGGGCTTCCCCATAGAACTTGCCAACCTGAATTCCTACAGGCTAGATGTGAGAGGCACATTGTGCTGCTTCCTCCCTAAGAGTTAAGCTTGCTTCTGAAAGCTCAACCTCCGGGGAGTCTGTTTGGCAGAGATATAGAACACACTTTTCCAAGCCTGTTGGAAGGCCTTTGCAGTGTCATTTCGCATCTAATTTCCCAAACCAAACTGCTTGCAGCTCTAACTCCCTTCTAACTACCACTTCTTCGGTTCAGTGAGATATGCTGGATTCTAAACGGAGAAGATTCTCTGACGCTTTTTCACAGAGATTTTGAAACTGAAATTTCCAAACCCGTTTCCAACGAAGGCGCCAATGGGCTTCTCCATAGAACTTGCCAACCTGAATTCCTAAAGGCTAGATGTGAGAGGCACATTCTGCTGCTTCCTCCCTTAGAGTTAAACTAGCCTCTGAAAGCTCAACCTCCGGGGAGTCTGTTTGGCCGAGATATAGAACACACTTTTCCAAGCCTGTTGGAAGGCATTTGCAGTTTCATTTCACGTCTAATTTCCCAAACCAAACTGCTTGCAGCTCTAACTGCCTTCTAACTACCACTTCTTCGGTTCAGTGAGATATGCTGGATTCTAAACGGAGAAGCTTCTCTGACGCTTTTTCACAGAGATTTTGGAACTGAAATCTCCCATGCCGTTTCCACCATAGGCAGCAATGGGCTTCCCCATAGAACTTGCCAACATGAATTCCTACAGGCTAGATGTGAGAGGCACATTCTGCTGCTTCCTCCCTAAGAGTTAAGCTTGCTTCTGAAAGCTCAACCTCTGGGGAGTCTGTTTGGCAGAGATATAGAACACAGTTTTCCAAGCCTCTTGGAAGGCCTTTGCAGTGTCATTTCGCATCTAATTTCCCAAACCAAACTGCTTGCAGCTCTAACTGCCTTCTAACTACCACTTCTTCGGTTCAGTGAGATATGCTGGATTCTAAACGGAGAAGCTTCTCTGACGCTTTTTCACAGAGATTTTGAAACTGAAATCTCCCATGCCGTTTCCACCATAGGCAGCAATGGGCTTCCCCATAGAACTTGCCAACCTGAATTCCTACAGGCTAGATGTGAGAGGGACATTCTGCTGCTTCCTCCCTTAGAGTTAAACGTGATTCTGAAAGCTCAACCTCCGGGGAGTCTGTTTGGCAGAGATATAGAACACACTTTTCCAAGCCTGTTGGAAGGCATTTGCAGTTTCATTTCGCGTCTAATTTCCCAAACCAAACTGCTTGCAGCTCTAACTCCCTTCTAACTACCACTTCTTCGGTTCAGTGAGATATGCTGGATTCTAAACGGAGAAGCTTCTCTGACGCTTTTTCACAGAGATTTTGAAACTGAAATCTCCCATGCCGTTTCCACCATAGGCAGCAATGGGCTTCCCCATAGAACTTGCCAACCTGAATTCCTACAGGCTAGATGTGAGAGGCACATTCTGCTGCTTCCTCCCTAAGAGTTAAGCTTGCTTCTGAAAGCTCAACCTCCGGGGAGTCTGTTTGGCAGAGATATAGAACACACTTTTCCAAGCCTGTTGGAAGGCCTTTGCAGTTTCATTTCGCGTCTTATTTCCCAAACCAAACTGCTTGCAGCTCTAACTCCCTTCTAACTACCACTTCTTCGGTTCAGTGAGATATGCTGGATTCTAAACGGAGAAGCTTCTCTGACGCTTTTTCACAGAGATTTTGAAGCTGAAATTTCCAAACCCGTTTCCAACGAAGGCGCCAATGGGCTTCCCCATAGAACTTGCCAACCTGAATTCCTACAGGCTAGATGTGAGAGGCACATTCTGCTGCTTCCTCCCTTAGAGTTAAACTAGCTTCTGAAAGCTCAACCTCCGGGGAGTTTGTTTGGCAGAGATATAGAACACACTTTTCCAAGCCTGTTGGAAGGCATTTGCAGTTTCATTTCGCGTCTAATTTCCAAAACCAAGCTGCTTGCAGCTCTAACTCCCTTCTAACTACCACTTCTTCGGTTCAGTGAGATATGCTGGATTCTAAACGGAGAAGCTTCTCTGAAGCTTTTTCACAGAGATTTTGAAACTGAAATCTCCCATGCCGTTTCCACCATAGGCAGCAATGGGCTTCCCCATAGAACTTGCCAACCTGAATTCCTACAGGCTAGATGTGAGAGGCACATTCTGCTGCTTCCTCCCTAACAGTTAAGCTTGCTTCTGAAAGCTCAACCTCCGGGGAGTCTGTTTGGCAGAGATATAGAACACACTTTTCCAAGCCTGTTGGAAGGCCTTTGCAGTTTCATTTCGCGTCTTATTTCCCAAACCAAACTGCTTGCAGCTCTAACTCCCTTCTAACTACCACTTCTTCGGTTCAGTGAGATATGCTGGATTCTAAACGGAGAAGCTTCTCTGACGCTTTTTCACAGAGATTTTGAAGCTGAAATTTCCAAACCCGTTTCCAACGACGGCGCCAATGGGCTTCCCCATAGAACTTGCCAACCTGAATTCCTACAGGCTAGATGTGAGAGGCACATTCTGCTGCTTCCTCCCTTAGAGTTAAACTACCTTCTGAAAGCTCAACCTCCGGGGAGTCTGTTTGGCAGAGATATAGAACACAATTTTCCAAGCCTGTTGGAAGGCCTTTGCAGTGTCATTTCGCATCTAATTTCCCAAACCAAACTGCTTGCAGCTCTAACTCCCTTCTAACTACCACTTCTTCGGTTCAGTGAGATATGCTGGATTCTAAACGGAGAAGCTTCTCTGAAGCTTTTTCACAGAGATTTTGAAACTGAAATCTCCCATGCCGTTTCCACCATAGGCAGCAATGGGCTTCCCCATAGAACTTGCCAACCTGAATTCCTACAGGCTAGATGTGAGAGGCACATTGTGCTGCTTCCTCCCTAAGAGTTAAGCTTGCTTCTGAAAGCTCAACCTCCGGGGAGTCTGTTTGGCAGAGATATAGAACACACTTTTCCAAGCCTGTTGGAAGGCCTTTGCAGTGTCATTTCGCATCTAATTTCCCAAACCAAACTGCTTGCAGCTCTAACTCCCTTCTAACTACCACTTCTTCGGTTCAGTGAGATATGCTGGATTCTAAACGGAGAAGCTTCTCTGACGCTTTTTCACAGAGATTTTGAAACTGAAATTTCCAAACCCGTTTCCAACGAAGGCGCCAATGGGCTTCTCCATAGAACTTGCCAACCTGAATTCCTAAAGGCTAGATGTGAGAGGCACATTCTGCTGCTTCCTCCCTTAGAGTTAAACTAGCCTCTGAAAGCTCAACCTCCGGGGAGTCTGTTTGGCCGAGATATAGAACACACTTTTCCAAGCCTGTTGGAAGGCATTTGCAGTTTCATTTCACGTCTAATTTCCCAAACCAAACTGCTTGCAGCTCTAACTGCCTTCTAACTACCACTTCTTCGGTTCAGTGAGATATGCTGGATTCTAAACGGAGAAGCTTCTCTGACGCTTTTTCACAGAGATTTTGGAACTGAAATCTCCCATGCCGTTTCCACCATAGGCAGCAATGGGCTTCCCCATAGAACTTGCCAACATGAATTCCTACAGGCTAGATGTGAGAGGCACATTCTGCTGCTTCCTCCCTAAGAGTTAAGCTTGCTTCTGAAAGCTCAACCTCTGGGGAGTCTGTTTGGCAGAGATATAGAACACACTTTTCCAAGCCTGTTGGAAGGCCTTTGCAGTGTCATTTCGCATCTAATTTCCCAAACCAAACTGCTTGCAGCTCTAACTGCCTTCTAACTACCACTTCTTCGGTTCAGTGAGATATGCTGGATTCTAAACGGAGAAGCTTCTCTGACGCTTTTTCACAGAGATTTTGAAGCTGAAATCTCCCATGCCGTTTCCACCATAGGCAGCAATGGGCTTCCCCATAGAACTTGCCAACCTGAATTCCTACAGGCTAGATGTGAGAGGCACATTCTGCTGCTTCCTCCCTAAGAGTTAAGCTTGCTTCTGAAAGCTCAACCTCCGGGGAGTCTGTTTGGCAGAGATATAGAACACACTTTTCCAAGCCTGTTGGAAGGCATTTGCAGTTTCATTTCGCGTCTAATTTCCCAAACCAAACTGCTTGCAGCTCTAACTCCCTTCTAACTACCACTTCTTCGGTTCAGTGAGATATGCTGGATTCTAAACGGAGAAGCTTCTCTGACGCTTTTTCACAGAGATTTTGAAACTGAAATTTCCAAACCCGTTTCCAACGAAGGCGCCAATGGGCTTCTCCATAGAACTTGCCAACCTGAATTCCCAAAGGCTAGATGTGAGAGGCACATTCTGCTGCTTCCTCCCTTAGAGTTAAACTAGCTTCTGAAAGCTCAACCTCCGGGGAGTCTGTTTGGCCGAGATATAGAACACACTTTTCCAAGCCTGTTGGAAGGCATTTGCAGTTTCATTTCGCGTCTAATTTCCCAAACCAAACTGCTTGCAGCTCTAACTCCCTTCTAACTACCACTTCTTCGGTTCAGTGAGATATGCTGGATTCTAAACGGAGAAGCTTCTCTGACGCTTTTTCACAGAGATTTTGAAACTGAAATCTCCCATGCCGCTTCCACCATAGGCAGCAATGGGCTTCCCCATAGAACTTGCCAACCTGAATTCCTACAGGCTAGATGTGAGAGGCACATTCTGCTGCTTCCTCCCTACGAGTTAAGCTTGCTTCTGAAAGCTCAACCTCTGGAGAGTCTGTTTGGCAGAGATATAGAACACACTTTTCCAAGCCTGTTGGAAGGCCTTTGCAGTTTCATTTCGCGTCTTATTTCCCAAACCAAACTGCTTGCAGCTCTAACTCCCTTCTAACTACCACTTCTTCGGTTCAGTGAGATATGCTGGATTCTAAACGGAGAAGCTTCTCTGACGCTTTTTCACAGAGATTTTGAAGCTGAAATTTCCAAACCCGTTTCCAACGACGGCGCCAATGGGCTTCCCCATAGAACTTGCCAACCTGAATTCCTACAGGCTAGATGTGAGAGGCACATTCTGCTGCTTCCTCCCTTAGAGTTAAACTAGCTTCTGAAAGCTCAACCTCCGAGGAGTTTGTTTGGCAGAGATATAGAACACAATTTTCCAAGCCTGTTGGAAGGCATTTGCAGTTTCATTTCGCGTCTAATTTCCCAAACCAAACTGCTTGCAGCTCTAACTCCCTTCTAACTACCACTTTTCGGTTCAGTGAGATATGCTGGATTCTAAACGGAGAAGCTTCTCTGACGCTTTTTCACAGAGATTTTGAAACTGAAATCTCCCATGCCGTTTCCACCATAGGCAGCAATGGGCTTCCCCATAGAACTTGCCAACCTGAATTCCTACAGGCTAGATGTGAGAGGCACATTCTGCTGCTTCCTCCCTTAGAGTTAAACTAGCTTCTGAAAGCTCAACCTCCGGGGAGTCTGTTTGGCAGAGATATAGAACACACTTTTCCAAGCCTGTTGGAAGGCATTTGCAGTTTCATTTCGCGTCTAATTTCCAAAACCAAGCTGCTTGCAGCTCTAACTCCCTTCTAACTACCACTTCTTCGGTTCAGTGAGATATGCTGGATTCTAAACGGAGAAGCTTCTCTGACGCTTTTTCACAGAGATTTTGGAACTGAAATCTCCCATGCCGTTTCCACCATTGGCAGCAATGGTCTTCCCCATAGAACTTGCCAACCTGAATTCCTACAGGCTAGATGTGAGAGGCACATTCTGCTGCTTCCTCCCTAAGAGTTAAGCTTGCTTCTGAAAGCTCAACCTCTGGAGAGTCTGTTTGGCAGAGATATAGAACACACTTTTCCAAGCCTGTTGGAAGGCCTTTGCAGTGTCATTTCGCATCTAATTTCCCAAACCAAACTGCTTGCAGCTCTAACTGCCTTCTAACTACCACTTCTTCGGTTCAGTGAGATATGCTGGATTCTAAACGGAGAAGCTTCTCTGACGCTTTTTCAGAGAGATTTTGAAACTGAAATCTCCCATGCCGTTTCCACCATAGGCAGCAATGGGCTTCCCCATAGAACTTGCCAACCTGAATTCCTACAGGCTAGATATGAGAGGCACATTCTGCTGCTTCGTCCCTAAGAGTTAAGCTTGCTTCTGAAAGCTCAACCTCCGGGGAGTCTGTTTGGCAGAGATATAGAACACACTTTTCCAAGCCTGTTGGAAGGCATTTGCAGTTTCATTTCGCGTCTTATTTCCCAAACCAAACTGCTTGCAGCTCTAACTCCCTTCTAACTACCACTTCTTCGGTTCAGTGAGATATGCTGGATTCTAAACGGAGAAGCTTCTCTGACGCTTTTTCACAGAGATTTTGAAACTGAAATTTCCAAACCCGTTTCCAACGAAGGCGCCAATGGGCTTCTCCATAGAACTTGCCAACCTGAATTCCTACAGGCTAGATGTGAGAGGCACATTCTGCTGCTTCCTCCCTTAGAGTTAAACTAGCTTCTGAAAGCTCAACCTCCGGGGAATCTGTTTGGCAGAGATATAGAACACACTTTTCCAAGCCTGTTGGAAGGCATTTGCAGTTTCATTTCGCGTCTAATTTCCCAAACCAAACTGCTTGCAGCTCTAACTCCCTTCTAACTACCACTTCTTCGGATCAGTGAGATATGCTGGATTCTAAACGGAGAAGCTTCTCTGATGCTTTTTCACAGAGATTTTGAAACTGAAATCTCCCATGCCGTTTCCACCATAGGCAGCAATGGGCTTCCCCATAGAACTTGCCAACCTGAATTCCTACAGGCTAGATGTGAGAGGGACATTCTGCTGCTTCCTCCCTTAGAGTTAAACTTGATTCTGAAAGCCCAACCTCCGGGGAGTTTGTTTGGCAGAGATATAGAACACACTTTTCCAAGCCTGTTGGAAGGCATTTGCAGTTTCATTTCGCGTCTAATTTCCCAAACCAAACTGCTTGCAGCTCTAACTCCCTTCTAACTACCACTTCTTCGGTTCAGTGAGATATGCTGGATTCTAAACGGAGAAGCTTCTCTGACGCTTTTTCACAGAGATTTTGAAACTGAAATTTCCAAACCCGTTTCCAACGAAGGCGCCAATGGGATTCTCCATAGAACTTGCCAACCTGAATTCCCAAAGGCTAGATGTGAGAGGCACATTCTGCTGCTTCCTCCCTTAGAGTTAAACTAGCTTCTGAAAGCTCAACCTCCGGGGAGTCTGTTTGGCCGAGATATAGAACACACTTTTCCAAGCCTGTTGGAAGGCCTTTGCAGTTTCATTTCGCGTCTTATTTCCCAAACCAAACTGCTTGCAGCTCTAACTCCCTTCTAACTACCACTTCTTCGGTTCAGTGAGATATGCTGGATTCTAAACGGAGAAGCTTCTCTGACGCTTTTTCACAGAGATTTTGAAGCTGAAATTTCCAAACCCGTTTCCAACGACGGCGCCAATGGGCTTCCCCATAGAACTTGCCAACCTGAATTCCTACAGGCTAGATGTGAGAGGCACATTCTGCTGCTTCCTCCCTTAGAGTTAAACTAGCTTCTGAAAGCTCAACCTCCGAGGAGTTTGTTTGGCAGAGATATAGAACACAATTTTCCAAGCCTGTTGGAAGGCATTTGCAGTTTCATTTCGCGTCTAATTTCCCAAACCAAACTGCTTGCAGCTCTAACTCCCTTCTAACTACCACTTTTCGGTTCAGTGAGATATGCTGGATTCTAAACGGAGAAGCTTCTCTGACGCTTTTTCACAGAGATTTTGAAACTGAAATCTCCCATGCCGTTTCCACCATAGGCAGCAATGGGCTTCCCCATAGAACTTGCCAACCTGAATTCCTACAGGCTAGATGTGAGAGGCACATTCTGCTGCTTCCTCCCTTAGAGTTAAACTAGCTTCTGAAAGCTCAACCTCCGGGGAGTCTGTTTGGCAGAGATATAGAACACACTTTTCCAAGCCTGTTGGAAGGCATTTGCAGTTTCATTTCGCGTCTAATTTCCCAAACCAAACTGCTTGCAGCTCTAACTCCCTTCTAACTACCACTTCTTCGGTTCAGTGAGATATGCTGGATTCTAAACGGAGAAGCTTCTCTGACGCTTTTTCACAGAGATGTTGGAACTGAAATCTCCCATGCTGTTTCCACCATAGGCAGCAATGGGCTTCCCCATAGAACTTGCCAACCTGAATTCCTACAGTCTAGATGTGAGAGGCACATTCTGCTGCTTCCTCCCTAAGAGTTAAGCTTGCTTCTGAAAGCTCAACCTCTGGAGAGTCTGTTTGGCAGAGATATAGAACACACTTTTCCAAGCCTGTTGGAAGGCCTTTGCAGTGTCATTTCGCATCTAATTTCCCAAACCAAACTGCTTGCAGCTCTAACTGCCTTCTAACTACCACTTCTTCGGTTCAGTGAGATATGCTGGATTCTAAACGGAGAAGCTTCTCTGACGCTTTTTCAGAGAGATTTTGAAACTGAAATCTCCCATGCCGTTTCCACCATAGGCAGCAATGGGCTTCCCCATAGAACTTGCCAACCTGAATTCCTACAGGCTAGATATGAGAGGCACATTCTGCTGCTTCGTCCCTAAGAGTTAAGCTTGCTTCTGAAAGCTCAACCTCCGGGGAGTCTGTTTGGCAGAGATATAGAACACACTTTTCCAAGCCTGTTGGAAGGCATTTGCAGTTTCATTTCGCGTCTTATTTCCCAAACCAAACTGCTTGCAGCTCTAACTCCCTTCTAACTACCACTTCTTCGGTTCAGTGAGATATGCTGGATTCTAAACGGAGAAGCTTCTCTGACGCTTTTTCACAGAGATTTTGAAACTGAAATTTCCAAACCCGTTTCCAACGAAGGCGCCAATGGGCTTCTCCATAGAACTTGCCAACCTGAATTCCTACAGGCTAGATGTGAGAGGCACATTCTGCTGCTTCCTCCCTTAGAGTTAAACTAGCTTCTGAAAGCTCAACCTCCGGGGAATCTGTTTGGCAGAGATATAGAACACACTTTTCCAAGCCTGTTGGAAGGCATTTGCAGTTTCATTTCGCGTCTAATTTCCCAAACCAAACTGCTTGCAGCTCTAACTCCCTTCTAACTACCACTTCTTCGGATCAGTGAGATATGCTGGATTCTAAACGGAGAAGCTTCTCTGATGCTTTTTCACAGAGATTTTGAAACTGAAATCTCCCATGCCGTTTCCACCATAGGCAGCAATGGGCTTCCCCATAGAACTTGCCAACCTGAATTCCTACAGGCTAGATGTGAGAGGGACATTCTGCTGCTTCCTCCCTTAGAGTTAAACTTGATTCTGAAAGCCCAACCTCCGGGGAGTTTGTTTGGCAGAGATATAGAACACACTTTTCCAAGCCTGTTGGAAGGCATTTGCAGTTTCATTTCGCGTCTAATTTCCCAAACCAAACTGCTTGCAGCTCTAACTCCCTTCTAACTACCACTTCTTCGGTTCAGTGAGATATGCTGGATTCTAAACGGAGAAGCTTCTCTGACGCTTTTTCACAGAGATTTTGAAACTGAAATTTCCAAACCCGTTTCCAACGAAGGCGCCAATGGGATTCTCCATAGAACTTGCCAACCTGAATTCCCAAAGGCTAGATGTGAGAGGCACATTCTGCTGCTTCCTCCCTTAGAGTTAAACTAGCTTCTGAAAGCTCAACCTCCGGGGAGTCTGTTTGGCCGAGATATAGAACACACTTTTCCAAGCCTGTTGGAAGGCCTTTGCAGTTTCATTTCGCGTCTTATTTCCCAAACCAAACTGCTTGCAGCTCTAACTCCCTTCTAACTACCACTTCTTCGGTTCAGTGAGATATGCTGGATTCTAAACGGAGAAGCTTCTCTGACGCTTTTTCACAGAGATTTTGAAGCTGAAATTTCCAAACCCGTTTCCAACGACGGCGCCAATGGGCTTCCCCATAGAACTTGCCAACCTGAATTCCTACAGGCTAGATGTGAGAGGCACATTCTGCTGCTTCCTCCCTTAGAGTTAAACTAGCTTCTGAAAGCTCAACCTCCGAGGAGTTTGTTTGGCAGAGATATAGAACACAATTTTCCAAGCCTGTTGGAAGGCATTTGCAGTTTCATTTCGCGTCTAATTTCCCAAACCAAACTGCTTGCAGCTCTAACTCCCTTCTAACTACCACTTTTCGGTTCAGTGAGATATGCTGGATTCTAAACGGAGAAGCTTCTCTGACGCTTTTTCACAGAGATTTTGAAACTGAAATCTCCCATGCCGTTTCCACCATAGGCAGCAATGGGCTTCCCCATAGAACTTGCCAACCTGAATTCCTACAGGCTAGATGTGAGAGGCACATTCTGCTGCTTCCTCCCTTAGAGTTAAACTAGCTTCTGAAAGCTCAACCTCCGGGGAGTCTGTTTGGCAGAGATATAGAACACACTTTTCCAAGCCTGTTGGAAGGCATTTGCAGTTTCATTTCGCGTCTAATTTCCAAAACCAAGCTGCTTGCAGCTCTAACTCCCTTCTAACTACCACTTCTTCGGTTCAGTGAGATATGCTGGATTCTAAACGGAGAAGCTTCTCTGACGCTTTTTCACAGAGATTTTGGAACTGAAATCTCCCATGCCGTTTCCACCATTGGCAGCAATGGTCTTCCCCATAGAACTTGCCAACCTGAATTCCTACAGGCTAGATGTGAGAGGCACATTCTGCTGCTTCCTCCCTAAGAGTTAAGCTTGCTTCTGAAAGCTCAACCTCTGGAGAGTCTGTTTGGCAGAGATATAGAACACACTTTTCCAAGCCTGTTGGAAGGCCTTTGCAGTGTCATTTCGCATCTAATTTCCCAAACCAAACTGCTTGCAGCTCTAACTGCCTTCTAACTACCACTTCTTCGGTTCAGTGAGATATGCTGGATTCTAAACGGAGAAGCTTCTCTGACGCTTTTTCAGAGAGATTTTGAAACTGAAATCTCCCATGCCGTTTCCACCATAGGCAGCAATGGGCTTCCCCATAGAACTTGCCAACCTGAATTCCTACAGGCTAGATATGAGAGGCACATTCTGCTGCTTCGTCCCTAAGAGTTAAGCTTGCTTCTGAAAGCTCAACCTCCGGGGAGTCTGTTTGGCAGAGATATAGAACACACTTTTCCAAGCCTGTTGGAAGGCATTTGCAGTTTCATTTCGCGTCTTATTTCCCAAACCAAACTGCTTGCAGCTCTAACTCCCTTCTAACTACCACTTCTTCGGTTCAGTGAGATATGCTGGATTCTAAACGGAGAAGCTTCTCTGACGCTTTTTCACAGAGATTTTGAAACTGAAATTTCCAAACCCGTTTCCAACGAAGGCGCCAATGGGCTTCTCCATAGAACTTGCCAACCTGAATTCCTACAGGCTAGATGTGAGAGGCACATTCTGCTGCTTCCTCCCTTAGAGTTAAACTAGCTTCTGAAAGCTCAACCTCCGGGGAATCTGTTTGGCAGAGATATAGAACACACTTTTCCAAGCCTGTTGGAAGGCATTTGCAGTTTCATTTCGCGTCTAATTTCCCAAACCAAACTGCTTGCAGCTCTAACTCCCTTCTAACTACCACTTCTTCGGATCAGTGAGATATGCTGGATTCTAAACGGAGAAGCTTCTCTGATGCTTTTTCACAGAGATTTTGAAACTGAAATCTCCCATGCCGTTTCCACCATAGGCAGCAATGGGCTTCCCCATAGAACTTGCCAACCTGAATTCCTACAGGCTAGATGTGAGAGGGACATTCTGCTGCTTCCTCCCTTAGAGTTAAACTTGATTCTGAAAGCCCAACCTCCGGGGAGTTTGTTTGGCAGAGATATAGAACACACTTTTCCAAGCCTGTTGGAAGGCATTTGCAGTTTCATTTCGCGTCTAATTTCCCAAACCAAACTGCTTGCAGCTCTAACTCCCTTCTAACTACCACTTCTTCGGTTCAGTGAGATATGCTGGATTCTAAACGGAGAAGCTTCTCTGACGCTTTTTCACAGAGATTTTGAAACTGAAATTTCCAAACCCGTTTCCAACGAAGGCGCCAATGGGCTTCTCCATAGAACTTGCCAACCTGAATTCCCAAAGGCTAGATGTGAGAGGCACATTCTGCTGCTTCCTCCCTAAGAGTTAAGCTTGCTTCTGAAAGCTCAACCTCTGGAGAGTCAGTTTGGCAGAGATATAGAACACACTTTTCCAAGCCTGTTGGAAGGCCTTTGCAGTGTCATTTCGCATCTAATTTCCCAAACCAAACTGCTTGCAGCTCTAACTGCCTTCTAACTACCACTTCTTCGGTTCAGTGAGATATGCTGGATTCTAAACGGAGAAGCTTCTCTGACGCTTTTTCACAGAGATTTTGAAACTGAAATTTCCAAACCCGTTTCCAACGAAGGCGCCAATGGGATTCTCCATAGAACTTGCCAACCTGAATTCCCAAAGGCTAGATGTGAGAGGCACATTCTGCTGCTTCCTCCCTTAGAGTTAAACTAGCTTCTGAAAGCTCAACCTCCGGGGAGTCTGTTTGGCCGAGATATAGAACACACTTTTCCAAGCCTGTTGGAAGGTATTTGCAGTTTCATTTCGCGTCTAATTTCCCAAACCAAACTGCTTGCAGCTCTAACTCCCTTCTAACTACCACTTCTTCGGTTCAGTGAGATATGCTGGATTCTAAACGGAGAAGCTTCTCTGACGCTTTTTCACAGAGATTTTGAAACTGAAATCTCCCATGCCGTTTCCACCATAGGCAGCAATGGGCTTCCCCATAGAACTTGCCAACCTGAATTCCTACAGGCTAGATGTGAGAGGCACATTCTGCTGCTTCCTCCCTAAGAGTTAAGCTTGCTTCTGAAAGCTCAACCTCCGGGGAGTCTGTTTGGCAGAGATATAGAACACACTTTTCCAAGCCTGTTGGAAGGCCTTTGCAGTTTCATTTCGCGTCTTATTTCCCAAACCAAACTGCTTGCAGCTCTAACTCCCTTCTAACTACCACTTCTTCGGTTCAGTGAGATATGCTGGATTCTAAACGGAGAAGCTTCTCTGACGCTTTTTCACAGAGATTTTGAAGCTGAAATTTCCAAACCCGTTTCCAACGACGGCGCCAATGGGCTTCCCCATAGAACTTGCCAACCTGAATTCCTACAGGCTAGATGTGAGAGGCACATTCTGCTGCTTCCTCCCTTAGAGTTAAACTAGCTTCTGAAAGCTCAACCTCCGGGGAGTTTGTTTGGCAGAGATATAGAACACAATTTTCCAAGCCTGTTGGAAGGCATTTGCAGTTTCATTTCGCGTCTAATTTCCCAAACCAAACTGCTTGCAGCTCTAACTCCCTTCTAACTACCACTTTTCGGTTCAGTGAGATATGCTGGATTCTAAACGGAGAAGCTTCTCTGACGCTTTTTCACAGAGATTTTGAAACTGAAATCTCCCATGCCGTTTCCACCATAGGCAGCAATGGGCTTCCCCATAGAACTTGCCAACCTGAATTCCTACAGGCTAGATGTGAGAGGCACATTCTGCTGCTTCCTCCCTAAGAGTTAAGCTTGCTTCTGAAAGCTCAACCTCCGGGGAGTCTGTTTGGCAGAGATATAGAACACACTTTTCCAAGCCTGTTGGAAGGCATTTGCAGTTTCATTTCGCGTCTAATTTCCCAAACCAAACTGCTTGCAGCTCTAACTCCCTTCTAACTACCACTTCTTCGGTTCAGTGAGATATGCTGGATTCTAAACGGAGAAGCTTCTCTGACGCTTTTTCACAGAGATTTTGAAACTGAAATTTCCAAACCCGTTTCCAACGAAGGCGCCAATGGGCTTCTCCATAGAACTTGCCAACCTGAATTCCCAAAGGCTAGATGTGAGAGGCACATTCTGCTGCTTCCTCCCTTAGAGTTAAACTAGCTTCTGAAAGCTCAACCTCCGGGGAGTCTGTTTGGCCGAGATATAGAACACACTTTTCCAAGCCTGTTGGAAGGCATTTGCAGTTTCATTTCGCGTCTAATTTCCCAAACCAAACTGCTTGCAGCTCTAACTCCCTTCTAACTACCACTTCTTCGGTTCAGTGAGATATGCTGGATTCTAAACGGAGAAGCTTCTCTGACGCTTTTTCACAGAGATTTTGAAACTGAAATCTCCCATGCCGTTTCCACCATAGGCAGCAATGGGCTTCCCCATAGAACTTGCCAACCTGAATTCCTACAGGCTAGATGTGAGAGGCACATTCTGCTGCTTCCTCCCTACGAGTTAAGCTTGCTTCTGAAAGCTCAACCTCTGGAGAGTCTGTTTGGCAGAGATATAGAACACACTTTTCCAAGCCTGTTGGAAGGCCTTTGCAGTGTCATTTCGCATCTAATTTCCCAAACCAAACTCCTTGCAGCTCTAACTGCCTTCTAACTACCACTTCTTCGGTTCAGTGAGATATGCTGGATTCTAAACGGAGAAGCTTCTCTGATGCTTTTTCACAGAGATTTTGAAACTGAAATTTCCAAACCCGTTTCCAACGAAGGCGCCAATGGGATTCTCCATAGAACTTGCCAACCTGAATTCCCAAAGGCTAGATGTGAGAGGCACATTCTGCTGCTTCCTCCCTTAGAGTTAAACTAGCTTCTGAAAGCTCAACCTCCGGGGAGTCTGTTTGGCCGAGATATAGAACACACTTTTCCAAGCCTGTTGGAAGGCCTTTGCAGTTTCATTTCGCGTCTTATTTCCCAAACCAAACTGCTTGCAGCTCTAACTCCCTTCTAACTACCACTTCTTCGGTTCAGTGAGATATGCTGGATTCTAAACGGAGAAGCTTCTCTGACGCTTTTTCACAGAGATTTTGAAGCTGAAATTTCCAAACCCGTTTCCAACGACGGCGCCAATGGGCTTCCCCATAGAACTTGCCAACCTGAATTCCTACAGGCTAGATGTGAGAGGCACATTCTGCTGCTTCCTCCCTTAGAGTTAAACTAGCTTCTGAAAGCTCAACCTCCGAGGAGTTTGTTTGGCAGAGATATAGAACACAATTTTCCAAGCCTGTTGGAAGGCATTTGCAGTTTCATTTCGCGTCTAATTTCCCAAACCAAACTGCTTGCAGCTCTAACTCCCTTCTAACTACCACTTTTCGGTTCAGTGAGATATGCTGGATTCTAAACGGAGAAGCTTCTCTGACGCTTTTTCACAGAGATTTTGAAACTGAAATCTCCCATGCCGTTTCCACCATAGGCAGCAATGGGCTTCCCCATAGAACTTGCCAACCTGAATTCCTACAGGCTAGATGTGAGAGGCACATTCTGCTGCTTCCTCCCTTAGAGTTAAACTAGCTTCTGAAAGCTCAACCTCCGGGGAGTCTGTTTGGCAGAGATATAGAACACACTTTTCCAAGCCTGTTGGAAGGCATTTGCAGTTTCATTTCGCGTCTAATTTCCAAAACCAAGCTGCTTGCAGCTCTAACTCCCTTCTAACTACCACTTCTTCGGTTCAGTGAGATATGCTGGATTCTAAACGGAGAAGCTTCTCTGACGCTTTTTCACAGAGATTTTGGAACTGAAATCTCCCATGCCGTTTCCACCATTGGCAGCAATGGTCTTCCCCATAGAACTTGCCAACCTGAATTCCTACAGGCTAGATGTGAGAGGCACATTCTGCTGCTTCCTCCCTAAGAGTTAAGCTTGCTTCTGAAAGCTCAACCTCTGGAGAGTCTGTTTGGCAGAGATATAGAACACACTTTTCCAAGCCTGTTGGAAGGCCTTTGCAGTGTCATTTCGCATCTAATTTCCCAAACCAAACTGCTTGCAGCTCTAACTGCCTTGTAACTACCACTTCTTCGGTTCAGTGAGATATGCTGGATTCTAAACGGAGAAGCTTCTCTGACGCTTTTTCAGAGAGATTTTGAAACTGAAATCTCCCATGCCGTTTCCACCATAGGCAGCAATGGGCTTCCCCATAGAACTTGCCAACCTGAATTCCTACAGGCTAGATATGAGAGGCACATTCTGCTGCTTCGTCCCTAAGAGTTAAGCTTGCTTCTGAAAGCTCAACCTCCGGGGAGTCTGTTTGGCAGAGATATAGAACACACTTTTCCAAGCCTGTTGGAAGGCATTTGCAGTTTCATTTCGCGTCTTATTTCCCAAACCAAACTGCTTGCAGCTCTAACTCCCTTCTAACTACCACTTCTTCGGTTCAGTGAGATATGCTGGATTCTAAACGGAGAAGCTTCTCTGACGCTTTTTCACAGAGATTTTGAAACTGAAATTTCCAAACCCGTTTCCAACGAAGGCGCCAATGGGCTTCTCCATAGAACTTGCCAACCTGAATTCCTACAGGCTAGATGTGAGAGGCACATTCTGCTGCTTCCTCCCTTAGAGTTAAACTAGCTTCTGAAAGCTCAACCTCCGGGGAATCTGTTTGGCAGAGATATAGAACACACTTTTCCAAGCCTGTTGGAAGGCATTTGCAGTTTCATTTCGCGTCTAATTTCCCAAACCAAACTGCTTGCAGCTCTAACTCCCTTCTAACTACCACTTCTTCGGATCAGTGAGATATGCTGGATTCTAAACGGAGAAGCTTCTCTGATGCTTTTTCACAGAGATTTTGAAACTGAAATCTCCCATGCCGTTTCCACCATAGGCAGCAATGGGCTTCCCCATAGAACTTGCCAACCTGAATTCCTACAGGCTAGATGTGAGAGGGACATTCTGCTGCTTCCTCCCTTAGAGTTAAACTTGATTCTGAAAGCCCAACCTCCGGGGAGTTTGTTTGGCAGAGATATAGAACACACTTTTCCAAGCCTGTTGGAAGGCATTTGCAGTTTCATTTCGCGTCTAATTTCCCAAACCAAACTGCTTGCAGCTCTAACTCCCTTCTAACTACCACTTCTTCGGTTCAGTGAGATATGCTGGATTCTAAACGGAGAAGCTTCTCTGACGCTTTTTCACAGAGATTTTGAAACTGAAATTTCCAAACCCGTTTCCAACGAAGGCGCCAATGGGCTTCTCCATAGAACTTGCCAACCTGAATTCCCAAAGGCTAGATGTGAGAGGCACATTCTGCTGCTTCCTCCCTAAGAGTTAAGCTTGCTTCTGAAAGCTCAACCTCTGGAGAGTCAGTTTGGCAGAGATATAGAACACACTTTTCCAAGCCTGTTGGAAGGCCTTTGCAGTGTCATTTCGCATCTAATTTCCCAAACCAAACTGCTTGCAGCTCTAACTGCCTTCTAACTACCACTTCTTCGGTTCAGTGAGATATGCTGGATTCTAAACGGAGAAGCTTCTCTGACGCTTTTTCACAGAGATTTTGAAACTGAAATTTCCAAACCCGTTTCCAACGAAGGCGCCAATGGGATTCTCCATAGAACTTGCCAACCTGAATTCCCAAAGGCTAGATGTGAGAGGCACATTCTGCTGCTTCCTCCCTTAGAGTTAAACTAGCTTCTGAAAGCTCAACCTCCGGGGAGTCTGTTTGGCCGAGATATAGAACACACTTTTCCAAGCCTGTTGGAAGGTATTTGCAGTTTCATTTCGCGTCTAATTTCCCAAACCAAACTGCTTGCAGCTCTAACTCCCTTCTAACTACCACTTCTTCGGTTCAGTGAGATATGCTGGATTCTAAACGGAGAAGCTTCTCTGACGCTTTTTCACAGAGATTTTGAAACTGAAATCTCCCATGCCGTTTCCACCTTAGGCAGCAATGGGCTTCCCCATAGAACTTGCCAACCTGAATTCCTACAGGCTAGATGTGAGAGGCACATTCTGCTGCTTCCTCCCTAAGAGTTAAGCTTGCTTCTGAAAGCTCAACCTCCGGGGAGTCTGTTTGGCAGAGATATAGAACACACTTTTCCAAGCCTGTTGGAAGGCCTTTGCAGTTTCATTTCGCGTCTTATTTCCCAAACCAAACTGCTTGCAGCTCTAACTCCCTTCTAACTACCACTTCTTCGGTTCAGTGAGATATGCTGGATTCTAAACGGAGAAGCTTCTCTGACGCTTTTTCACAGAGATTTTGAAGCTGAAATTTCCAAACCCGTTTCCAACGACGGCGCCAATGGGCTTCCCCATAGAACTTGCCAACCTGAATTCCTACAGGCTAGATGTGAGAGGCACATTCTGCTGCTTCCTCCCTTAGAGTTAAACTAGCTTCTGAAAGCTCAACCTCCGGGGAGTTTGTTTGGCAGAGATATAGAACACAATTTTCCAAGCCTGTTGGAAGGCATTTGCAGTTTCATTTCGCGTCTAATTTCCCAAACCAAACTGCTTGCAGCTCTAACTCCCTTCTAACTACCACTTTTCGGTTCAGTGAGATATGCTGGATTCTAAACGGAGAAGCTTCTCTGACGCTTTTTCACAGAGATTTTGAAACTGAAATCTCCCATGCCGTTTCCACCATAGGCAGCAATGGGCTTCCCCATAGAACTTGCCAACCTGAATTCCTACAGGCTAGATGTGAGAGGCACATTCTGCTGCTTCCTCCCTTAGAGTTAAACTAGCTTCTGAAAGCTCAACCTCCGGGGAGTCTGTTTGGCAGAGATATAGAACACAATTTTCCAAGCCTGTTGGAAGGCATTTGCAGTTTCATTTCGCGTCTAATTTCCAAAACCAAGCTGCTTGCAGCTCTAACTCCCTTCTAACTACCACTTCTTCGGTTCAGTGAGATATGCTGGATTCTAAACGGAGAAGCTTCTCTGACGCTTTTTCACAGAGATTTTGGAACTGAAATCTCCCATGCCGTTTCCACCATAGGCAGCAATGGTCTTCCCCATAGAACTTGCCAACCTGAATTCCTACAGGCTAGATGTGAGAGGCACATTCTGCTGCTTCCTCCCTAAGAGTTAAGCTTGCTTCTGAAAGCTCAACCTGTGGAGAGTCTGTTTGGCAGAGATATAGAACACACTTTTCCAAGCCTGTTGGAAGGCCGTTGCAGTGTCATTTCGCATCTAATTTCCCAAACCAAACTGCTTGCAGCTCTAACTGCCTTCTAACTACCACTTCTTCGGTTCAGTGAGATATGCTGGATTCTAAACGGAGAAGCTTCTCTGACGCTTTTTCACAGAGATTTTGAAACTGAAATCTCCCATGCCGTTTCCACCATAGGCAGCAATGGGCTTCACCATAGAACTTGCCAACCTGAATTCCTACAGGCTAGATATGAGAGGCACATTCTGCTGCTTCGTCCCTAAGAGTTAAGCTTGCTTCTGAAAGCTCAACCTCCGGGGAGTCTGTTTGGCAGAGATATAGAACACACTTTTCCAAGCCTGTTGGAAGGCATTTGCAGTTTCATTTCGCGTCTAATTTCCCAAACCAAACTGCTTGCAGCTCTAACTCCCTTCTAACTACCACTTCTTCGGATCAGTGAGATATGCTGGATTCTAAACGGAGAAGCTTCTCTGACGCTTTTTCACAGAGATTTTGAAACTGAAATCTCCCATGCCGTTTCCACCATAGGCAGCAATGGGCTTCCCCATAGAACTTGCCAACCTGAATTCCTACAGGCTAGATGTGAGAGGGACATTCTGCTGCTTCCTCCCTTAGAGTTAAACTTGATTCTGAAAGCCCAACCTCCGGGGAGTTTGTTTGGCAGAGATATAGAACACACTTTTCCAAGCCTGTTGGAAGGCATTTGCAGTTTCATTTCGCGTCTAATTTCCCAAACCAAACTGCTTGCAACTCTAACTCCCTTCTAACTACCACTTCTTCGGTTCAGTGAGATATGCTGGATTCTAAACGGAGAAGCTTCTCTGACGCTTTTTCACAGAGATTTTGAAACTGAAATTTCCAAACCCGTTTCCAACGAAGGCGCCAATGGGCTTCTCCATAGAACTTGCCAACCTGAATTCCCAAAGGCTAGATGTGAGAGGCACATTCTGCTGCTTCCTCCCTAAGAGTTAAGCTTGCTTCTGAAAGCTCAACCTCTGGAGAGTCAGTTTGGCAGAGATATAGAACACACTTTTCCAAGCCTGTTGGAAGGCCTTTGCAGTGTCATTTCGCATCTAATTTCCCAAACCAAACTGCTTGCAGCTCTAAATGCCTTCTAACTACAACTTCTTCGGTTCAGTGAGATATGCTGGATTCTAAACGGAGAAGCTTCTCTGACGCTTTTTCACAGAGATTTTGAAACTGAAATTTCCAAACCCGTTTCCAACGAAGGCGCCAATGGGATTCTCCATAGAACTTGCCAACCTGAATTCCCAAAGGCTAGATGTGAGAGGCACATTCTGCTGCTTCCTCCCTAAGAGTTAAGCTTGCTTCTGAAAGCTCAACCTCCGGGGAGTCTGTTTGGCAGAGATATAGAACACACTTTTCCAAGCCTGTTGGAAGGCCTTTGCAGTTTCATTTCGCGTCTTATTTCCCAAACCAAACTGCTTGCAGCTCTAACTCCCTTCTAACTACCACTTCTTCGGTTCAGTGAGATATGCTGGATTCTAAACGGAGAAGCTTCTCTGACGCTTTTTCACAGAGATTTTGAAGCTGAAATTTCCAAACCCGTTTCCAACGACGGCGCCAATGGGCTTCCCCATAGAACTTGCCAACCTGAATTCCTACAGGCTAGATGTGAGAGGCACATTCTGCTGCTTCCTCCCTTAGAGTTAAACTAGCTTCTGAAAGCTCAACCTCCGGGGAGTTTGTTTGGCAGAGATATAGAACACAATTTTCCAAGCCTGTTGGAAGGCATTTGCAGTTTCATTTCGCGTCTAATTTCCCAAACCAAACTGCTTGCAGCTCTAACTCCCTTCTAACTACCACTTTTCAGTTCAGTGAGATATGCTGGATTCTAAACGGAGAAGCTTCTCTGACGCTTTTTCACAGAGATTTTGAAACTGAAATCTCCCATGCCGTTTCCACCATAGGCAGCAATGGGCTTCCCCATAGAACTTGCCAACCTGAATTCCTACAGGCTAGATGTGAGAGGCACATTCTGCTGCTTCCTCCCTTAGAGTTAAACTAGCTTCTGAAAGCTCAACCTCCGGGGAGTCTGTTTGGCAGAGATATAGAACACAATTTTCCAAGCCTGTTGGAAGGCATTTGCAGTTTCATTTCGCGTCTAATTTCCAAAACCAAGCTGCTTGCAGCTCTAACTCCCTTCTAACTACCACTTCTTCGGTTCAGTGAGATATGCTGGATTCTAAACGGAGAAGCTTCTCTGACGCTTTTTCACAGAGATTTTGGAACTGAAATCTCCCATGCCGTTTCCACCATAGGCAGCAATGGTCTTCCCCATAGAACTTGCCAACCTGAATTCCTACAGGCTAGATGTGAGAGGCACATTCTGCTGCTTCCTCCCTAAGAGTTAAGCTTGCTTCTGAAAGCTCAACCTCTGGAGAGTCTGTTTGGCAGAGATATAGAACACACTTTTCCAAGCCTGTTGGAAGGCCTTTGCAGTGTCATTTCGCATCTAATTTCCCAAACCAAACTGCTTGCAGCTCTAACTGCCTTCTAACTACCACTTCTTCGGTTCAGTGAGATATGCTGGATTCTAAACGGAGAAGCTTCTCTGACGCTTTTTCACAGAGATTTTGAAACTGAAATCTCCCATGCCGTTTCCACCATAGGCAGCAATGGGCTTCACCATAGAACTTGCCAACCTGTATTCCTACAGGCTAGATATGAGAGGCACATTCTGCTGCTTCGTCCCTAAGAGTTAAGCTTGCTTCTGAAAGCTCAACCTCCGGGGAGTCTGTTTGGCAGAGATATAGAACACACTTTTCCAAGCCTGTTGGAAGGCATTTGCAGTTTCATTTCGCGTCTAATTTCCCAAACCAAACTGCTTGCAGCTCTAACTCCCTTCTAACTACCACTTCTTCGGTTCAGTGAGATATGCTGGATTCTAAACGGAGAAGCTTCTCTGACGCTTTTTCACAGAGATTTTGAAACTGAAATCTCCCATGCCGTTTCCACCATAGGCAGCAATGGGCTTCCCCATAGAACTTGCCAACCTGAATTCCTACAGGCTAGATGTGAGAGGCACATTCTGCTGCTTCCTCCCTAACAGTTAAGCTTGCTTCTGAAAGCTCAACCTCCGGGGAGTCTGTTTGGCAGAGATATAGAACACACTTTTCCAAGCCTGTTGGAAGGCCTTTGCAGTTTCATTTCGCGTCTTATTTCCCAAACCAAACTGCTTGCAGCTCTAACTCCCTTCTAACTACCACTTCTTCGGTTCAGTGAGATATGCTGGATTCTAAACGGAGAAGCTTCTCTGACGCTTTTTCACAGAGATTTTGAAGCTGAAATTTCCAAACCCGTTTCCAACGAAGGCGCCAATGGGCTTCCCCATAGAACTTGCCAACCTGAATTCCTACAGGCTAGATGTGAGAGGCACATTCTGCTGCTTCCTCCCTTAGAGTTAAACTAGCTTCTGAAAGCTCAACCTCCGGGGAGTTTGTTTGGCAGAGATATAGAACACAATTTTCCAAGCCTGTTGGAAGGCATTTGCAGTTTCATTTCGCGTCTAATTTCCCAAACCAAACTGCTTGCAGCTCTAACTCCCTTCTAACTACCACTTCTTCGGTTCAGTGAGATATGCTGGATTCTAAACGGAGAAGCTTCTCTGACGCTTTTTCACAGAGATTTTGGAACTGAAATCTCCCATGCCGTTTCCACCATAGGCAGCAATGGGCTTCCCCATAGAACTTGCCAACCTGAATTCCTACAGGCTAGATGTGAGAGGCACATTCTGCTGCTTCCTCCCTAAGAGTTAAGCTTGCTTCTGAAAGCTCAACCTCTGGAGAGTCTGTTTGGCAGAGATATAGAACACACTTTTCCAAGCCTGTTGGAAGGCCTTTGCAGTGTCATTTCGCATCTAATTTCCCAAACCAAACTGCTTGCAGCTCTAACTGCCTTCTAACTACCACTTCTTCGGTTCAGTGAGATATGCTGGATTCTAAACGGAGAAGCTTCTCTGACGCTTTTTCACAGAGATTTTGAAACTGAAATTTCCAAACCCGTTTCCAACGAAGGCGCCAATGGGATTCTCCATAGAACTTGCCAACCTGAATTCCCAAAGGCTAGATGTGAGAGGCACATTCTGCTGCTTCCTCCCTTAGAGTTAAACTAGCTTCTGAAAGCTCAACCTCCGGGGAGTCTGTTTGGCCGAGATATAGAACACACTTTTCCAAGCCTGTTGGAAGGTATTTGCAGTTTCATTTCGCGTCTAATTTCCCAAACCAAACTGCTTGCAGCTCTAACTCCCTTCTAACTACCACTTCTTCGGTTCAGTGAGATATGCTGGATTCTAAACGGAGAAGCTTCTCTGACGCTTTTTCACAGAGATTTTGGAACTGAAATCTCCCATGCCGTTTCCACCATAGGCAGCAATGGGCTTCCCCATAGAACTTGCCAACCTGAATTCCTACAGGCTAGATGTGAGAGGCACATTCTGCTGCTTCCTCCCTAAGAGTTAAGCTTGCTTCTGAAAGCTCAACCTCTGGAGAGTCTGTTTGGCAGAGATATAGAACACACTTTTCCAAGCCTGTTGGAAGGCCTTTGCAGTGTCATTTCGCATCTAATTTCCCAAACCAAACTGCTTGCAGCTCTAACTGCCTTCTAACTACCACTTCTTCGGTTCAGTGAGATATGCTGGATTCTAAACGGAGAAGCTTCTCTGACGCTTTTTCACAGAGATTTTGAAACTGAAATTTCCAAACCCGTTTCCAACGAAGGCGCCAATGGGATTCTCCATAGAACTTGCCAACCTGAATTCCCAAAGGCTAGATGTGAGAGGCACATTCTGCTGCTTCCTCCCTTAGAGTTAAACTAGCTTCTGAAAGCTCAACCTCCGGGGAGTCTGTTTGGCCGAGATATAGAACACACTTTTCCAAGCCTGTTGGAATGTATTTGCAGTTTCATTTCGCGTCTAATTTCCCAAACCAAACTGCTTGCAGCTCTAACTCCCTTCTAACTACCACTTCTTCGGTTCAGTGAGATATGCTGGATTCTAAACGGAGAAGCTTCTCTGACGCTTTTTCACAGAGATTTTGAAACTGAAATCTCCCATGCCGTTTCCACCATAGGCAGCAATGGGCTTCCCCATAGAACTTGCCAACCTGAATTCCTACAGGCTAGATGTGAGAGGCACATTCTGCTGCTTCCTCCCTAAGAGTTAAGCTTGCTTCTGAAAGCTCAACTTCCGGGGAGTCTGTTTGGCAGAGATATAGAACACACTTTTCCAAGCCTGTTGGAAGGCCTTTGCAGTTTCATTTCGCGTCTAATTTCCCAAACCAAACTGCTTGCAGCTCTAACTCCCTTCTAACTACCACTTCTTCGGTTCAGTGAGATATGCTGGATTCTAAACGGAGAAGCTTCTCTGACGCTTTTTCACAGAGATTTTGAAGCTGAAATTTCCAAACCCGTTTCCAACGACGGCGCCAATGGGCTTCCCCATAGAACTTGCCAACCTGAATTCCTACAGGCTAGATGTGAGAGGCACATTCTGCTGCTTCCTCCCTTAGAGTTAAACTAGCTTCTGAAAGCTCAACCTCCGGGGAGTTTGTTTGGCAGAGATATAGAACACAATTTTCCAAGCCTGTTGGAAGGCATTTGCAGTTTCATTTCGCGTCTAATTTCCCAAACCAAACTGCTTGCAGCTCTAACTCCCTTCTAACTACCACTTTTCGGTTCAGTGAGATATGCTGGATTCTAAACGGAGAAGCTTCTCTGACGCTTTTTCACAGAGATTTTGAAACTGAAATCTCCCATGCCGTTTCCACCATAGGCAGCAATGGGCTTCCCCATAGAACTTGCCAACCTGAATTCCTACAGGCTAGATGTGAGAGGCACATTCTGCTGCTTCCTCCCTTAGAGTTAAACTAGCTTCTGAAAGCTCAACCTCCGGGGAGTCTGTTTGGCAGAGATATAGAACACAATTTTCCAAGCCTGTTGGAAGGCATATGCAGTTTCATTTCGCGTCTAATTTCCAAAACCAAGCTGCTTGCAGCTCTAACTCCCTTCTAACTACCACTTCTTTGGTTCAGTGAGATATGCTGGATTCTAAACGGAGAAGCTTCTCTGACGCTTTTTCACAGAGATTTTGGAACTGAAATCTCCCATGCCGTTTCCACCATAGGCAGCAATGGTCTTCCCCATAGAACTTGCCAACCTGAATTCCTACAGGCTAGATGTGAGAGGCACATTCTGCTGCTTCCTCCCTAAGAGTTAAGCTTGCTTCTGAAAGCTCAACCTCTGGAGAGTCTGTTTGGCAGAGATATAGAACACACTTTTCCAAGCCTGTTGGAAGGCCTTTGCAGTGTCATTTCGCATCTAATTTCCCAAACCAAACTGCTTGCAGCTCTAACTGCCTTCTAACTACCACTTCTTCGGTTCAGTGAGATATGCTGGATTCTAAACGGAGAAGCTTCTCTGACGCTTTTTCACAGAGATTTTGAAACTGAAATCTCCCATGCCGTTTCCACCATAGGCAGCAATGGGCTTCCCCATAGAACTTGCCAACCTGAATTCCTACAGGCTAGATATGAGAGGCACATTCTGCTGCTTCGTCCCTAAGAGTTAAGCTTGCTTCTGAAAGCTCAACCTCCGGGGAGTCTGTTTGGCAGAGATATAGAACACACTTTTCCAAGCCTGTTGGAAGGCCTTTGCAGTTTCATTTCGCGTCTTACTTCCCAAACCAAACTGCTTGCAGCTCTAACTCCCTTCTAACTACCACTTCTTCGGTTCAGTGAGATATGCTGGATTCTAAACGGAGAAGCTTCTCTGACGCTTTTTCACAGAGATTTTGAAACTGAAATTTCCAAACCCGTTTCCAACGAAGGCGCTAATGGGCTTCTCCATAGAACTTGCCAACCTGAATTCCTACAGGCTAGATGTGAGAGGCACATTCTGCTGCTTCCTCCCTTAGAGTTAAACTAGCTTCTGAAAGCTCAACCTCCGGGGAGTCTGTTTGGCAGAGATATAGAACACACTTTTCCAAGCCTGTTGGAAGGCATTTGCAGTTTCATTTCGCGTCTAATTTCCCAAACCAAACTGCTTGCAGCTCTAACTCCCTTCTAACTACCACTTCTTCGGATCAGTGAGATATGCTGGATTCTAAACGGAGAAGCTTCTCTGACGCTTTTTCACAGAGATTTTGAAACTGAAATCTCCCATGCCGTTTCCACCATAGGCAGCAATGGGCTTCCCCATAGAACTTGCCAACCTGAATTCCTACAGGCTAGATGTGAGAGGGACATTCTGCTGCTTCCTCCCTTAGAGTTAAACTTGATTCTGAAAGCCCAACCTCCGGGGAGTTTGTTTGGCAGAGATATAGAACACACTTTTCCAAGCCTGTTGGAAGGCATTTGCAGTTTCATTTCGCGTCTAATTTCCCAAACCAAACTGCTTGCAGCTCTAACTCCCTTCTAACTACCACTTCTTCGGTTCAGTGAGATATGCTGGATTCTAAACGGAGAAGCTTCTCTGACGATTTTTCACAGAGATTTTGAAACTGAAATTTCCAAACCCGTTTCCAACGAAGGCGCCAATGGGCTTCTCCATAGAACTTGCCAAACTGAATTCCCAAAGGCTAGATGTGAGAGGCACATTCTGCTGCTTCCTCCCTTAGAGTTAAACTAGCTTCTGAAAGCTCAACCTCCGGGGAGTCTGTTTGGCCGAGATATAGAACACACTTTTCCAAGCCTGTTGGAAGGCATTTGCAGTTTCATTTCGCGTCTAATTTCCCAAACCAAACTGCTTGCAGCTCTAACTCCCTTCTAACTACCACTTCTTCGGTTCAGTGAGATATGCTGGATTCTAAACGGAGAAGCTTCTCTGACGCTTTTTCACAGAGATTTTGAAACTGAAATCTCCCATGCCGTTTCCACCATAGGCAGCAATGGGCTTCCCCATAGAACTTGCCAACCTGAATTCCTACAGGCTAGATGTGAGAGGCACATTCTGCTGCTTCCTCCCTAAGAGTTAAGCTTGCTTCTGAAAGCTCAACCTCCGGGGAGTCTGTTTGGCAGAGATATAGAACACACTTTTCCAAGCCTGTTGGAAGGCCTTTGCAGTTTCATTTCGCGTCTTATTTCCCAAACCAAACTGCTTGCAGCTCTAACTCCCTTCTAACTACCACTTCTTCGGTTCAGTGAGATATGCTGGATTCTAAACGGAGAAGCTTCTCTGACGCTTTTTCACAGAGATTTTGAAACTGAAATTTCCAAACCCGTTTCCAACGAAGGCGCCAATGGACTTCTCCATAGAACTTGCCAACCTGAATTCCTACAGGCTAGATGTGAGAGGCACATTCTGCTGCTTCCTCCCTTAGAGTTAAACTTGCTTCTGAAAGCTCAACCTCCGGGGAGTCTGTTTGGCAGAGATATAGAACACACTTTTCCAAGCCTGTTGGAAGGCATTTGCAGTTTCATTTCGCGTCTAATTTCCCAAACCAAACTGCTTGCAGCTCTAACTCCCTTCTAACTACCACTTCTTCGGTTCAGTGAGATATGCTGGATTCTAAACGGAGAAGCTTCTCTGACGCTTTTTCACAGAGATTTTGAAGCTGAAATTTCCAAACCCGTTTCCAACGAAGGCGCCAATGGGCTTCCCCATAGAACTTGCCAACCTGAATTCCTACAGGCTAGATGTGAGAGGCACATTCTGCTGCTTCCTCCCTTAGAGTTAAACTAGCTTCTGAAAGCTCAACCTCCGGGGAGTTTGTTTGGCAGAGATATAGAACACACTTTTCCAAGCCTGTTGGAAGGCATTTGCAGTTTCATTTCGCGTCTAATTTCCAAAACCAAGCTGCTTGCAGCTCTAACTCCCTTCTAACTACCACTTCTTCGGTTCAGTGAGATATGCTGGATTCTAAACGGAGAAGCTTCTCTGACGCTTTTTCACAGAGATTTTGAAACTGAAATCTCCAATGCCGTTTCCACCATAGGCAGCAATGGGCTTCCCCATAGAACTTGCCAACCTGAATTCCTACAGGCTAGATGTGAGAGGCACATTCTGCTGCTTCCTCCCTTAGAGTTAAACTTGCTTCTGAAAGCTCAACCTCCGGGGAGTTTGTTTGGCAGAGATATAGAACACACTTTTCCAAGCCTGTTGGAAGGCATTTGCAGTTTCATTTCGCGTCTAATTTCCCAAACCAAACTGCTTGCAGCTCTAACTCCCTTCTAACTACCACTTCTTCGGTTCAGTGAGATATGCTGGATTCTAAACGGAGAAGCTTCTCTGACGCTTTTTCACAGAGATTTTGAAGCTGAAATTTCCAAACCCGTTTCCAACGAAGGCGCCAATGGGCTTCCCCATAGAACTTGCCAACCTGAATTCCTACAGGCTAGATGTGAGAGGCACATTCTGCTGCTTCCTCCCTTAGAGTTAAACTAGCTTCTGAAAGCTCAACCTCCGGGGAGTTTGTTTGGCAGAGATATAGAACACACTTTTCCAAGCCTGTTGGAAGGCATTTGCAGTTTCATTTCGCGTCTAATTTCCAAAACCAAGCTGCTTGCAGCTCTAACTCCCTTCTAACTACCACTTCTTCGGTTCAGTGAGATATGCTGGATTCTAAACGGAGAAGCTTCTCTGACGCTTTTTCACAGAGATTTTGAAACTGAAATCTCCAATGCCGTTTCCACCATAGGCAGCAATGGGCTTCCCCATAGAACTTGCCAACCTGAATTCCTACAGGCTAGATGTGAGAGGCACATTCTGCTGCTTCCTCCCTTAGAGTTAAACTTGCTTCTGAAAGCTCAACCTCCGGGGAGTTTGTTTGGCAGAGATATAGAACACACTTTTCCAAGCCTGTTGGAAGGCATTTGCAGTTTCATTTCGCGTCTAATTTCCCAAACCAAACTGCTTGCAGCTCTAACTCCCTTCTAACTACCACTTCTTCGGTTCAGTGAGATATGCTGGATTCTAAACGGAGAAGCTTCTCTGACGCTTTTTCACAGAGATTTTGAAACTGAAATTTCCAAACCCGTTTCCAACGAAAGCGCCAATGGTCTTCCCCATAGAACGTGCCAACCTGAATTCCCAAAGGCTAGATGTGAGAGGCACATTCTGCTGCTTCCTCCCTTAGAGTTAAACTAGCTTCTGAAAGCTCAACCTCCGGGGAGTCTGTTTGGCAGAGATATAGAACACACTTTTCCAAGCCTGTTGGAAGGCATTTGCAGTTTCATTTCGCGTCTAATTTCCAACACCAAGCTGCTTGCAGCTCTAACTCCCTTCTAACTACCACTTCTTCGGTTCAGTGAGATATGCTGGATTCTAAACGGAGAAGCTTCTCTGACGCTTTTTCACAGAGATTTTGAAACTGAAATCTCCCATGCCGTTTCCACCATAGGCAGCAATGGGCTTCCCCATAGAACTTGCCAACCTGAATTCCTACAGGCTAGATGTGAGAGGCACATTCTGCTGCTTCCTCCCTTAGAGTTAAACTTGCTTCTGAAAGCTCAACCTCCGGGGAGTTTGTTTGGCAGAGATATAGAACACACTTTTCCAAGCCTGTTGGAAGGCCTTTGCAGTGTCATTTCGCATCTAATTTCCCAAGCCAAACTGCTTGCAGCTCTAACTCCCTTCTAACTACCACTTCTTCGGTTCAGTGAGATATGCTGGATTCTAAACGGAGAAGCTTCTCTGACGCTTTTTCACAGAGATTTTGAAACTGAAATTTCCAAACCCGTTTCCAACGAAGGCGCCAAAGGGCTTCTCCATAGAACTTGCCAACCTGAATTCCTACAGGCTAGATGTGAGAGGCACATTCTGCTGCTTCCTCCCTTAGAGTTAAACTAGCTTCTGAAAGCTCAACCTCCGGGGAGTCTGTTTGGCCGAGATATAGAACACACTTTTCCAAGCCTGTTGGAAGGCATTTGCAGTTTCATTTCGCGTCTAATTTCCCAAACCAAACTGCTTGCAGCTCTAACTCCCTTCTAACTACCACTTCTTCGGTTCAGTGAGATATGCTGGATTCTAAACGGAGAAGCTTCTCTGACGCTTTTTCACAGAGATTTTGGAACTGAAATCTCCCATGCCGTTTCCACCATAGGCAGCAATGGGCTTCCCCATAGAACTTGCCAACCTGAATTCCTACAGGCTAGATATGAGAGGCACATTCTGCTGCTTCGTCCCTAAGAGTTAAGCTTGCTTCTGAAAGCTCAACCTCCTGGGAGTCTGTTTGGCAGAGATATAGAACACACTTTTCCAAGCCTGTTGGAAGGCATTTGCAGTTTCATTTCGCGTCTAATTTCCCAAACCAAACTGCTTGCAGCTCTAACTCCCTTCTAACTACCACTTCTTCGGTTCAGTGAGATATGCTGGATTCTAAACGGAGAAGCTTCTCTGACGCTTTTTCACAGAGATTTTGAAACTGAAATTTCCAAACCCGTTTCCAACGAAGGCGCCAATGGGCTTCTCCATAGAACTTGCCAACCTGAATTCCCAAAGGCTAGATGTGAGAGGCACATTCTGCTGCTTCCTCCCTTAGAGTTAAACTAGCTTCTGAAAGCTCAACCTCCGGGGAGTCTGTTTGGCCGAGATATAGAACACACTTTTCCAAGCCTGTTGGAAGGCATTTGCAGTTTCATTTCGCGTCTAATTTCCCAAACCAAACTGCTTGCAGCTCTAACTCCCTTCTAACTACCACTTCTTCGGTTCAGTGAGATATGCTGGATTCTAAACGGAGAAGCTTCTCTGACGCTTTTTCACAGAGATTTTGAAGCTGAAATCTCCCATGCCGTTTCCACCATAGGCAGCAATGGGCTTCCCCATAGAACTTGCCAACCTGAATTCCTACAGGCTAGATGTGAGAGGCACATTCTGCTGCTTCCTCCCTAAGAGTTAAGCTTGCTTCTGAAAGCTCAACCTCCGGGGAGTCTGTTTGGCAGAGATATAGAACACACTTTTCCAAGCCTGTTGGAAGGCATTTGCAGTTTCATTTCGCGTCTTATTTCCCAAACCAAACTGCTTGCAGCTCTAACTCCCTTCTAACTACCACTTCTTCGGTTCAGTGAGATATGCTGGATTCTAAACGGAGAAGCTTCTCTGACGCTTTTTCACAGAGATTTTAAAACTGAAATTTCCAAACCCGTTTCCAACGAAGGCGCCAATGGGCTTCTCCATAGAACTTGCCAACCTGAATTCCTACAGGCTAGATGTGAGAGGCACATTCTGCTGCTTCCTCCCTTAGAGTTAAACTAGCTTCTGAAAGCTCAACCTCCGAGGAGTTTGTTTGGCAGAGATATAGAACACACTTTTCCAAGCCTGTAGGAAGGCATTTGCAGTTTCATTTGGCGTCTAATTTCCCAAACCAAACTGCTTGCAGCTCTAACTCCCTTCTAACTACCACTTCTTCGGTTCAGTGAGATATGCTGGATTCTAAACGGAGAAGCTTCTCTGACGCTTTTTCACAGAGATTTTGAAACTGAAATTTCCAAACCCGTTTCCAACGAAGGCGCCAATGGGCTTCTCCATAGAACTTGCCAACCTGAATTCCCAAAGGCTAGATGTGAGAGGCAAATTCTGCTGCTTCCTCCCTTAGAGTTAAACTAGCTTCTGAAAGCTCAACCTCCGGGGAGTCTGTTTGGCCGAGATATAGAACACACTTTTCCAAGCCTGTTGGAAGGCATTTGCAGTTTCATTTCGCGTCTAATTTCCCAAACCAAACTGCTTGCAGCTCTAACTCCCTTCTAACTACCACTTCTTCGGTTCAGTGAGATATGCTGGATTCTAAACGGAGAAGCTTCTCTGACGCTTTTTCACAGAGATTTTGAAACTGAAATCTCCCATGCCGTTTCCACCATAGGCAGCAATGGGCTTCCCCATAGAACTTGCCAACCTGAATTCCTACAGGCTAGATGTGAGAGGCACATTCTGCTGCTTCCTCCCTAAGAGTTAAGCTTGCTTCTGAAAGCTCAACTTCCGGGGAGTCTGTTTGGCAGAGATATAGAACACAGTTTTCCAAGCCTGTTGGAAGGCCTTTGCAGTTTCATTTCGCGTCTTATTTCCCAAACCAAACTGCTTGCAGCTCTAACTCCCTTCTAACTACCACTTCTTCGGTTCAGTGAGATATGCTGGATTCTAAACGGAGAAGCTTCTCTGACGCTTTTTCACAGAGATTTTGAAAGTGAAATCTCCCATGCCGTTTCCACCATAGGCAGCAATGGGCTTCCCCATAGAACTTGCCAACCTGAATTCCTACAGGCTAGATGTGAGAGGCACATTCTGCTGCTTCCTCCGTTAGAGTTAAACTAGCTTCTGAAAGCTCAACCTCCGGGGAGTTTGTTTGGCAGAGATATAGAACACACTTTTCCAAGCCTGTTGGAAGGCATTTGCAGTTTCATTTCGCGTCTAATTTCCAAAACCAAGCTGCTTGCAGCTCTAACTCCCTTCTAACTACCACTTCTTCGGTTCAGTGAGATATGCTGGATTCTAAACGGAGAAGCTTCTCTGACGCTTTTTCACAGAGATTTTGAAACTGAAATCTCCCATGCCGTTTCCACCATAGGCAGCAATGGGCTTCCCCTTAGAACTTGCCAACCTGAATTCCTACAGGCTAGATGTGAGAGGCACATTCTGCTGCTTCCTCCCTTAGAGTTAAACTTGCTTCTGAAAGCTCAACCTCCGGGGAGTTTGTTTGGCAGAGATATAGAACACACTTTTCCAAGCCTGTTGGAAGGCCTTTGCAGTGTCATTTCGCATCTAATTTCCCAAACCAAACTGCTTGCAGCTCTAACTCCCTTCTAACTACCACTTCTTCCGTTCAGTGAGATATGCTGGATTCTAAACGGAGAAGCTTCTCTGACGCTTTTTCACAGAGATTTTGAAACTGAAATTTCCAAACCCGTTTCCAACGAAGGCGCCAATGGGCTTCTCCATAGAACTTGCCAACCTGAATTCCTAAAGGCTAGATGTGAGAGGCACATTCTGCTGCTTCCTCCCTTAGAGTTAAACTAGCTTCTGAAAGCTCAACCTCCGGGGAGTCTGTTTGGCCGAGATATAGAACACACTTTTCCAAGCCTGTTGGAAGGCATTTGCAGTTTCATTTCGCGTCTAATTTCCCAAACCAAACTGCTTGCAGCTCTAACTCCCTTCTAACTACCACTTCTTCGGTTCAGTGAGATATGCCGGATTCTAAACGGAGAAGCTTCTCTGACGCTTTTTCACAGAGATTTTGGAACTGAAATCTCCCATGCCGTTTCCACCATAGGCAGCAATGGGCTTCCCCATAGAACTTGCCAACCTGAATTCCTACAGGCTAGATGTGAGAGGCACATTCTGCTGCTTCCTCCCTAAGAGTTACGCTTGCTTCTGAAAGCTCAACCTCTGGAGAGTCTGTTTGGCAGAGATATAGAACACACTTTTCCAAGCCTGTTGGAAGGCCTTTGCAGTGTCATTTCGCATCTAATTTCCCAAACCAAACTGCATGCAGCTCTAACTGCCTTCTAACTACCACTTCTTCGGTTCAGTGAGATATGCTGGATTCTAAACGGAGAAGCTTCTCTGACGCTTTTTCACAGAGATTTTGAAACTGAAATCTCCCATGCCGTTTCCACCATAGGCAGCAATGGGCTTCCCCATAGAACTTGCCAACCTGAATTCCTACAGGCTAGATGTGAGAGGCACATTCTGCTGCTTCGTCCCTAAGAGTTAAGCTTGCTTCTGAAAGCTCAACCTCCGGGGAGTCTGTTTGGCAGAGATATAGAACACACTTTTCCAAGCCTGTTGGAAGGCATTTGCAGTTTCATTTCGCGTCTTATTTCCCAAACCAAACTGCTTGCAGCTCTAACTCCCTTCTAACTACCACTTCTTCGGTTCAGTGAGATATGCTGGATTCTAAACGGAGAAGCTTCTCTGACGCTTTTTCACAGAGATTTTGAAACTGAAATTTCCAAACCCGTTTCCAACGAAGGCGCCAATGGGCTTCTCCATAGAACTTGCCAACCTGAATTCCTACAGGCTAGATGTGAGAGGCACATTCTGCTGCTTCCTCCCTTAGAGTTAAACTTGCTTCTGAAAGCTCAACCTCCGGGGAGTCTGTTTGGCAGAGATATAGAACACACTTTTCCAAGCCTGTTGGAGGGCATTTGCAGTTTCATTTCGCGTCTAATTTCCCAAACCAAACTGCTTGCAGCTCTAACTCCCTTCTAACTACCACTTCTTCGGATCAGTGAGATACGCTGGATTCTAAACGGAGAAGCTTCTCTGACGCTTTTTCACAGAGATTTTGAAACTGAAATCTCCCATGCCGTTTCCACCATAGGCAGCAATGGGCTTCCACATAGAACTTGCCAACCTGAATTCCTACAGGCTAGATGTGAGAGGGACATTCTGCTGCTTCCTCCCTTAGAGTTAAACTTGATTCTGAAAGCCCAACCTCCGGGGAGTTTGTTTGGCAGAGATATAGAACACACTTTTCCAAGCCTGTTGGAAGGCATTTGCAGTTTCATTTCGCGTCTAATTTCCCAAACCAAACTGCTTGCAGCTCTAACTCCCTTCTAACTACCACTTCTTCGGTTCAGTGAGATATGCTGGATTCTAAACGGAGAAGCTTCTCTGACGCTTTTTCACAGAGATTTTGAAGCTGAAATCTCCCATGCCGTTTCCACCATAGGCAGCAATGGGCTTCCCCATAGAACTTGCCAACCTGAATTCCTACAGGCTAGATGTGAGAGGCACATTCTGCTGCTTCCTCCCTAAGAGCTAAGCTTGCTTCTGAAAGCTCAACCTCCGGGGAGTCTGTTTGGCAGAGATATAGAACTCAATTTTCCAAGCCTGTTGGAAGGCCTTTGCAGTGTCATTTCGCATCTAATTTCCCAAACCAAACTGCTTGCAGCTCTAACTCCCTTCTAACTACCACTTCTTCGGTTCAGTGAGATATGCTGGATTCTAAACGGAGAAGCTTCTCTGACGCTTTTTCACAGAGATTTTGAAACTGAAATTTCCAAACCCGTTTCCAACGAAGGCGCCAATGGGCTTCTCCATAGAACTTGCCAACCTGAATTCCTAAAGGCTAGATGTGAGAGGCACATTCTGCTGCTTCCTCCCTTAGAGTTAAACTAGCTTCTGAAAGCTCAACCTCCGGGGAGTCTGTTTGGCCGAGATATAGAACACACTTTTCCAAGCCTGTTGGAAGGCATTTGCAGTTTCATTTCGCGTCTAATTTCCCAAACCAAACTGCTTGCAGCTCTAACTCCCTTCTAACTACCACTTCTTCGGTTCAGTGAGATATGCTGGATTCTAAACGGAGAAGCTTCTCTGACGCTTTTTCACAGAGATTTTGGAACTGAAATCTCCCATGCCGTTTCCACCATAGGCAGCAATGGGCTTCCCCATAGAACTTGCCAACCTGAATTCCTACAGGCTAGATGTGAGAGGCACATTCTGCTGCTTCCTCCCTAAGAGTTAAGCTTGCTTCTGAAAGCTCAACCTCTGGGGAGTCTGTTTGGCAGAGATATAGAACACACTTTTCCAAGCCTCTTGGAAGGCCTTTGCAGTGTCATTTCGCATCTAATTTCCCAAACCAAACTGCTTGCAGCTCTAACTGCCTTCTAACTACCATTTCTTCGGTTCAGTGAGATATGCTGGATTCTAAACGGAGAAGCTTCTCTGACGCTTTTTCACAGAGATTTTGAGACTGAAATCTCCCATGCCGTTTCCACCATAGGCAGCAATGGGCTTCCCCATAGAACTTGCCAACCTGAATTCCTACAGGCTAGATGTGAGAGGCACATTCTGCTGCTTCCTCCCTTAGAGTTAAACTAGCTTCTGAAAGCTCAACCTCCGGGGAGTTTGTTTGGCAGAGATATAGAACACACTTTTCCAAGCCTGTAGGAAGGCATTTGCAGTTTCATTTCGCGTCTAATTTCCCAAACCAAACTGCTTGCAGCTCTAACTCCCTTCTAACTACCACTTCTTCGGTTCAGTGAGATATGCTGGATTCTAAACGGAGAAGCTTCTCTGACGCTTTTTCACAGAGATTTTGAAACTGAAATCTCCCATGCCGTTTCCACCATAGGCAGCAATGGGCTTCCCCATAAAACTTGCCAACCTGAATTCCTACAGGCTAGATGTGAGAGGCACATTCTGCTGCTTCCTCCCTAAGAGTTAAGCTTGCTTCTGAAAGCTCAACCTCCGGGGAGTCTGTTTGGCAGAGATATAGAACACACTTTTCCAAGCCTGTTGGAAGGCCTTTGCAGTGTCATTTCGCATCTAATTTCCCAAACCAAACTGCTTGCAGCTCTAACTCCCTTCTAACTACCACTTCTTCGGTTCAGTGAGATATGCTGGATTCTAAACGGAGAAGCTTCTCTGACGCTTTTTCACAGAGATTTTGAAACTGAAATTTCCAAACCCGTTTCCAACGAAGGCGCCAATGGGCTTCTCCATGGAACTTGCCAACCTGAATTCCCAAAGGCTAGATGTGAGAGGCACATTCTGCTGCTTCCTCCCTTAGAGTTAAACTAGCTTCTGAAAGCCCAACCTCCGGGGAGTCTGTTTGGCCGAGATATAGAACACAATTTTCCAAGCCTGTTGGAAGGCATTTGCAGTGTCATTTCGCGTCTAATTTCCCAAACCAAACTGCTTGCAGCTCTAACTCCCTTCTAACTACCACTTCTTCGGTTCAGTGAGATATGCTGGATTCTAAACGGAGAAGCTTCTCTGACGCTTTTTCACAGAGATTTTGAAACTGAAATCTCCCATGCCGTTTCCACCATAGGCAGCAATGGGCTTCCCCATAGAACTTGCCAACCTGAATTCCTACAGGCTAGATGTGAGAGGCACATTCTGCTGCTTCCTCCCTTAGAGTTAAACTTGCTTCTGAAAGCTCAACCTCCGGGGAGTCTGTTTGGCAGAGTTATAGAACACACTTTTCCAAGCCTGTTGGAAGGCATTTGCAGTTTCATTTCGCGTCTAATTTCCCAAACCAAACTGCTTGCAGCTCTAACTCCCTTCTAACTACCACTTCTTCGGTTCAGTGAGATATGCTGGATTCTAAACGGAGAAGCTTCTCTGACGCTTTTTCACAGAGATTTTGAAACTGAAATTTCCAAACCCGTTTCCAACGAAGGCGCCAATGGTCTTCCCCATAGAACGTGCCAACCTGAATTCCTACAGGCTAGATGTGAGAGGCACATTCTGCTGCTTCCTCCCTTAGAGTTAAGCTAGCTTCTGAAAGCTCAACCTCCGGGGAGTCTGTTTGGCAGAGATATAGAACACACTTTTCCAAGCCTGTTGGAAGGCATTTGCAGTTTCATTTCGCGTCTAATTTCCCAAACCAAACTGCTTGCAGCTCTAACTGCCTTCTAACTACCACTTCTTTGGTTCAGTGAGATATGCTGGATTCTAAACGGAGAAGCTTCTCTGACGCTTTTTCACAGAGATTTTGAAACTGAAATCTCCCATGCCGTTTTCACCATAGGCAGCAATGGGCTTCCCCATAGAACTTGCCAACCTGAATTCCTACAGGCTAGATGTGAGAGGCACATTCTGCTGCTTCCTCCCTTAGAGTTAAACTTGCTTCTGAAAGCTCAACCTCCGGGGAGTTTGTTTGGCAGAGATATAGAAAACACTTTTCCAAGCCTGTTGGAAGGCCTTTGCAGTGTCATTTCGCATCTAATTTCCCAAACCAAACTGCTTGCAGCTCTAACTCCCTTCTAACTACCACTTCTTCGGTTCAGTGAGATATGCTGGATTCTAAACGGAGAAGCTTCTCTGACGCTTTTTCACAGAGATTTTGAAACTGAAATATCCAAACCCGTTTCCAACGAAGGCGCCAATGGGCTTCTCCATAGAACTTGCCAACCTGAATTCCTAAAGGCTAGATGTGAGAGGCACATTCTGCTGCTTCCTCCCTTAGAGTTAAACTAGCTTCTGAAAGCTCAACCTCCGGGGAGTCTGTTTGGCAGAGATATAGAACACACTTTTCCAAGCCTGTTGGAAGGCATTTGCAGTTTCATTTCGCGTCTAATTTCCCAAACCAAACTGCTTGCAGCTCTAACTCCCTTCTAACTACCACTTCTTAGGTTCAATGAGATATGCTGGATTCTAAACGGAGAAGCTTCTCTGACGCTTTTTCACAGAGATGTTGGAACTGAAATCTCCCATGCCGTTTCCACCATAGGCAGCAATGGGCTTCCCCATAGAACTTGCCAACCTGAATTCCTACAGTCTAGATGTGAGAGGCACATTCTGCTGCTTCCTCCCTAAGAGTTAAGCTTGCTTCTGAAAGCTCAACCTCTGGAGAGTCTGTTTGGCAGAGATATAGAACACACTTTTCCAAGCCTGTTGGAAGGCCTTTGCAGTGTCATTTCGCATCTAATTTCCCAAACCAAACTGCTTGCAGCTCTAACTGCCTTCTAACTACCACTTCTTCGGTTCAGTGAGATATGCTGGATTCTAAACGGAGAAGCTTCTCTGACGCTTTTACTCAGAGATTTTGAAACTGAAATCTCCCATGCCGTTTCAACCATAGGCAGCAATGGGCTTCCCCATAGAACTTGCCAACCTGAATTCCTACAGGCTAGATGTGAGAGGCACATTCTGCTGCTTCCTCCCTAAGAGTTAAGCTTGCTTCTGAAAGCTCAACCTCCGGGGAGTCTGTTTGGCAGAGATATAGAACACACTTTTCCAAGCCTGTTGGAAGGCATATGCAGTTTCATTTCGCGTCTAATTTCCCAAACCAAACTGCTTGCAGCTCTAACTCCCTTCTAACTACCACTTCTTCGGTTCAGTGAGATATGCGGGATTCTAAACGGAGAAGCTTCTCTGACGGTTTTTCACAGAGATTTTGAAACTGAAATTTCCAAACCCGTTTCCAACGAAGGCGCCAATGGGCTTCTCCATAGAACTTGCCAACCTGAATTCCTACAGGCTAGATGTGAGAGGCACATTCTGCTGCTTCCTCCCAAAGAGTTAAACTTGCTTCTGAAAGCTCAACCACCGGGGAGTCTGTTTGGCAGAGATATAGAACACACTTTTCCAAGCCTGTTGGAAGGCATTTGCAGTTTCATTTCGCGTCTAATTTCCAAAACCAAGCTGCTTGCAGCTCTAACTCCCTTCTAACTACCACTTCTTCGGTTCAGTGAGATATGCTGGATTCTAAACGGAGAAGCTTCTCTGACGCTTTTTCACAGAGATTTTGAAACTGAAATCTCCAATGCCGTTTCCACCATAGGCAGCAATGGGCTTCCCCATAGAACTTGCCAACCTGAATTCCTACAGGCTAGATGTGAGAGGCACATTCTGCTGCTTCCTCCCTTAGAGTTAAACTTGCTTCTGAAAGCTCAACCTCCGGGGAGTTTGTTTGGCAGAGATATAGAACACACTTTTCCAAGCCTGTTGGAAGGCATTTGCAGTTTCATTTCGCGTCTAATTTCCCAAACCAAACTGCTTGCAGCTCTAACTCCCTTCTAACTACCACTTCTTCGGTTCAGTGAGATATGCTGGATTCTAAACGGAGAAGCTTCTCTGACGCTTTTTCACAGAGATTTTGAAGCTGAAATTTCCAAACCCGTTTCCAACGAAGGCGCCAATGGGCTTCCCCATAGAACTTGCCAACCTGAATTCCTACAGGCTAGATGTGAGAGGCACATTCTGCTGCTTCCTCCCTTAGAGTTAAACTAGCTTCTGAAAGCTCAACCTCCGGGGAGTTTGTTTGGCAGAGATATAGAACACACTTTTCCAAGCCTGTTGGAAGGCATTTGCAGTTTCATTTCGCGTCTAATTTCCAAAACCAAGCTGCTTGCAGCTCTAACTCCCTTCTAACTACCACTTCTTCGGTTCAGTGAGATATGCTGGATTCTAAACGGAGAAGCTTCTCTGACGCTTTTTCACAGAGATTTTGAAACTGAAATCTCCAATGCCGTTTCCACCATAGGCAGCAATGGGCTTCCCCATAGAACTTGCCAACCTGAATTCCTACAGGCTAGATGTGAGAGGCACATTCTGCTGCTTCCTCCCTTAGAGTTAAACTTGCTTCTGAAAGCTCAACCTCCGGGGAGTTTGTTTGGCAGAGATATAGAACACACTTTTCCAAGCCTGTTGGAAGGCATTTGCAGTTTCATTTCGCGTCTAATTTCCCAAACCAAACTGCTTGCAGCTCTAACTCCCTTCTAACTACCACTTCTTCGGTTCAGTGAGATATGCTGGATTCTAAACGGAGAAGCTTCTCTGACGCTTTTTCACAGAGATTTTGAAACTGAAATTTCCAAACCCGTTTCCAACGAAGGCGCCAATGGTCTTCCCCATAGAACGTGCCAACCTGAATTCCCAAAGGCTAGATGTGAGAGGCACATTCTGCTGCTTCCTCCCTTAGAGTTAAACTAGCTTCTGAAAGCTCAACCTCCGGGGAGTCTGTTTGGCAGAGATATAGAACACACTTTTCCAAGCCTGTTGGAAGGCATTTGCAGTTTCATTTCGCGTCTAATTTCCAAAACCAAGCTGCTTGCAGCTCTAACTCCCTTCTAACTACCACTTCTTCGGTTCAGTGAGATATGCTGGATTCTAAACGGAGAAGCTTCTCTGACGCTTTTTCACAGAGATTTTGAAACTGAAATCTCCCATGCCGTTTCCACCATAGGCAGCAATGGGCTTCCCCATAGAACTTGCCAACCTGAATTCCTACAGGCTAGATGTGAGAGGCACATTCTGCTGCTTCCTCCCTAAGAGTTAAGCTTGCTTCTGAAAGCTCAACCTCCGGGGAGTCTGTTTGGCAGAGATATAGAACACACTTTTCCAAGCCTGTTGGAAGGCATTTGCAGTTTCATTTCGCGTCTTATTTCCCAAACCAAACTGCTTGCAGCTCTAACTCCCTTCTAACTACCACTTCTTCGGTTCAGTGAGATATGCTGGATTCTAAACGGAGAAGCTTCTCTGACGCTTTTTCACAGAGATTTTAAAACTGAAATTTCCAAACCCGTTTCCAACGAAGGCGCCAATGGGCTTCTCCATAGAACTTGCCAACCTGAATTCCTACAGGCTAGATGTGAGAGGCACATTCTGCTGCTTCCTCCCTTAGAGTTAAACTAGCTTCTGAAAGCTCAACCTCCGAGGAGTTTGTTTGGCAGAGATATAGAACACACTTTTCCAAGCCTGTAGGAAGGCATTTGCAGTTTCATTTGGCGTCTAATTTCCCAAACCAAACTGCTTGCAGCTCTAACTCCCTTCTAACTACCACTTCTTCGGTTCAGTGAGATATGCTGGATTCTAAACGGAGAAGCTTCTCTGACGCTTTTTCACAGAGATTTTGAAACTGAAATTTCCAAACCCGTTTCCAACGAAGGCGCCAATGGGCTTCTCCATAGAACTTGCCAACCTGAATTCCCAAAGGCTAGATGTGAGAGGCAAATTCTGCTGCTTCCTCCCTTAGAGTTAAACTAGCTTCTGAAAGCTCAACCTCCGGGGAGTCTGTTTGGCCGAGATATAGAACACACTTTTCCAAGCCTGTTGGAAGGCATTTGCAGTTTCATTTCGCGTCTAATTTCCCAAACCAAACTGCTTGCAGCTCTAACTCCCTTCTAACTACCACTTCTTCGGTTCAGTGAGATATGCTGGATTCTAAACGGAGAAGCTTCTCTGACGCTTTTTCACAGAGATTTTGAAACTGAAATCTCCCATGCCGTTTCCACCATAGGCAGCAATGGGCTTCCCCATAGAACTTGCCAACCTGAATTCCTACAGGCTAGATGTGAGAGGCACATTCTGCTGCTTCCTCCCTAAGAGTTAAGCTTGCTTCTGAAAGCTCAACTTCCGGGGAGTCTGTTTGGCAGAGATATAGAACACAGTTTTCCAAGCCTGTTGGAAGGCCTTTGCAGTTTCATTTCGCGTCTTATTTCCCAAACCAAACTGCTTGCAGCTCTAACTCCCTTCTAACTACCACTTCTTCGGTTCAGTGAGATATGCTGGATTCTAAACGGAGAAGCTTCTCTGACGCTTTTTCACAGAGATTTTGAAAGTGAAATCTCCCATGCCGTTTCCACCATAGGCAGCAATGGGCTTCCCCATAGAACTTGCCAACCTGAATTCCTACAGGCTAGATGTGAGAGGCACATTCTGCTGCTTCCTCCGTTAGAGTTAAACTAGCTTCTGAAAGCTCAACCTCCGGGGAGTTTGTTTGGCAGAGATATAGAACACACTTTTCCAAGCCTGTTGGAAGGCATTTGCAGTTTCATTTCGCGTCTAATTTCCAAAACCAAGCTGCTTGCAGCTCTAACTCCCTTCTAACTACCACTTCTTCGGTTCAGTGAGATATGCTGGATTCTAAACGGAGAAGCTTCTCTGACGCTTTTTCACAGAGATTTTGAAACTGAAATCTCCCATGCCGTTTCCACCATAGGCAGCAATGGGCTTCCCCATAGAACTTGCCAACCTGAATTCCTACAGGCTAGATGTGAGAGGCACATTCTGCTGCTTCCTCCCTTAGAGTTAAACTTGCTTCTGAAAGCTCAACCTCCGGGGAGTTTGTTTGGCAGAGATATAGAACACACTTTTCCAAGCCTGTTGGAAGGCCTTTGCAGTGTCATTTCGCATCTAATTTCCCAAACCAAACTGCTTGCAGCTCTAACTCCCTTCTAACTACCACTTCTTCCGTTCAGTGAGATATGCTGGATTCTAAACGGAGAAGCTTCTCTGACGCTTTTTCACAGAGATTTTGAAACTGAAATTTCCAAACCCGTTTCCAACGAAGGCGCCAATGGGCTTCTCCATAGAACTTGCCAACCTGAATTCCTAAAGGCTAGATGTGAGAGGCACATTCTGCTGCTTCCTCCCTTAGAGTTAAACTAGCTTCTGAAAGCTCAACCTCCGGGGAGTCTGTTTGGCCGAGATATAGAACACACTTTTCCAAGCCTGTTGGAAGGCATTTGCAGTTTCATTTCGCGTCTAATTTCCCAAACCAAACTGCTTGCAGCTCTAACTCCCTTCTAACTACCACTTCTTCGGTTCAGTGAGATATGCCGGATTCTAAACGGAGAAGCTTCTCTGACGCTTTTTCACAGAGATTTTGGAACTGAAATCTCCCATGCCGTTTCCACCATAGGCAGCAATGGGCTTCCCCATAGAACTTGCCAACCTGAATTCCTACAGGCTAGATGTGAGAGGCACATTCTGCTGCTTCCTCCCTAAGAGTTACGCTTGCTTCTGAAAGCTCAACCTCTGGAGAGTCTGTTTGGCAGAGATATAGAACACACTTTTCCAAGCCTGTTGGAAGGCCTTTGCAGTGTCATTTCGCATCTAATTTCCCAAACCAAACTGCATGCAGCTCTAACTGCCTTCTAACTACCACTTCTTCGGTTCAGTGAGATATGCTGGATTCTAAACGGAGAAGCTTCTCTGACGCTTTTTCACAGAGATTTTGAAACTGAAATCTCCCATGCCGTTTCCACCATAGGCAGCAATGGGCTTCCCCATAGAACTTGCCAACCTGAATTCCTACAGGCTAGATGTGAGAGGCACATTCTGCTGCTTCGTCCCTAAGAGTTAAGCTTGCTTCTGAAAGCTCAACCTCGGGGGAGTCTGTTTGGCAGAGATATAGAACACACTTTTCCAAGCCTGTTGGAAGGCATTTGCAGTTTCATTTCGCGTCTTATTTCCCAAACCAAACTGCTTGCAGCTCTAACTCCCTTCTAACTACCACTTCTTCGGTTCAGTGAGATATGCTGGATTCTAAACGGAGAAGCTTCTCTGACGCTTTTTCACAGAGATTTTGAAACTGAAATTTCCAAACCCGTTTCCAACGAAGGCGCCAATGGGCTTCTCCATAGAACTTGCCAACCTGAATTCCTACAGGCTAGATGTGAGAGGCACATTCTGCTGCTTCCTCCCTTAGAGTTAAACTTGCTTCTGAAAGCTCAACCTCCGGGGAGTCTGTTTGGCAGAGATATAGAACACACTTTTCCAAGCCTGTTGGAGGGCATTTGCAGTTTCATTTCGCGTCTAATTTCCCAAACCAAACTGCTTGCAGCTCTAACTCCCTTCTAACTACCACTTCTTCGGATCAGTGAGATACGCTGGATTCTAAACGGAGAAGCTTCTCTGACGCTTTTTCACAGAGATTTTGAAACTGAAATCTCCCATGCCGTTTCCACCATAGGCAGCAATGGGCTTCCACATAGAACTTGCCAACCTGAATTCCTACAGGCTAGATGTGAGAGGGACATTCTGCTGCTTCCTCCCTTAGAGTTAAACTTGATTCTGAAAGCCCAACCTCCGGGGAGTTTGTTTGGCAGAGATATAGAACACACTTTTCCAGGCCTGTTGGAAGGCATTTGCAGTTTCATTTCGCGTCTAATTTCCCAAACCAAACTGCTTGCAGCTCTAACTCCCTTCTAACTACCACTTCTTCGGTTCAGTGAGATATGCTGGATTCTAAACGGAGAAGCTTCTCTGACGCTTTTTCACAGAGATTTTGAAGCTGAAATCTCCCATGCCGTTTCCACCATAGGCAGCAATGGGCTTCCCCATAGAACTTGCCAACCTGAATTCCTACAGGCTAGATGTGAGAGGCACATTCTGCTGCTTCCTCCCTAAGAGCTAAGCTTGCTTCTGAAAGCTCAACCTCCGGGGAGTCTGTTTGGCAGAGATATAGAACTCAATTTTCCAAGCCTGTTGGAAGGCCTTTGCAGTGTCATTTCGCATCTAATTTCCCAAACCAAACTGCTTGCAGCTCTAACTCCCTTCTAACTACCACTTCTTCGGTTCAGTGAGATATGCTGGATTCTAAACGGAGAAGCTTCTCTGACGCTTTTTCACAGAGATTTTGAAACTGAAATTTCCAAACCCGTTTCCAACGAAGGCGCCAATGGGCTTCTCCATAGAACTTGCCAACCTGAATTCCTAAAGGCTAGATGTGAGAGGCACATTCTGCTGCTTCCTCCCTTAGAGTTAAACTAGCTTCTGAAAGCTCAACCTCCGGGGAGTCTGTTTGGCCGAGATATAGAACACACTTTTCCAAGCCTGTTGGAAGGCATTTGCAGTTTCATTTCGCGTCTAATTTCCCAAACCAAACTGCTTGCAGCTCTAACTCCCTTCTAACTACCACTTCTTCGGTTCAGTGAGATATGCTGGATTCTAAACGGAGAAGCTTCTCTGACGCTTTTTCACAGAGATTTTGGAACTGAAATCTCCCATGCCGTTTCCACCATAGGCAGCAATGGGCTTCCCCATAGAACTTGCCAACCTGAATTCCTACAGGCTAGATGTGAGAGGCACATTCTGCTGCTTCCTCCCTAAGAGTTAAGCTTGCTTCTGAAAGCTCAACCTCTGGGGAGTCTGTTTGGCAGAGATATAGAACACACTTTTCCAAGCCTCTTGGAAGGCCTTTGCAGTGTCATTTCGCATCTAATTTCCCAAACCAAACTGCTTGCAGCTCTAACTGCCTTCTAACTACCATTTCTTCGGTTCAGTGAGATATGCTGGATTCTAAACGGAGAAGCTTCTCTGACGCTTTTTCACAGAGATTTTGAGACTGAAATCTCCCATGCCGTTTCCACCATAGGCAGCAATGGGCTTCCCCATAGAACTTGCCAACCTGAATTCCTACAGGCTAGATGTGAGAGGCACATTCTGCTGCTTCCTCCCTTAGAGTTAAACTAGCTTCTGAAAGCTCAACCTCCGGGGAGTTTGTTTGGCAGAGATATAGAACACACTTTTCCAAGCCTGTAGGAAGGCATTTGCAGTTTCATTTCGCGTCTAATTTCCCAAACCAAACTGCTTGCAGCTCTAACTCCCTTCTAACTACCACTTCTTCGGTTCAGTGAGATATGCTGGATTCTAAACGGAGAAGCTTCTCTGACGCTTTTTCACAGAGATTTTGAAACTGAAATCTCCCATGCCGTTTCCACCATAGGCAGCAATGGGCTTCCCCATAAAACTTGCCAACCTGAATTCCTACAGGCTAGATGTGAGAGGCACATTCTGCTGCTTCCTCCCTAAGAGTTAAGCTTGCTTCTGAAAGCTCAACCTCCGGGGAGTCTGTTTGGCAGAGATATAGAACACACTTTTCCAAGCCTGTTGGAAGGCCTTTGCAGTGTCATTTCGCATCTAATTTCCCAAACCAAACTGCTTGCAGCTCTAACTCCCTTCTAACTACCACTTCTTCGGTTCAGTGAGATATGCTGGATTCTAAACGGAGAAGCTTCTCTGACGCTTTTTCACAGAGATTTTGAAACTGAAATTTCCAAACCCGTTTCCAACGAAGGCGCCAATGGGCTTCTCCATGGAACTTGCCAACCTGAATTCCCAAAGGCTAGATGTGAGAGGCACATTCTGCTGCTTCCTCCCTTAGAGTTAAACTAGCTTCTGAAAGCCCAACCTCCGGGGAGTCTGTTTGGCCGAGATATAGAACACAATTTTCCAAGCCTGTTGGAAGGCATTTGCAGTGTCATTTCGCGTCTAATTTCCCAAACCAAACTGCTTGCAGCTCTAACTCCCTTCTAACTACCACTTCTTCGGTTCAGTGAGATATGCTGGATTCTAAACGGAGAAGCTTCTCTGACGCTTTTTCACAGAGATTTTGAAACTGAAATCTCCCATGCCGTTTCCACCATAGGCAGCAATGGGCTTCCCCATAGAACTTGCCAACCTGAATTCCTACAGGCTAGATGTGAGAGGCACATTCTGCTGCTTCCTCCCTTAGAGTTAAACTTGCTTCTGAAAGCTCAACCTCCGGGGAGTCTGTTTGGCAGAGTTATAGAACACACTTTTCCAAGCCTGTTGGAAGGCATTTGCAGTTTCATTTCGCGTCTAATTTCCCAAACCAAACTGCTTGCAGCTCTAACTCCCTTCTAACTACCACTTCTTCGGTTCAGTGAGATATGCTGGATTCTAAACGGAGAAGCTTCTCTGACGCTTTTTCACAGAGATTTTGAAACTGAAATTTCCAAACCCGTTTCCAACGAAGGCGCCAATGGTCTTCCCCATAGAACGTGCCAACCTGAATTCCTACAGGCTAGATGTGAGAGGCACATTCTGCTGCTTCCTCCCTTAGAGTTAAGCTAGCTTCTGAAAGCTCAACCTCCGGGGAGTCTGTTTGGCAGAGATATAGAACACACTTTTCCAAGCCTGTTGGAAGGCATTTGCAGTTTCATTTCGCGTCTAATTTCCCAAACCAAACTGCTTGCAGCTCTAACTGCCTTCTAACTACCACTTCTTTGGTTCAGTGAGATATGCTGGATTCTAAACGGAGAAGCTTCTCTGACGCTTTTTCACAGAGATTTTGAAACTGAAATCTCCCATGCCGTTTTCACCATAGGCAGCAATGGGCTTCCCCATAGAACTTGCCAACCTGAATTCCTACAGGCTAGATGTGAGAGGCACATTCTGCTGCTTCCTCCCTTAGAGTTAAACTTGCTTCTGAAAGCTCAACCTCCGGGGAGTTTGTTTGGCAGAGATATAGAAAACACTTTTCCAAGCCTGTTGGAAGGCCTTTGCAGTGTCATTTCGCATCTAATTTCCCAAACCAAACTGCTTGCAGCTCTAACTCCCTTCTAACTACCACTTCTTCGGTTCAGTGAGATATGCTGGATTCTAAACGGAGAAGCTTCTCTGACGCTTTTTCACAGAGATTTTGAAACTGAAATATCCAAACCCGTTTCCAACGAAGGCGCCAATGGGCTTCTCCATAGAACTTGCCAACCTGAATTCCTAAAGGCTAGATGTGAGAGGCACATTCTGCTGCTTCCTCCCTTAGAGTTAAACTAGCTTCTGAAAGCTCAACCTCCGGGGAGTCTGTTTGGCAGAGATATAGAACACACTTTTCCAAGCCTGTTGGAAGGCATTTGCAGTTTCATTTCGCGTCTAATTTCCCAAACCAAACTGCTTGCAGCTCTAACTCCCTTCTAACTACCACTTCTTAGGTTCAATGAGATATGCTGGATTCTAAACGGAGAAGCTTCTCTGACGCTTTTTCACAGAGATGTTGGAACTGAAATCTCCCATGCCGTTTCCACCATAGGCAGCAATGGGCTTCCCCATAGAACTTGCCAACCTGAATTCCTACAGTCTAGATGTGAGAGGCACATTCTGCTGCTTCCTCCCTAAGAGTTAAGCTTGCTTCTGAAAGCTCAACCTCTGGAGAGTCTGTTTGGCAGAGATATAGAACACACTTTTCCAAGCCTGTTGGAAGGCCTTTGCAGTGTCATTTCGCATCTAATTTCCCAAACCAAACTGCTTGCAGCTCTAACTGCCTTCTAACTACCACTTCTTCGGTTCAGTGAGATATGCTGGATTCTAAACGGAGAAGCTTCTCTGACGCTTTTACTCAGAGATTTTGAAACTGAAATCTCCCATGCCGTTTCAACCATAGGCAGCAATGGGCTTCCCCATAGAACTTGCCAACCTGAATTCCTACAGGCTAGATGTGAGAGGCACATTCTGCTGCTTCCTCCCTAAGAGTTAAGCTTGCTTCTGAAAGCTCAACCTCCGGGGAGTCTGTTTGGCAGAGATATAGAACACACTTTTCCAAGCCTGTTGGAAGGCATATGCAGTTTCATTTCGCGTCTAATTTCCCAAACCAAACTGCTTGCAGCTCTAACTCCCTTCTAACTACCACTTCTTCGGTTCAGTGAGATATGCGGGATTCTAAACGGAGAAGCTTCTCTGACGGTTTTTCACAGAGATTTTGAAACTGAAATTTCCAAACCCGTTTCCAACGAAGGCGCCAATGGGCTTCTCCATAGAACTTGCCAACCTGAATTCCTACAGGCTAGATGTGAGAGGCACATTCTGCTGCTTCCTCCCAAAGAGTTAAACTTGCTTCTGAAAGCTCAACCACCGGGGAGTCTGTTTGGCAGAGATATAGAACACACTTTTCCAAGCCTGTTGGAAGGCATTTGCAGTGTCATTTCGCGTCTAATTACCCAAACCAAACTGCTTGCAGCTCTAACTCCCTTCTAACTACCACTTCTTCGGTTCAGTGAGATATGCTGGATTCTAAACGGAGAAGCTTCTCTGACGCTTTTTCACAGAGATTTTGAAACTGAAATTTCCAAACCCGTTTCCAACGAAGGCGCCAATGGGCTTCTCCATAGAACTTGCCAACCTGAATTCCTACAGGCTAGATGTGAGAGGCACATTCTGCTGCTTCCTCCCTTAGAGTTAAACTTGCTTCTGAAAGCTCAACCTCCGGGGAGTCTGTTTGGCAGAGATATAGAACACACTTTTCCAAGCCTGTTGGAAGGCATTTGCAGTTTCATTTCGCGTCTAATTTCCCAAACCAAACTGCTTGCAGCTCTAACTCCCTTCTAACTACCACTTCTTCGGTTCACTGAGATATGCTGGATTCTAAACGGAGAAGCTTCTCTGACGCTTTTTCACAGAGATTTTGAAACTGAAATCTCCCATGCCGTTTCCACCATAGGCAGCAATGGGCTTCCCCATAGAACTTGCCAACCTGAATTCCTACAGGCTAGATGTGAGAGGCACATTCTGCTGCTTCCTCCCTAAGAGTTAAGCTTGCTTCTGAAAGCTCAACCTCCGGGGAGTTTGTTTGGCAGAGATATAGAACACACTTTTCCAAGCCTGTTGGAAGGCCTTTGCAGTGTCATTTCGCATCTAATTTCCCAAACCAAACTGCTTGCAGCTCTAACTGCCTTCTAACTACCACTTCTTCGGTTCAGTGAGATATGCTGGATTGTAAACGGAGAAGCTTCTCTGACGCTTTTTCACAGAGATTTTGAAACTGAAATCTCCCATGCCGTTTCCACCATAGGCAGCAATGGGCTTCCCCATAGAACTTGCCAACCTGAATTCCTACAGGCTAGATGTGAGAGGCACATTCTGCTGCTTCCTCCCTAAGAGTTAAGCTTGCTTCTGAAAGCTCAACCTCCGGGGAGTCTGTTTGGCAGAGATATAGAACACACTTTTCCAAGCCTGTTGGAAGGCATTTGCAGTTTCATTTCGCGTCTTATTTCCCAAACCAAACTGCTTGCAGCTCTAACTACCTTCTAACTACCATTTCTTCAGTTCAGTGAGATATGCTGGATTCTAAACGGAGAAGCTTCTCTGACGCTTTTTCACAGAGATTTTGAAACTGAAATTTCCAAACCCGTTTCCAACGAAGGCGCCAATGGGCTTCTCCATAGAACTTGCCAACCTGAATTCCTACAGGCTAGATGTGAGAGGCACATTCTGCTGCTTCCTCCCTTAGAGTTAAACTTGCTTCTGAAAGCTCAACCTCCGGGGAGTCTGTTTGGCAGAGATATAGAACACACTTTTCCAAGCCTGTTGGAAGGCCTTTGCAGTGTCATTTCGCGTCTAATTTCCCAAACCAAACTGCTTGCAGCTCTAACTCCCTTCTAACTACCACTTCTTCGGTTCAGTGAGATATGCTGGATTCTAAACGGAGAAGCTTCTCTGACGCTTTTTCACAGAGATTTTGAAACTGAAATCTCCCATGCCGTTTCCACCATAGGCAGCAATGGGCTTCCCCATAGAACTTGCCAACCTGAATTCCTACAGGCTAGATGTGAGAGGCACATTCTGCTGCTTCCTCCCTTAGAGTTAAACTAGCTTCTGAAAGCTCAACCTCCGGGGAGTTTGTTTGGCAGAGATATAGAACACACTTTTCCAAGCCTGTTGGAAGGCATTTGCAGTTTCATTTCGCGTCTAATTTCCCAAACCAAACTGCTTGCAGCTCTAACTCCCTTCTAACTACCACTTCTTCGGTTCAGTGAGATATGCTGGATTCTAAACGGAGAAGCTTCTCTGACGCTTTTTCACAGAGATTTTGACACTGAAATCTCCCATGCCGTTTCCACCATAGGCAGCAATGGGCTTCCCCATAGAACTTGCCAACCTGAATTCCTACAGGCTAGATGTGAGAGGCACATTCTGCTGCTTCCTCCCTTAGAGTTAAACTAGCTTCTGAAAGCTCAACCTCCGGGGAGTTTGTTTGGCAGAGATATAGAACACACTTTTCCAAGCCTGTTGGAAGGCATTTGCAGTTTCATTTCGCGTCTAATTTCCAAAACCAAGCTGCTTGCAGCTCTAACTCCCTTCTAACTACCACTTCTTCGGTTCAGTGAGATATGCTGGATTCTAAACGGAGAAGCTTCTCTGACGCTTTTTCACAGAGATTTTGAAACTGAAATCTCCCATGTCGTTTCCACCATAGGCAGCAATGGGCTTCCCCATAGAACTTGCCAACCTGAATTCCTACAGGCTAGATGTGAGAGGCACATTCTGCTGCTTCCTCCCTTAGAGTTAAACTTGCTTCTGAAAGCTCAACCTCCGGGGAGTTTGTTTGGCAGAGATATAGAACACACTTTTCCAAGCCTGTTGGAAGGCCTTTGCAGTGTCATTTCGCATCTAATTTCCCAAACCAAACTGCTTGCAGCTCTAACTCCCTTCTAACTACCACTTCTTCGGTTCAGTGAGATATGCTGGATTCTAAACGGAGAAGCTTCTCTGACGCTTTTTCACAGAGATTTTGAAACTGAAATTTCCAAACCCGTTTCCAACGAAGGCGCCAATGGGCTTCTCCATAGAACTTGCCAACCTGAATTCCTAAAGGCTAGATGTGAGAGGCACATTCTGCTGCTTCCTCCCTTAGAGTTAAACTAGCTTCTGAAAGCTCAACCTCCGGGGAGTCTGTTTGGCCGAGATATAGAACACACTTTTCCAAGCCTGTTGGAAGGCATTTGCAGTTTCATTTCGCGTCTAATTTCCCAAACCAAACTGCTTGCAGCTCTAACTCCCTTCTAACTACCACTTCTTCGGTTCAGTGAGATATGCTGGATTCTAAACGGAGAAGCTTCTCTGACGCTTTTTCACAGAGATTTTGGAACTGAAATCTCCCATGCCGTTTCCACCATAGGCAGCAATGGGCTTCCCCATAGAACTTGCCAACCTGAATTCCTACAGGCTAGATGTGAGAGGCACATTCTGCTGCTTCCTCCCTAAGAGTTAAGCTTGCTTCTGAAAGCTCAACCTCCGGAGAGTCTGTTTGGCAGAGATATAGAACACACTTTTCCAAGCCTGTTGGAAGGCCTTTGCAGTGTCATTTCGCATCTAATTTCCCAAACCAAACTGCTTGCAGCTCTAACTGCCTTCTAACTACCACTTCTTCGGTTCAGTGAGATATGCTGGATTCTAAACGGAGAAGCTTCTCTGACGCTTTTTCACAGAGATTTTGAAACTGAAATCTCCCATGCCGTTTCCACCATAGGCAGCAATGGGCTTCCCCATAGAACTTGCCAACCTGAATTCCTACAGGCTAGATGTGAGAGGCACATTCTGCTGCTTCCTCCCTAAGAGTTAAGCTTGCTTCTGAAAGCTCAACCTCCGGAGAGTCTGTTTGGCAGAGATATAGAACACACTTTTCCAAGCCTGTTGGAAGGCCTTTGCAGTGTCATTTCGCATCTAATTTCCCAAACCAAACTGCTTGCAGCTCTAACTCCCTTCTAACTACCACTTCTTCGGTTCAGTGAGATATGCTGGATTCTAAACGGAGAATCTTCTCTGACGCTTTTTCACAGAGATTTTGAAACTGAAATTTCCAAACCCGTTTCCAACGAAGGCGCCAATGGGCTTGTCCATAGAACTTGCCAACCTGAATTCCTACAGGCTAGATGTGAGAGGCACATTCTGCTGCTTCCTCCCTTAGAGTTAAACTTGCTTCTGAAAGCTCAACCTCCGGGGAGTCTGTTTGGCAGAGATATAGAACACACTTTTCCAAGCCTGTTGGAAGGCATTTGCAGTTTCATTTCGCGTCTAATTTCCCAAACCAAACTGCTTGCAGCTCTAACTGCCTTCTAACTACCACTTCTTCGGATCAGTGAGATATGCTGGATTCTAAACGGAGAAGCTTCTCTGACGCTTTTTCACAGAGATTTTGAAACTGAAATCTCCCATGCCGTTTCCACCATAGGCAGCAATGGGCTTCCACATAGAACTTGCCAACCTGAATTCCTACAGGCTAGATGTGAGAGGGACATTCTGCTGCTTCCTCCCTTAGAGTTAAACTTGATTCTGAAAGCCCAACCTCCGGGGAGTTTGTTTGGCAGACATATAGAACACACTTTTCCAAGCCTGTTGGAAGGCATTTGCAGTTTCATTTCGCGTCTAATTTCCCAAACCAAACTGCTTGCAGCTCTAACTCCCTTCTAACTACCACTTCTTCGGTTCAGTGAGATATGCTGGATTCTAAACGGAGAAGCTTCTCTGACGCTTTTTCACAGAGATTTTGAAGCTGAAATCTCCCATGCCGTTTCCACCATAGGCAGCAATGGGCTTCCCCATAGAACTTGCCAACCTGAATTCCTACAGGCTAGATGTGAGAGGCACATTCTGCTGCTTCCTCACTAAGAGTTAAGCTTGCTTCTGAAAGCTCAACCTCCGGGGAGTCTGTTTGGCAGAGATATAGAACACACTTTTCCAAGCCTGTTGGAAGGCCTTTGCAGTTTCATTTCGCGTCTTATTTCCCAAACCATACTGCTTGCAGCTCTAACTCCCTTCTAACTACCACTTCTTCGGTTCAGTGAGATATGCTGGATTCTAAACGGAGAAGCTTCTCTGACGCTTTTTCACAGAGATTTTGAAGCTGAAATTTCCAAACCCGTTTCCAACGAAGGCGCCAATGGGCTTCCCCATAGAACTTGCCAACCTGAATTCCTACAGGCTAGATGTGAGAGGCACATTCTGCTGCTTCCTCCCTTAGAGTTAAACTAGCTTCTGAAAGCTCAACCTCCGGGGAGTTTGTTTGGCAGAGATATAGAACACACTTTTCCAAGCCTGTTGGAAGGCATTTGCAGTTTCATTTCGCGTCTAATTTCCCAAACCAAACTGCTTGCAGCTCTAACTCCCTTCTAACTACCACTTCTTCGGTTCAGTGAGATATGCTGGATTCTAAACGGAGAAGCTTCTCTGACGCTTTTTCACAGAGATTTTGAAACTGAAATTTCCAAACCCGTTTCCAACGAAGGCGCCAATGGGCTTCTCCATAGAACTTGCCAACCTGAATTCCTACAGGCTAGATGTGAGAGGCACATTCTGCTGATTCCTCCCACAGAGTTATACTTGCTTCTGAAAGTTCAACCACCGGGGAGTCTGTTTGGCAGAGATATAGAACACACTTTTCCAAGCCTGTTGGAAGGCATTTGCAGTTTCATTTCGCGTCTAATTTCCCAAACCAAACTGCTTGCAGCTCTAACTCCCTTCTAACTACCACTTCTTCGGTTCAGTGAGATATGCTGGATTCTAAACGGAGAAGCTTCTCTGACGCTTTTTCACAGAGATTTTGAAACTGAAATTTCCAAACCCGTTTCCAACGAAGGCGCCAATGGGCTTCTCCATAGAACTTGCCAACCTGAATTCCTACAGGCTAGATGTGAGAGGCACATTCTGCTGCTTCCTCCCTTAGAGTTAAACTTGCTTCTGAAAGCTCAACCTCCGGGGAGTCTGTTTGGCAGAGATATAGAACACATTTTTCCAAGCCTGTTGGAAGGCATTTGCAGTTTCATTTCGCGTCTAATTTCCCAAACCAAACTGCTTGCAGCTCTAACTCCCTTCTAACTACCACTTCTTCGGTTCAGTGAGATATGCTGGATTCTAAACGGAGAAGCTTCTCTGACGCTTTTTCACAGAGATTTTGAAACTGAAATCTCCCATGCCGTTTCCACCATAGGCAGCAATGGGCTTCCCCATAGAACTTGCCAACCTGAATTCCTACAGGCTAGATGTGAGAGGCACATTCTGCTGCTTCCTCCCTTAGAGTTAAACTTGCTTCTGAAAGCTCAACCTCCGGGGAGTCTGTTTGGCAGAGATATAGAACACACTTTTCCAAGCCTGTTGGAAGGCCTTTGCAGTGTCATTTCGCGTCTAATTTCCCAAACCAAACTGCTTGCAGCTCTAACTCCCTTCTAACTACCACTTCTTCGGTTCAGTGAGATATGCTGGATTCTAAACGGAGAAGCTTCTCTGACGCTTTTTCACAGAGATTTTGAAACTGAAATGTCCCATGCCGTTTCCACCATAGGCAGCAATGGGCTTCCCCATAGAACTTGCCAACCTGAATTCCTACAGGCTAGATGTGAGAGGCACATTCTGCTGCTTCCTCCCTTAGAGTTAAACTAGCTTCTGAAAGCTCAACCTCCGGGGAGTTTGTTTGGCAGAGATATAGAACACACTTTTCCAAGCCTGTTGGAAGGCATTTGCAGTTTCATTTCGCGTCTAATTTCCCAAACCAAACTGCTTGCAGCTCTAACTCCCTTCTAACTACCACTTCTTCGGTTCAGTGAGATATGCTGGATTCTAAACGGAGAAGCTTCTCTGACGCTTTTTCACAGAGATTTTGACAATGAAATCTCCCATGCCGTTTCCACCATAGGCAGCAATGGGCTTCCCCATAGAACTTGCCAACCTGAATTCCTACAGGCTAGATGTGAGAGGCACATTCTGCTGCTTCCTCCCTTAGAGTTAAACTAGCTTCTGAAAGCTCAACCTCCGGGGAGTTTGTTTGGCAGAGATATAGAACACACTTTTCCAAGCCTGTTGGAAGGCATTTGCAGTTTCATTTCGCGTCTAATTTCCAAAACCAAGCTGCTTGCAGCTCTAACTCCCTTCTAACTACCACTTCTTCGGTTCAGTGAGATATGCTGGATTCTAAACGGAGAAGCTTCTCTGACGCTTTTTCACAGAGATTTTGAAACTGAAAACTCCCATGCCGTTTCCACCATAGGCAGCAATGGGCTTCCCCATAGAACTTGCCAACCTGAATTCCTACAGGCTAGATGTGAGAGGCACATTCTGCTGCTTCCTCCCTTAGAGTTAAACTAGCTTCTGAAAGCTCAACCTCCGGGGAGTTTGTTTGGCAGAGATATAGAACACACTTTTCCAAGCCTGTTGGAAGGCATTTGCAGTTTCATTTCGCGTCTAATTTCCCAAACCAAACTGCTTGCAGCTCTAACTCCCTTCTAACTACCACTTCTTCGGTTCAGTGAGATATGCTGGATTCTAAACGGAGAAGCTTCTCTGACGCTTTTTCACAGAGATTTTGAAACTGAAATTTCCAAACCCGTTTCCAACGAAGGCGCCAATGGGCTTCTCCATAGAACTTGCCAACCTGAATTCCTACAGGCTAGATGTGAGAGGCACATTCTGCTGCTTCCTCCCAAAGAGTTAAACTTGCTTCTGAAAGCTCAACCACCGGGGAGTCTGTTTGGCAGAGATATAGAACACACTTTTCCAAGCCTGTTGGAAGGCATTTGCAGTTTCATTTCGCGTCTAATTTCCCAAACCAAACTGCTTGCAGCTCTAACTCCCTTCTAACTACCACTTCTTCGGTTCAGTGAGATATGCTGGATTCTAAACGGAGAAGCTTCTCTGACGCTTTTTCACAGAGATTTTGAAACTGAAATTTCCAAACCCGTTTCCAACGAAGGCGCCAATGGGCTTCTCCATAGAACTTGCCAACCTGAATTCCTACAGGCTAGATGTGAGAGGCACATTCTGCTGCTTCCTCCCTTAGAGTTAAACTTGCTTCTGAAAGCTCAACCTCCGGGGAGTCTGTTTGGCAGAGATATAGAACACATTTTTCCAAGCCTGTTGGAAGGCATTTGCAGTTTCATTTCGCGTCTAATTTCCCAAACCAAACTGCTTGCAGCTCTAACTCCCTTCTAACTACCACTTCTTCGGTTCAGTGAGATATGCTGGATTCTAAACGGAGAAGCTTCTCTGACGCTTTTTCACAGAGATTTTGAAACTGAAATCTCCCATGCCGTTTCCACCATAGGCAGCAATGGGCTTCCCCATAGAACTTGCCAACCTGAATTCCTACAGGCTAGATGTGAGAGGCACATTCTGCTGCTTCCTCCCTAAGAGTTAAGCTTGCTTCTGAAAGCTCAACCTCCGGGGAGTCTGTTTGGCAGAGATATAGAACACACTTTTCCAAGCCTGTTGGAAGGCCTTTGCAGTTTCATTTCGCGTCTTATTTCCCAAACCAAACTGCTTGCAGCTCTAACTCCCTTCTAACTACCACTTCTTCGGTTCAGTGAGATATGCTGGATTCTAAACGGAGAAGCTTCTCTGACGCTTTTTCACAGAGATTTTGAAGCTGAAATTTCCAAACCCGTTTCCAACGAAGGCGCCAATGGGCTTCCCCATAGAACTTGCCAACCTGAATTCCTACAGGCTAGATGTGAGAGGCACATTCTGCTGCTTCCTCCCTTAGAGTTAAACTAGCTTCTGAAAGCTCAACCTCCGGGGAGTTTGTTTGGCAGAGATATAGAACACACTTTTCCAAGCCTGTTGGAAGGCATTTGCAGTTTCATTTCGCGTCTAATTTCCCAAACCAAACTGCTTGCAGCTCTAACTCCCTTCTAACTACCACTTCTTCGGTTCAGTGAGATATGCTGGATTCTAAACGGAGAAGCTTCTCTGACGCTTTTTCACAGAGATTTTGAAACTGAAATCTCCCATGCCGTTTCCACCATAGGCAGCAATGGGCTTCCCCATAGAACTTGCCAACCTGAATTCCTACAGGCTAGATGTGAGAGGCACATTCTGCTGCGTCCTCCCTTAGAGGTAAACTTGCTTCTGAAAGCTCAACCTCCGGGGAGTCTGTTTGGCAGAGATATAGAACACACTTTTCCAAGCCTGTTGGAAGGCATTTGCAGTTTCATTTCGCGTCTAATTTCCCAAACCAAACTGCTTGCAGCTCTAACTCCCTTCTAACTACCACTTCTTCGGTTCAGTGAGATATGCTGGATTCTAAACGGAGAAGCTTCTCTGACGCTTTTTCACAGAGATTTTGAAGCTGAAATTTCCAAACCCGTTTCCAACGAAGGCGCCAATGGGCTTCCCCATAGAACTTGCCAACCTGAATTCCTACAGGCTAGATGTGAGAGGCACATTCTGCTGCTTCCTCCCTTAGAGTTAAACTAGCTTCTGAAAGCTCAACCTCCGGGGAGTTTGGTTGGCAGAGATATAGAACACACTTTTCCAAGCCTGTTGGAAGGCATTTGCAGTTTCATTTCGCGTCTAATTTCCCAAACCAAACTGCTTGCAGCTCTAACTCCCTTCTAACTACCACTTCTTCGGTTCAGTGAGATATGCTGGATTCTAAACGGAGAAGCTTCTCTGACGCTTTTTCACAGAGATTTTGGAACTGAAATCTCCCATGCCGTTTCCACCATAGGCAGCAATGGGCTTCCCCATAGAACTTGCCAACCTGAATTCCTACAGACTAGATGTGAGAGGCACATTCTGCTGCTTCCTCCCTAAGAGTTAAGCTTGCTTCTGAAAGCTCAACCTCTGGAGAGTCTGTTTGGCAGAGATATAGAACACACTTTTCCAAGCCTGTTGGAAGGCCTTTGCAGTTTCATTTCGCGTCTAATTTCCCAAACCAAACTGCTTGCAGCTCTAACTGCCTTCTAACTACCACTTCTTCGGTTCAGTGAGATATGCTGGATTCTAAACGGAGAAGCTTCTCTGACGCTTTTTCACAGAGATTTTGAAACTGAAATCTCCCATGCCGTTTCCACCATAGGCAGCAATGGGCTTCCCCATAGAACTTGCCAACCTGAATTCCTACAGGCTAGATGTGAGAGGCACATTCTGCTGCTTCCTCCCTAAGAGTTAAGCTTGCTTCTGAAAGCTCAACCTCCGGGGAGTCTGTTTGGCAGAGATATAGAACACACTTTTCCAAGCCTGTTGGAAGGCCTTTGCAGTTTCATTTCGCGTCTTATTTCCCAAACCAAACTGCTTGCAGCTCTAACTCCCTTCTAACTACCACTTCTTCGGTTCAGTGAGATATGCTGGATTCTAAACGGAGAAGCTTCTCTGACGCTTTTTCACAGAGATTTTGAAACTGAAATTTCCAAACCCGTTTCCTACGAAGGCGCCAATGGGCTTCCCCATAGAACTTGCCAACCTGAATTCCTACAGGCTAGATGTGAGAGGCACATTCTGCTGCTTCCTCCCTTAGAGTTAAACTAGCTTCTGAAAGCTCAACCTCCGGGGAGTTTGTTTGGCAGAGATATAGAACACACTTTTCCAAGCCTGTTGGAAGGCATTTGCAGTTTCATTTCGCGTCTAATTTCCCAAACCAAACTGCTTGCAGCTCTAACTGCCTTCTAACTACCACTTCTTCGGTTCAGTGAGATATGCTGGATTCTAAACGGAGAAGCTTCTCTGACGCTTTTTCACAGAGATTTTGAAACTGAAATCTCCCATGCCGTTTCCACCATAGTCAGCAATGGGCTTCCCCATAGAACTTGCCAACCTGAATTCCTACAGGCTAGATGTGAGAGGCACATTCTGCTGCTTCCTCCCTAACAGTTAAGCTTGCTTCTGAAAGCTCAAAGTCCGGGGAGTCTGTTTGGCAGAGATATAGAACACACTTTTCCAAGCCTGTTGGAAGGCCTTTGCAGTGTCATTTCGCATCTAATTTCCCAAACCAAACTGCTTGCAGCTCTAACTCCCTTCTAACTACCACTTCTTCGGTTCAGTGAGATATGCTGGATTCTAAACGGAGAAGCTTCTCTGACGCTTTTTCACAGAGATTTTGAAACTGAAATCTCCCATGCCGTTTCCACCATAGGCAGCAATGGGCTTCCCCATAGAACTTGCCAACCTGAATTCCTACAGGCTAGATGTGAGAGGCACATTCTGCTGCTTCCTCCCTTAGAGTTAAACTTGCTTCTGAAAGCTCAACCTCCGGGGAGTTTGTTTGGCAGAGATATAGAACACACTTTTCCAAGCCTGTTGGAAGGCATTTGCAGTTTCATTTCGCGTCTAATTTCCCAAACCAAACTGCTTGCAGCTCTAACTCCCTTCTAACTACCACTTCTTCGGTTCAGTGAGATATGCTGGATTCTAAACGGAGAAGCTTCTCTGACGCTTTTTCACAGAGATTTTGAAACTGAAATTTCCAAACCCGTTTCCAACGAAGGCGCCAATGGGCTTCCCCATAGAACTTGCCAACCTGAATTCCTACAGGCTAGATGTGAGAGGCACATTCTGCTGCTTCCTCCCTTAGAGTTAAACTTGCTTCTGAAAGCTCAACCTCCGGGGAGTTTGTTTGGCAGAGATATAGAACACGCTTTTCCAAGCCTGTTGGAAGGCCTTTGCAGTGTCATTTCGCATCTAATTTCCGAAACCAAACTGCTTGCAGCTCTAACTCCCTTCTAACTACCACTTCTTCGGTTCAGTGAGATATGCTGGATTCTAAACGGAGAAGCTTCTCTGACGCTTTTTCACAGAGATTTTGAAACTGAAATCTCCCATGCCGTTTCCACCATAGGCAGCAATGGGCTTCCCCATAGAACTTGCCAACCTGAATTCCTACAGGCTAGATGTGAGAGGCACATTCTGCTGCTTCCTCCCTTAGAGTTAAACTAGCTTCTGAAAGCTCAAACTCCGGGGACTCTGTTTGGCAGAGATATAGAACACACTTTTCCAAGCCTGTTGGAAGGCATTTGCAGTTTCATTTCGCGTCTAATTTCCCAAACCAAACTGCTTGCAGCTCTAACTGCCTTCTAACTACCACTTCTTCGGTTCAGTGAGATATGCTGGATTCTAAACGGAGAAGCTTCTCTGACGCTTTTTCACAGAGATTTTGAAACTGAAATCTCCCATGCCGTTTCCACCATAGTCAGCAATGGGCTTCCCCATAGAACTTGCCAACCTGAATTCCTACAGGCTAGATGTGAGAGGCACATTCTGCTGCTTCCTCCCTAACAGTTAAGCTTGCTTCTGAAAGCTCAAAGTCCGGGGAGTCTGTTTGGCAGAGATATAGAACACACTTTTCCAAGCCTGTTGGAAGGCCTTTGCAGTGTCATTTCGCATCTAATTTCCCAAACCAAACTGCTTGCAGCTCTAACTCCCTTCTAACTACCACTTCTTCGGTTCAGTGAGATATGCTGGATTCTAAACGGAGAAGCTTCTCTGACGCTTTTTCACAGAGATTTTGAAACTGAAATCTCCCATGCCGTTTCCACCATAGGCAGCAATGGGCTTCCCCATAGAACTTGCCAACCTGAATTCCTACAGGCTAGATGTGAGAGGCACATTCTGCTGCGTCCTCCCTTAGAGGTAAACTTGCTTCTGAAAGCTCAACCTCCGGGGAGTCTGTTTGGCAGAGATATAGAACACACTTTTCCAAGCCTGTTGGAAGGCATTTGCAGTTTCATTTCGCGTCTAATTTCCCAAACCAAACTGCTTGCAGCTCTAACTCCCTTCTAACTACCACTTCTTCGGTTCAGTGAGATATGCTGGATTCTAAACGGAGAAGCTTCTCTGACGCTTTTTCACAGAGATTTTGAAGCTGAAATTTCCAAACCCGTTTCCAACGAAGGCGCCAATGGGCTTCCCCATAGAACTTGCCAACCTGAATTCCTACAGGCTAGATGTGAGAGGCACATTCTGCTGCTTCCTCCCTTAGAGTTAAACTAGCTTCTGAAAGCTCAACCTCCGGGGAGTTTGGTTGGCAGAGATATAGAACACACTTTTCCAAGCCTGTTGGAAGGCATTTGCAGTTTCATTTCGCGTCTAATTTCCCAAACCAAACTGCTTGCAGCTCTAACTCCCTTCTAACTACCACTTCTTCGGTTCAGTGAGATATGCTGGATTCTAAACGGAGAAGCTTCTCTGACGCTTTTTCACAGAGATTTTGGAACTGAAATCTCCCATGCCGTTTCCACCATAGGCAGCAATGGGCTTCCCCATAGAACTTGCCAACCTGAATTCCTACAGACTAGATGTGAGAGGCACATTCTGCTGCTTCCTCCCTAAGAGTTCAGCTTGCTTCTGAAAGCTCAACCTCTGGAGAGTCTGTTTGGCAGAGATATAGAACACACTTTTCCAAGCCTGTTGGAAGGCCTTTGCAGTTTCATTTCGCGTCTAATTTCCCAAACCAAACTGCTTGCAGCTCTAACTGCCTTCTAACTACCACTTCTTCGGTTCAGTGAGATATGCTGGATTCTAAACGGAGAAGCTTCTCTGACGCTTTTTCACAGAGATTTTGAAACTGAAATCTCCCATGCCGTTTCCACCATAGGCAGCAATGGGCTTCCCCATAGAACTTGCCAACCTGAATTCCTACAGGCTAGATGTGAGAGGCACATTCTGCTGCTTCCTCCCTAAGAGTTAAGCTTGCTTCTGAAAGCTCAACCTCCGGGGAGTCTGTTTGGCAGAGATATAGAACACACTTTTCCAAGCCTGTTGGAAGGCCTTTGCAGTTTCATTTCGCGTCTTATTTCCCAAACCAAACTGCTTGCAGCTCTAACTCCCTTCTAACTACCACTTCTTCGGTTCAGTGAGATATGCTGGATTCTAAACGGAGAAGCTTCTCTGACGCTTTTTCACAGAGATTTTGAAACTGAAATTTCCAAACCCGTTTCCTACGAAGGCGCCAATGGGCTTCCCCATAGAACTTGCCAACCTGAATTCCTACAGGCTAGATGTGAGAGGCACATTCTGCTGCTTCCTCCCTTAGAGTTAAACTAGCTTCTGAAAGCTCAACCTCCGGGGAGTTTGTTTGGCAGAGATATAGAACACACTTTTCCAAGCCTGTTGGAAGGCATTTGCAGTTTCATTTCGCGTCTAATTTCCCAAACCAAACTGCTTGCAGCTCTAACTGCCTTCTAACTACCACTTCTTCGGTTCAGTGAGATATGCTGGATTCTAAACGGAGAAGCTTCTCTGACGCTTTTTCACAGAGATTTTGAAACTGAAATCTCCCATGCCGTTTCCACCATAGTCAGCAATGGGCTTCCCCATAGAACTTGCCAACCTGAATTCCTACAGGCTAGATGTGAGAGGCACATTCTGCTGCTTCCTCCCTAACAGTTAAGCTTGCTTCTGAAAGCTCAAAGTCCGGGGAGTCTGTTTGGCAGAGATATAGAACACACTTTTCCAAGCCTGTTGGAAGGCCTTTGCAGTGTCATTTCGCATCTAATTTCCCAAACCAAACTGCTTGCAGCTCTAACTCCCTTCTAACTACCACTTCTTCGGTTCAGTGAGATATGCTGGATTCTAAACGGAGAAGCTTCTCTGACGCTTTTTCACAGAGATTTTGAAACTGAAATCTCCCATGCCGTTTCCACCATAGGCAGCAATGGGCTTCCCCATAGAACTTGCCAACCTGAATTCCTACAGGCTAGATGTGAGAGGCACATTCTGCTGCTTCCTCCCTTAGAGTTAAACTTGCTTCTGAAAGCTCAACCTCCGGGGAGTTTGTTTGGCAGAGATATAGAACACACTTTTCCAAGCCTGTTGGAAGGCATTTGCAGTTTCATTTCGCGTCTAATTTCCCAAACCAAACTGCTTGCAGCTCTAACTCCCTTCTAACTACCACTTCTTCGGTTCAGTGAGATATGCTGGATTCTAAACGGAGAAGCTTCTCTGACGCTTTTTCACAGAGATTTTGAAACTGAAATTTCCAAACCCGTTTCCAACGAAGGCGCCAATGGGCTTCCCCATAGAACTTGCCAACCTGAATTCCTACAGGCTAGATGTGAGAGGCACATTCTGCTGCTTCCTCCCTTAGAGTTAAACTTGCTTCTGAAAGCTCAACCTCCGGGGAGTTTGTTTGGCAGAGATATAGAACACGCTTTTCCAAGCCTGTTGGAAGGCCTTTGCAGTGTCATTTCGCATCTAATTTCCGAAACCAAACTGCTTGCAGCTCTAACTCCCTTCTAACTACCACTTCTTCGGTTCAGTGAGATATGCTGGATTCTAAACGGAGAAGCTTCTCTGACGCTTTTTCACAGAGATTTTGAAACTGAAATCTCCCATGCCGTTTCCACCATAGGCAGCAATGGGCTTCCCCATAGAACTTGCCAACCTGAATTCCTACAGGCTAGATGTGAGAGGCACATTCTGCTGCTTCCTCCCTTAGAGTTAAACTTGCTTCTGAAAGCTCAACCTCCGGGGAGTGTGTTTGGCAGAGATATAGAACACACTTTTCCAAGCCTGTTGGAAGGCATTTGCAGTTTCATTTCGCGTCTAATTTCCCAAACCAAACTGCTTGCAGCTCTAACTCCCTTCTAACTACCACTTCTTCGGTTCAGTGAGATATGCTGGATTCTAAACGGAGAAGCTTCTCTGACGCTTTTTCACAGAGATTTTGAAACTGAAATCTCCCATGCCGTTTCCACCATAGGCAGCAATGGGCTTCCCCATAGAACTTGCCAACCTGAATTCCTACAGGCTAGATGTGAGAGGCACATTCTGCTGCTTCCTCCCTTAGAGTTAAACTAGCTTCTGAAAGCTCAAACTCCGGGGACTCTGTTTGGCAGAGATATAGAACACACTTTTCCAAGCCTGTTGGAAGGCATTTGCAGTTTCATTTCGCGTCTAATTTCCCAAACCAAACTGCTTGCAGCTCTAACTGCCTTCTAACTACCACTTCTTCGGTTCAGTGAGATATGCTGGATTCTAAACGGAGAAGCTTCTCTGACGCTTTTTCACAGAGATTTTGAAACTGAAATCTCCCATGCCGTTTCCACCATAGTCAGCAATGGGCTTCCCCATAGAACTTGCCAACCTGAATTCCTACAGGCTAGATGTGAGAGGCACATTCTGCTGCTTCCTCCCTAACAGTTAAGCTTGCTTCTGAAAGCTCAAAGTCCGGGGAGTCTGTTTGGCAGAGATATAGAACACACTTTTCCAAGCCTGTTGGAAGGCCTTTGCAGTGTCATTTCGCATCTAATTTCCCAAACCAAACTGCTTGCAGCTCTAACTCCCTTCTAACTACCACTTCTTCGGTTCAGTGAGATATGCTGGATTCTAAACGGAGAAGCTTCTCTGACGCTTTTTCACAGAGATTTTGAAACTGAAATTTCCAAACCCGTTTCCAACGAAGGCGCCAATGGGCTTCCCCATAGAACTT